>NW_027363643.1:0-573849 GCF_046119375.1 Phyllobates terribilis
ACCGGATAGGATTAGATACACAGCTCAGCAGACAGTATCACACCGGATAGGATTAGATACACAGCTCAGCAGACAGTATCACACAGGATAGGATTAGATACACGGCTCAGCAGACAGTATCACACAGGAGAAGATTAGATACACAGCTCAGCAGACAGTATCACACCGGATAGGATTAGATACACAGCTCAGCAGACAGTATCACACAGGAGAAGATTAGATACACAGCTCAGCAGACAGTATCACACAGGATAGGATTAGATACACGGCTCAGCAGACAGTATCACACAGAAGAAGATTAGATACACAGCTCAGCAGACAGTATCACACAGGAGAGGATTAGATACACAGCTCAGCAGACAGTATCACACAGGATAGGATTAGATACACGGCTCAGCAGACAGTATCACACAGGAGAAGATTAGATACACAGCTCAGCAGACAGTATCACACAGGATAGGATTAGATACACGGCTCAGCAGACAGTATCACACAGGAGAAGATTAGATACACAGCTCAGCAGACAGTATCACACAGGATAGGATTAGATACACAGCTCAGCAGACAGTATCACACCGGATAGGAGTAGATACACAGCTCAGCAGACAGTATCACACAGGAGAAGATTAGATACACAGCTCAGCAGACAGTATCACACAGGATAGGATTAGATGCACAGCTCAGCAGACAGTATCACACCGGATAGGATTAGATACACAGCTCAGCAGACAGTATCACACAGGAGAAGATTAGATACACAGCTCAGCACACAGTATCACACAGGAGAATATTAGATACACTGCTCAGCAGACCGTATCACACCGGATAGGATTAGATACACAGCTCAGCAGACAGTATCACACAGGAGAAGATTAGATACACTGCTCAGCAGACAGTATCACACAGGAGAAGATTAGATACACTGCTCAGCAGACAGTATCACACAGGAGAAGATTAGATACACTGCTCAGCAGACAGTATCACACAGGAGAAGATTAGATACACAGCTCAGCAGACAGTATCACACAGGAGAAGATTAGATACACAGCTCAGCAGACAGTATCACACCGGATAGGATTAGATACACAGCTCAGCAGACAGTATCACACAGGAGAAGATTAGATACACAGCTCAGCAGACAGTATCACAAAGGAGAAGATTAGATACACAGCTCAGCTGACAGTATCACACAGGAGAAGATTAGATACATAGCTCAGCAGACAGTATCACACAGGAGAAGATTAGATACACGGCTCAGCAGACAGTATCACACAGGAGAAGATTAGATACAGTGCTCAGCAGACAGTATCACACAGGAGAAGATTACTTACACAGCTCAGCAGACAGTATCACACAGGAGAAGATTAGATACACAGCTCAGCAGACAGTATCACACCGGATAGGATTAGATACACAGCTCAGCAGACAGTATCACACAGGAGAAGATTAGATACATGGCTCAGCAGACAGTATCACACAGGAGAATATTAGATACACAGCTCAGCTGACAGTATCACACCGGATAGGATTAGATACACAGCTCAGCAGACAGTAT
This sequence comes from Phyllobates terribilis, assembly GCF_046119375.1. Lineage (NCBI taxonomy): Eukaryota > Metazoa > Chordata > Amphibia > Anura > Dendrobatidae > Phyllobates > Phyllobates terribilis. The sequence goes on from NW_027363643.1 coordinate 1,556, forward strand.
CACACAGGAGAAGATTAGATACACAGCTCAGCAGACAGTATCACACAGGAGAAGATTAGATACATAGCTCAGCAGACAGTATCACACAGGAGAATATTAGATACACTGCTCAGCAGACAGTATCACACCGGATAGGATTAGATACACAGCTCAGCAGACAGTATCACACAGGAGAGGATTAGATACACAGCTCAGCAGACAGTATCACACAGGAGAAGATTAGATACACAGCTCAGCAGACAGTATCACACAGGATAGGATTAGATACACGGCTCAGCAGACAGTATCACACAGGAGAAGATTAGATACACAGCTCAGCAGACAGTATCACACCGGATAGGATTAGATACACAGCTCAGCAGACAGTATCACACAGGAGAGGATTAGATACACAGCTCAGCAGACAGTATCACACAGGAGAATATTAGATACACTGCTCAGCAGACAGTATCACACCGGATAGGATTAGATACACAGCTCAGCAGACAGTATCACACAGGAGAGGATTAGATACACAGCTCAGCAGACAGTATCACACAGGAGAAGATTAGATACACAGCTCAGCAGACAGTATCACACAGGAGAAGATTAGATACACAGCTCAGCAGACAGTATCACAGAGGGTAGGATTAGATACACGGCTCAGCAGACAGTATCACACAGTAGAGGATTAGATACACAGCTCAGCAGACATCACACAGGAGAGGATTAGATACACGGCTCAGCAGACTGTATCACACAGGAGAGGATTAGATACACAGCTCAGCAGACAGTATCACACAGGATAGGATTAGATGCACAGCTCAGCTGACAGTATCACACCGGATAGGATTAGATACACAGCTCAGCAGACAGTATCACACAGGAGAAGATTAGATACACAGCTCAGCAGACAGTATCACACAGGAGAAGATTAGATACACAGCTCAGCAGACAGTATCACACCGGATAGGATTAGATACACAGCTCAGCAGACAGTATCACACAGGAGAAGATTAGATACACAGCTCAGCAGACAGTATCACACAGGAGAAGATTAGATACACAGCTCAGCAGACAGTATCACACCGGATAGGATTAGATACACAGCTCAGCAGACAGTATCACACAGGAGAGGATTAGATACACAGCTCAGCTGACAGTATCACACAGGAGAGGATTAGATACACAGCTCAGCAGACAGTATCACACAGGAGGGGATTAGATACACGGCTCAGCAGACAGTATCACACAGGAGAGGATTAGATACACAGCTCAGCAGACAGTATCACACAGGAGGGGATTAGATACACAGCTCAGCAGACAGTATCACACAGGAGAAGATTAGATACACAGCTCAGCAGACAGTATCACACAGGAGAAGATTAGATACACAGCTCAGCAGACAGTATCACACAGGAGAGGATTAGATACACGGCTCAGCAGACCGTATCACACAGGAGAGGATTAGAAACACTGCTCAGCAGACAGTATCACACAGGAGAGGATTAGATACAATGCTCAGCAGACAGTATCACACAGGAGAGGATTAGATACACGGCTCAGCAGACAGTATCACACAGGAGAGGATTAGATACACGGCTCAGCAGACAGTATCACACAGGAGAGGATTAGAAACACTGCTCAGCAGACAGTATCACACAGGAGAGGATTAGATACAATGCTCAGCAGACAGTATCACACAGGAGAGGATTAGATACACGGCTCAGCAGACAGTATCACACAGGAGAGGATTAGATACACGGCTCAGCAGATGGTATCACACAGGAGAGGATTAGAGATACAGCTCAGCAGACAGTATCACACAGGAGAGGATTAGATACACGGCTCAGCAGACAGTATCATACAGGAGAGGATTAGATACACAGCTCAGCAGACAGTATGACACAGGAGAGGATTAGATACACGGCTCAGCAGACAGTATCACACAGGAGAGGAGTAGATACACGGCTCAGCAGATAGTATCACTCAAGATAGGATTAGATGGACGGCTCAGCAGACAGTATCACACAGGACAGGATTAGATACATAGCTCAGCAGACAGTATCACACAGGGTAGGATTAGATACACAGCTCAGCAGACGGTATCACACAGGACTGGATTAGATACACAGCTCAGCAGACATTATCACACAGGAGGGGATTAGATACATACACAGCTCAGCAAACAGTATCACACAGGACAGGATTAGATACATAGCTCAGCAGACGGTATCACACAGGAGAGGATTAGATACACGGCTCAGCAGACAGTATCACACAGGAGGGGATTAGATACACAGCTCAGCAGACAGTACCACACAGTATAAGATTAGACACACTGCTCAGCAGACAGTATCACACAGGAGAGGATTAGATACACAGCTCAGCAGACAGTATCACACAGGAGGGGATTAGATACACAGCTCAGAAGACAGTATCACACAGTATAAGATTAGATACACTGCTCAGCAGATTATCACAGCATAGGATTAGATACACGGCTCAGCAGACAGTATCAAACAGGAGAGGATTAGATACACAGCTCAGCAGACGGTATTGCACAGGAGAGGATTAGATACACGGCTCCACAGACAGTATCACACAGGAGAGGATTAGATACACTGCTCAGCAGACAGTATCACACTGGAGAGGATTAGATACACAGCTCAGCTGACAGTATCACACAGGATAGAATTAGATCCACAGTTCATCAGACAGTATCACACAGGAGACGATTAGATACACAGCTCAGCAGACAGTATCACACATTACATGATTAGATACACAGCTCAGCAGACAGTATCACACAGGATGGGATTAGATACACGGCTCAGCAGACAGTATCACACAGGAGAGGATTAGATACACAGCTCAGCAGACAGTAACGCACAGGAGATGATTAGATACACAGCTCAGCACACAGTATCACACAGGAGAGGATTAGATACACGGCTCAGCAGACAGTATCACACAGGATAGGATTAGATACACTGCTCAGCAGATGGTATTACACAGTATAGGATTAGATACACAGCTCAGCAGACAGTATCACACAGGATAGGATTAGATACACAGCTCAGCAGACAGTATCACACAGGATAGGATTAGATACACGGCTCAGCAGACAGTATCACATAGGACAGGATTAGATACACAGCTCACCAGACAGTATCACACAGCATAAGATTAGATACACAGGTCAGCAAACAGGATCACACAGGATAGGATTAGATACACGGCTCAGCAGACAGTATCACATAGGATAGGATTAGATACACGGCGCAGCAGACAGTATCACACAGGAGAGGATTAGAGACACAGCTCAGCAGACAGTATCACACAGTATAAGATTAGATACACTGCTCAGCAGACAGTATCGCACAGGAGAGGATTAGATACACGGCTCAGCAGACGGTATCGCACAGGAGAGGATTAGATACACGGCTCCACAGACAGTATCACACAGGAGAGGATTAGATACACGGCTCAGCAGACAGTATCACACAGGAAAGGATTAGATATATGACACAGCAGACAGTATCACACAGGAGAGGATTAGATACACGGCTCAGCAGACAGTATCACACAGGAGAGGATTAGATACACAGCTCAGCAGACAGTATCACACAGGGCGGGATTAGATATATGACACAGCAGACAGTATCACACAGGAGAGGATTAGATACACAGTTCATCAGACAGTATCACACAGGAGAGGATTAGATACACAGCTCAGCAGACAGTATCACACAGGGTAGGATTAGAGATACACGGCTCAGCAGACAGTATCACACAGGAGAGGATTAGATACACAGCTCAGCAGACGGTATCACACAGGAGAGTATTAGATACACTGCTCAGCAGACAGTATCACATAGGATAGGATTAGATACACAGCTAAGCACACAGTATCACACAGGAGAGGATTAGATACACAGCTCAGCAGACAGTATCACACAGGAGAGGATTAGATACACGGCTCAGCAGACAGTATCACACAGGAGAGGATTAGATGCACAGCTCAGCAGACGGTATCACACAGGAGAGGATTAGATACACAGCTCAGCAGATGGTATCATACGGGAGATGATTAGATACACAGCTCAGCAGACAGTATCACACAGGAGAGGATTAGATACACTGCTCAGCAGACATTATCACACAGGATAGGATTAGATACACGGCTCAGCAGACATTATCACACAGCATAGGATTAGATACACGGCTCAGCAGACAGAATCACACAGGAGGGGATTAGATACACAGCTCAGCAGACAGTATCACACAGGAGAGGATTAGATACACAGTTCATCAGACAGTATCACACAGGAGTGGATTAGATACACAGTTCATCAGACAGTATCACACAGGAGTGGATTAGATACACGGCTCAGCAGACAGTATCACACAGGAGAGGATTAGATACACAGCTTATCAGACAGTATCGCACAGGGCGGGATTAGATACACGACTCAGCAGACGGTATCACACAAGATAGGATTAGATATACAGTTCATCAGACAGTATCACACAGGAGAGGATTAGATACACAGCTCAGCAGACAGTATCACACAGGATAGGATTAGATAAACAGTTCATCAGACAGTATCACACAGGAGAGGATTAGATACACGGCTCAGCAGACAGTATCACACAGGAGAGGATTAGATACACTGCTCAGCAGACAGTACCACACAGGATAGGATTAGATACACTGCTCAGCAGACAGTATCACACAGGAGGGGATTAGATACACAGCTCAGCAGACAGTATTACACAGGAGAGGATTAGATACACGGCTCAGCAGATGGTATTACACAGGATAGGATTAGATACACGGCTCAGCAGACATTATCACACAGGATAGGATTAGATACACGGCTCAGCAGACATTATCACACAGCATAGGATTAGATACACGGCTCAGCAGACAGAATCACACAGGAGGGGATTAGATACACAGCTCAGCAGACAGTATCACACAGGAGAGGATTAGATACACAGTTCATCAGACAGTATCACACAGGAGTGGATTAGATACACAGTTCATCAGACAGTATCACACAGGAGTGGATTAGATACACGGCTCAGCAGACAGTATCACACAGGAGAGGATTAGATACACAGCTTATCAGACAGTATCGCACAGGGCGGGATTAGATACACGACTCAGCAGACGGTATCACACAAGATAGGATTAGATATACAGTTCATCAGACAGTATCACACAGGAGAGGATTAGATACACAGCTCAGCAGACAGTATCACACAGGATAGGATTAGATAAACAGTTCATCAGACAGTATCACACAGGAGAGGATTAGATACACGGCTCAGCAGACAGTATCACACAGGAGAGGATTAGATACACTGCTCAGCAGACAGTATCACACAGGATAGGATTAGATACACTGCTCAGCAGACAGTATCACACAGGAGGGGATTAGATACACAGCTCAGCAGACAGTATTACACAGGAGAGGATTAGATACACGGCTCAGCAGATGGTATTACACAGGATAGGATTAGATACACGGCTCAGCAGACATTATCACACAGGATAGGATTAGATACACGGCTCAGCAGACATTATCACACAGCATAGGATTAGATACACGGCTCAGCAGACAGAATCACACAGGAGGGGATTAGATACACAGCTCAGCAGACAGTATCACACAGGAGAGGATTAGATACACAGTTCATCAGACAGTATCACACAGGAGTGGATTAGATACACAGTTCATCAGACAGTATCACACAGGAGTGGATTAGATACACGGCTCAGCAGACAGTATCACACAGGAGAGGATTAGATACACAGCTTATCAGACAGTATCGCACAGGGCGGGATTAGATACACGACTCAGCAGACGGTATCACACAAGATAGGATTAGATATACAGTTCATCAGACAGTATCACACAGGAGAGGATTAGATACACAGCTCAGCAGACAGTATCACACAGGATAGGATTAGATAAACAGTTCATCAGACAGTATCACACAGGAGAGGATTAGATACACGGCTCAGCAGACAGTATCACACAGGAGAGGATTAGATACACTGCTCAGCAGACAGTATCACACAGGATAGGATTAGATACACTGCTCAGCAGACAGTATCACACAGGAGGGGATTAGATACACAGCTCAGCAGACAGTATTACACAGGAGAGGATTAGATACACGGCTCAGCAGATGGTATTACACAGGATAGGATTAGATACACGGCTCAGCAGACATTATCACACAGCATAGGATTAGATACACGGCTCAGCAGACAGAATCACACAGGAGGGGATTAGATACACAGCTCAGCAGACAGTATCACACAGGAGAGGATTAGATACACAGTTCATCAGACAGTATCACACAGGAGTGGATTAGATACACGGCTCAGCAGACAGTATCACACAGGAGAGGATTAGATACACAGCTTATCAGACAGTATCGCACAGGGCGGGATTAGATACACGACTCAGCAGACGGTATCACACAAGATAGGATTAGATATACAGTTCATCAGACAGTATCACACAGGAGAGGATTAGATACACAGCTCAGCAGACAGTATCACACAGGATAGGATTAGATAAACAGTTCATCAGACAGTATCACACAGGAGAGGATTAGATACACGGCTCAGCAGACAGTATCACACAGGAGAGGATTAGATACACTGCTCAGCAGACAGTATCACACAGGATAGGATTAGATACACTGCTCAGCAGACAGTATCACACAGGAGGGGATTAGATACACAGCTCAGCAGACAGTATTACACAGGAGAGGATTAGATACACGGCTCAGCAGACAGACAGTATCGCACAGGGCGGGATTAGATACACAGCTCAGCAGACAGTATCGCACAGGGCGGGATTAGATACACAGCTCAGCAGACAGTATCACACAGGAAAGGATTAGATCCACAGCTCAGCAGACAGTATCACACAGGATAGGATTAGATACACATCTCAGCACACAGTATCACACAGGAGAGGATTAGATACACGGCTCAGCAGACAGTCACACAGGAGAGGATTAGATACACGGCTCAGCAAACAGAGTCACACAGGAGAGGATTAGATACACAGCTCATCAGACAGTATCACACAGGAGAGGATTAGATACACAGCTCAGCTGACAGTATCACACAGGAGAGGATTAGATACACAGCTCAGCAGACGGTATCACACAGGAGAGTATTAGATACACTGCTCAGCAGATAGTATCACATAGGATAGGATTAGATACACAGCTCAGCACACAGTATCACACAGGAGAGGATTAGATACACAGCTCAGCAGACAGTATCACACAGGATAGCATTAGATACACGGCTCAGCAGACAGTATCACACAGGAGAGGATTAGATACACAGCTCAGCAGACGGTATCACACAGGACAGGATTAGATACACAGCTCAGCAGATGGTATCATACAGGAGATGATTAGATACACTGCTCAGCAGATGGTATTACACAGGATAGGATTAGATACACGGCTCAGCAGACATTATCACACAGGATAGGATTAGATACACGGCTCAGCGAGACATTATCACACAGGAGATGATTAGATACACAGCATAGGATTAGATACACAGCTCAGCAGACAGTATCACACAGCATAGGATTAGATACACGGCTCAGCAGACAGAATCACACAGGAGGGGATTAGATACACAGCTCAGCAGACAGTAACGCACAGGAGAGGATTAGATACACAGCTCAGCAGACAGTATCACACAGGAGAGGATTAGATACACGGCTCAGCAGACAGTATCACACAGGATAGGATTAGATACACTGCTCAGCAGATGGTATTACACAGTATAGGATTAGATACACAGCTCAGCAGACAGTATCACACAGGATAGGATTAGATACACAGCTCAGCAGACAGTATCACACAGGATAGGATTAGATACACGGCTCAGCAGACATTATCACACAGGAGATGATTAGATACACAGCATAGGATTAGATACACAGCTCAGCAGACAGTATCACATAGGACAGGATTAGATACACAGCTCACCAGACAGTATCACACAGCATAAGATTAGATACACAGGTCAGCAAACAGGATCACACAGGATAGGATTAGATACACGGCTCAGCAGACAGTATCACATAGGATAGGATTAGATACACGGCACAGCAGACAGTATCACACAGGAGAGGATTAGAGACACAGCTCATCTGACAGTATCACACAGGAGGGCATTAGATACACAGCTCAGCAGACAGTATCACACAGTATAAGATTAGATACACTGCTCAGCAGACAGTATCGCACAGGAGAGGATTAGATACACGGCTCAGCAGACGGTATCGCACAGGAGAGGATTAGATACACGGCTCCACAGACAGTATCACACAGGAGAGGATTAGATACACGGCTCAGCAGACAGTATCACACAGGAAAGGATTAGATATATGACACAGCAGACAGTATCACACAGGAGAGGATTAGATACACGGCTCAGCAGACAGTATCGCACAGGGCGGGATTAGATATATGACACAGCAGACAGTATCACACAGGAGAGGATTAGATACACAGTTCATCAGACAGTATCACACAGGAGAGGATTAGATACACAGCTCAGCAGACAGTATCACACAGGAAGGGATTAGATACACAGTTCATCAGACAGTATCACACAGGAGAGGATTAGATACACAGCTCAGCAGACAGTATCACATAGGATAGGATTAGATACACAGCTAAGCACACAGTATCACACAGGAGAGGATTAGATACACAGCTCAGCAGACAGTATCACACAGGATAGGATTAGATACACGGCTCAGCAGACAGTATCACACAGGAGAGGATTAGATGCACAGCTCAGCAGACGGTATCACACAGGAGAGGATTAGATACACAGCTCAGCAGATGGTATCATACGGGAGATGATTAGATACACTGCTCAGCAGATGGTATTACACAGGATAGGATTAGATACACGGCTCAGCAGACATTATCACACAGGATAGGATTAGATACACGGCTCAGCAGACATTATCACACAGCATAGGATTAGATACACGGCTCAGCAGACAGAATCACACAGGAGGGGATTAGATACACAGCTCAGCAGACAGTATCACAGGATAAGATTAGATACACTGCTCAGCAGACGGTATCACACAGGACAGGATTAGATGCACAGCTCAGCAGACAGTATCACAAAGGAGAGGATTAGATAAACAGCTCAGCAGACAGTATCACACAGGAGAGGATTAGATACACAGTTCATCAGACAGTATCACACAGGAGTGGATTAGATACACAGTTCATCAGACAGTATCACACAGGAGTGGATTAGATACACGGCTCAGCAGACAGTATCACACAGGAGAGGATTAGATACACAGCTTATCAGACAGTATCGCACAGGGCGGGATTAGATACACGACTCAGCAGACGGTATCACACAAGATAGGATTAGATATACAGTTCATCAGACAGTATCACACAGGAGAGGATTAGATACACAGCTCAGCAGACAGTATCACACAGGATAGGATTAGATAAACAGTTCATCAGACAGTATCACACAGGAGAGGATTAGATACACGGCTCAGCAGACAGTATCACACAGGAGAGGATTAGATACACTGCTCAGCAGACAGTATCACACAGGATAGGATTAGATACACTGCTCAGCAGACAGTATCACACAGGAGGGGATTAGATACACAGCTCAGCAGACAGTATTACACAGGAGAGGATTAGATACACGGCTCAGCAGACAGACAGTATCGCACAGGGCGGGATTAGATACACAGCTCAGCAGACAGTATCGCACAGGGCAGGATTAGATCCACAGCTCAGCAGACAGTATCACACAGGATAGGATTAGATACACATCTCAGCACACAGTATCACACAGGAGAGGATTAGATACACGGCTCAGCAAACAGAGTCACACAGGAGAGGATTAGATACACAGCTCATCAGAGAGTATCACACAGGAGAGGATTAGATACACAGCTCAGCTGACAGTATCACACAGGAGAGGATTAGATACACTGCTCAGCAGACAGTATCACACAGGAGAGTATTAGATACACTGCTCAGCAGACAGTATCACATAGGATAGGATTAGATACACAGCTCAGCACACAGTATCACACAGGAGAGGATTAGATACACAGCTCAGCAGACGGTATCACACAGGAGAGTATTAGATACACTGCTCAGCAGACAGTATCACATAGGATAGGATTAGATACACAGCTCAGCACACAGTATCACACAGGAGAGGATTAGATACACAGCTCAGCAGACAGTATCACACAGGATAGCATTAGATACACGGCTCAGCAGACAGTATCACACAGGAGAGGATTAGATACACAGCTCAGCAGACGGTATCACACAGGACAGGATTAGATACACAGCTCAGCAGATGGTATCATACAGGAGATGATTAGATACACTGCTCAGCAGATGGTATTACACAGGATAGGATTAGATACACGGCTCAGCAGACATTATCACACAGGATAGGATTAGATACACGGCTCAGCGAGACATTATCACACAGGAGATGATTAGATACACAGCATAGGATTAGATACACAGCTCAGCAGACAGTATCACACAGCATAGGATTAGATACACGGCTCAGCAGACAGAATCACAGAGGAGGGGATTAGATACACAGCTCAGCAGACAGTATCACATTATAAGATTAGATACACTGCTCAGCAGACAGTATCGCACAGGAGAGGATTAGATGCATAGCTCAGCAGACGGTATCACACAGGACAAGATTAGATACACAGCTCAGCAGACAGTATCACAAAGGAGAGGATTAGATACACAGCTCAGCAGACAGTATCACACAGGAGAGGATTAGATAAACAGCTCAGCAGACAGTATCACACAGGAGAGGATTAGATACACAGTTCATCAGACAGTATCACACAGGAGTGGATTAGATACACGGCTCAGCAGACAGTATCACACAGGAGAGGATTAGATACACAGCTTATCAGACAGTATCGCACAGGGCGGGATTAGATACACGACTCAGCAGACGGTATCACACAGGAGAGGATTAGATACACAGTTCATCAGACAGTATCACACAGGAGAGGATTAGATACACAGCTCATCAGACAGTATCACACAGGAGAGGATTAGATACACAGCTCAGCTGACAGTATCACACAGGAGAGGATTAGATACACAGCTCAGCTGACAGTATCACACAGGAGAAGATTAGATACACAGCTCAGCTGACAGTATCACACAGGAGAGGATTAGAAACACAGCTCAGCAGACAGTATCACACAGCATAGGATTAGATACACAGCACAGCAGACTGTATCACACGGGTGGATTAGATACACGGCTCAGCAGACAGTATCGCACAGGGCGGGATTAGATACACGGCTCAGCAGACAGTATCACACAGAGGATTACATACACAGCTCAGCACACAGTATCACACAGGAAAGGATTAGATACACAGCTCAGCAGAGAGTATCGCACAGGAGAGGATTAGATACACAGCTCAGCAGTCGGTATCACACAGGAGAGGATTAGATACACTGCTCAGCAGACGGTATCACACAGGAGAGGATTAGATACACGGTTCAGCAGACAGTATCACACAGGGTAGGATTAGAGATACAGCTCAGCAGACATTATCACACAGCATAGGATTAGATACACAGCTCAGCAGACAGTATCACACAGCATAGGATTAGATACATGGCTCAGCAGACAGTATTACACAGCATAGGATTAGATACACAGCTCAGCAGGCAGTATCACACAGGAGAGGATTAGATACACAGCTCAGCAAACAGTATCACACAGGAGAGGATTAGATACATAGCTCAGCAGACTGTACCACACAGGAGAGGATTAGATACACAGCTCAGCAGACAGTATCACACAGGAAAGGATTAGATACACAGCTCAGCAGATGGTATCACACCGGATAGGATTAGATACACAGCTCAGCAGACAGTATCACACAGGAGAAGATTAGATACACAGCTCAGCAGACAGTATCACACAGGAGAAGATTAGATACACAGCTCAGCAGACAGTATCACACAGGAGAAGATTAGATACACTGCTCAGCAGACAGTATCACACCGGATAGGATTAGATACACAGCTCAGCAGACAGTATCACACAGGAGAGGATTAGATACACGGCTCAGCAGACAGTATCACACCGGATAGGATTAGATACACAGCTCAGCAGACAGTATCACACAGGAGAAGATTAGATACACAGCTGAGCAGACAGTATCACACCTGATAGGATTAGATACACAGCTCAGCAGACAGTATCACACAGTATAAGATTAGATACACTGCTCAACAGACAGTATCACACAGGAGAGGATTAGATACACAGCTCAGCAGACAGTATCGCACAGGAAAGGATTAGACACACTGCTCAGCAGACGGTATCGCACAGGAGAGGATTAGATACACGGCTCAGCAGACGGTATCGCACAGGAGAGGATTAGATACACGGCTCCACAGACAGTATCACACAGGAGAGGATTAGATACACGGCTCAGTAGACAGTATCACACAGGAAAGGATTAGATACATAGCTCAGCAGACGGTATCACACAGGACAGGATTAGATACACAGCTCAGCAGATGGTATCACACAGGAGTGGATTAGATACACAGCTCAGCAGACAGTATCGCACAGGGCGGGATTAGATACACGGCTCAGCAGACAGTATCACACAGGATAGGATTAGATACACAGTTCATCAGACAGTATCACACAGGAGTGGATTAGATACACAGCTCAGCAGACAGTATCGCACAGGGCGGGATTAGATACACGGCTCAGCAGACAGTATCACACAGGATAGGATTAGATACACAGTTCATCAGACAGTATCACACAGGAGTGGATTAGATACACAGCTCAGCAGACAGTATCGCACAGGATAGGATTAGATACACAGCTCAGCAGACAGTATCACACAGGAGTGGATTAGATCCACGGCTCAGCAGACAGTATCGCACAGGGCGGGATTAGATACACGGCTCAGCAGACAGTATCACACAGGATAGGATTAGATGCACAGCTCAGCAGACAGTATCACACAGGATAGGATTAGATACACAGCTCAGCAGACAGTATCACAAAGGATAGGATTAGATACACAGCTCAGCAGCTGGTATCACACAGGATAGGTTTAGATACACTGCTCAGCAGATGGTATCACACAGGATATGATTAGATACAGGGCTCAGCAGACAGTATCACAGAGGAGAGGATTAGTTACACGGCTCAGCAGATGGTATCACACAGGATAGGATTAGATACACAGCTCAGTAGACAGTATCACACTGGAGAGGATTAGATACACAGCTCAGCAGACAGTATCACACAGGATAGGATTAGATGCACAGCTCATCAGACAGTATCACACAGGAGAGGATTAGATACACAACTCAGCAGACAGTATCACACAGGAGTGGATTAGATACACGGCTCAGCAGACAGTATCGCACAGGGCGGGATTAGATACACGACTCAGCAGACAGTATCACACAGGATAGGATTAGATACACAGCTCAGTAGACAGTATCACACAGGATAGGATTAGATACACGGCTCAGCAGACAGTATCACACAGGAGAGGATTAGATACACAGCTCAGCAGACAGTATTACACAGGAGAGGATTAGATGCACGGCTCAGCAGACAGTATCACACAGGAGAGGATGAGATACACAACATAGGTTTAGATACACAGCTCAGCAGACAGTATCACACAGCATAGGATTAGATACACGGCTCAACAGACAGTATCACACAGGAGGGGATTAGATACACAGCTCAGCAGACAGTATCACACAGGAGGGGATTAGATACACAGCTCAGCAGACAGTATCACACAGGATAAGATTAGATACACAGCTTAGCAGGCAGTATCACACAGGATAAGATTAGATACACAGCTCAGCAGACAGTATTACACAGGAGAGGATTAGATGCACAGCTCAGCAGACAGTATCACACAGGACAGGATTAGATACATAGCTCAGCAGACAGTATCACACAGGAGAGGATTAGATACACTGCTCAGCAGACAGTAACACACAGGAGGGGATTAGATACACAGCTGAGGAGACAGTATCACACAGGAGAGGATTAGATACACTGCTCAGCATACAGTATCACACAGCATAGGATTAGATACACAGCTCAGCAGGCAGTATCACACAGTATAAGATTAGATACACAGCTCAGCAGACAGTATCACACATTATAGGATTAGATACACTTCTCAGCAGACAGTATCACACAGGACAGGATTAGATACACAGCTCAGCAGACAGTATCACACAGGAGAGGATTAGATACACAGCTCAGCAGACAGTATCACACAGCGTAGGATTAGATACACAGCTCAGCAGACAGTATCACACAGGAGAGGATTAGATACACAGATCAGCAGACAGTATCACACAGCATAGGATTAGATACACAGCTCAGCAGACCGTATCACACAGGAGTGGATTAGATACACGGCTCAGCAGACAGTATCGCACAGGGCGGGATTAGATACACGGTTCATCAGACAGTATCACACAGGAGAATATTAGATACACTGCTCAGCAGATAGTATCACACAGGAGAGTATTAGATACACAGCTCAGCAGACGGTATCACACAGGAGAGAATTAGATACACAAATCAGCAGACAGTATCACACAGGATTAGATACACAGCTCAGCAGACAGTATCACACAGGAGAGGATGAGATACACAGCATAGGTTTAGATACACAGCTCAGCAGACAGTATCACACAGCATAGGATTAGATACACAGCTCAACAGACAGTATCACACAGGAGGGGATTAGATACACAGCTCAGCAGACAGTATCACACAGGAGGGGATTAGATACACAGCTCAGCAGACAGTATCACACAGGAGGGGATTAGATACACAGCTCAGCAGACAGTATCACACAGGATAAGATTAGATGCACAGCTCAGCAGACAGTATCACACAGGACAGGATTAGATACACAGCTCAGCAGACAGTATCACACAGGAGAGGATTAGATACACTGCTCAGCATACAGTATCACACAGCATAGAATTAGATACACAGCTCAGCAGACAGTATCACACAGGACAGGATTAGATACACAGCTCAGCAGACAGTATCACACAGGAGAGGATTAGATACACAGCTCAGCAGACAGTATCACACAGGATAGGATTAGATACACAGCTCAGCAGACAGTATCACACAGGATAGGATTAGATACACAACTCAGCAGACAGTATCTCACAGGAGAGGATTAGATACACGGCTCAGCAGACAGTATCACACAGCATAGGATTAGATACACGGCTCAGCAGACAGTATCACACAGCATAGGATTAGATACACGGCTCAGCAGACAGTATCACACAGGAGGGGATTAGATACACGGCTCAGCAGACAGTATCTCACAGGAGAGGATTAGATACACAGCTCAGCAGACAGTATCACACAGCATAGGATTAGATACACGGCTCAGCAGACAGTATCACACAGCGTAGGATTAGATACACAGCTCAGCAGACAGTATCACACAGGAGAGGATTAGATACACAGATCAGCAGACAGTATCACACAGCATAGGATTAGATACACAGCTCAGCAGACAGTATCACACAGGAGTGGATTAGATACACGGCTCAGCAGACAGTATCGTACAGGGTGGGATTAGATACACGGTTCATCAGACAGTATCACACAGGAGAGGATTAGATACACTGCTCAGCAGACAGTATCACACAGGAGATTATTAGATACACAGCTCAGCAGATGATATCACACAGGAGAGAATTAGATACACAGCTCAGCAGACAGTATCACACAGGATTAGATACATAGCTCAGCAGACAGTATCACACAGGAGAGGATTAGATACACAGCTCGGCAGACAGTATCACACAGGAGAGGATGAGATACACAGCATAGGTTTAGATACACAGCTCAGCAGACAGTATCACACAGCATAGGATTAGATACACGGCTCAACAGACAGTATCACACAGGAGGGGATTAGATACACAGCTCAGCAGACAGTATCACACAGGAGGGGATTAGATACACAGCTCAGCAGACAGTATCACACAGGAGAGGATTAGATACACAGCTCAGCAGACAGTATCACACAGGAGAGTATTAGATACACAGCTCAGCAGACGGTATCACACAGGAGAGAATTAGATACACAGCTCAGCAGACAGTATCACACAGGATTAGATACATAGCTCAGCAGACAGTATCACACAGGAGATGATGAGATACACATCATAGGTTTAGATACACAGCTCAGCAGACAGTATCACACAGCATAGGATTAGATACACGGCTCAACAGACAGTATCACACAAGAGGGGATTAGATACACAGCTCAGCAGACAGTATCACACAGGAGGGGATTAGATACAAAGCTCAGCAGACAGTATCACACAGGAGGGGATTAGATACACAGCTCAGCAGACAGTATTACACAGGAGAGGATTAGATGCACAGCTCAGCAGACAGTATCACACAGGATAAGATTAGATACACAGCTCAGCAGACAGTATTACACAGGAGAGGATTAGATACACGGCTCAGCAGACAGTATCACACCGGATAGGATTAGATACACAGCTCAGCAGACAGTATCACACCGGATAGGATTAGATACACAGCTCAGCAGACAGTATCACACAGGACAGGATTAGATACACAGCTCAGCAGACAGTATCACACAGGAGAGGATTAGATACACAGCTCAGCAGACAGTATCACACAGGATAGGATTAGATACACAGCTCAGCAGACAGTATCACACAGGATAGGATTAGATACACAACTCAGCAGACAGTATCTCACAGGAGAGGATTAGATACATGGCTCAGCAGACAGTATCACACAGCATAGGATTAGATACACGGCTCAGCAGACAGTATCACACAGGAGGGGATTAGATACACAGCTGAGGAGACAGTATCACACAGCATAGAATTAGATACACAGCTCAGCAGGCAGTATCACACAGTATAAGATTAGATACACAGCTCAGCAGACAGTATCACACAGCATAGGATTAGATACACGGCTCAGCAGACAGTATCACACAGGACAGGATTAGATACACAGCTCAGCAGACAGTATCACACAGGAGAGGATTAGATACACAGCTCAGCAGACAGTATCACACAGGAGAGGATTAGATACACAGATCAGCAGACAGTATCACACAGCATAGGATTAGATACACAGCTCAGCAGACAGTATCACACAGGAGTGGATTAGATACACGGCTCAGCAGACAGTATCGCACAGGGCGGCATTAGATACACAGCTCAGCAGACAGTATCACACAGGAGAGTATTCGATACACAGCTCAGCAGACAGTATCACACAGGAGAGGATGAGATACACAGCATAGGTTTAGATACACAGCTCAGCAGACAGTATCACACAGCATAGGATTAGATACACGGCTCAACAGACAGTATCACACAGGAGGGGATTAGATACATAGCTCAGCAGACAGTATCACACAGGAGGGGATTAGATACACGGCTCAGCAGACAGTATCACACAGGATAAGATTAGATACACAGCTCAGCAGACAGTATTACACAGGAGAGGATTAGATACACGGCTCAGCAGACAGTATCACACAGGACAGGATTAGATACACAGCTCAGCAGACAGTATCACACAGGAGAGGATTAGATACACGGCTCAGCAGACAGTATCTTACAGGAGAGGATTAGATACATGGCTCAGCAGACAGTATCACACAGCATAGGATTAGATACACGGCTCAGCAGACAGTATCACACAGGAGGGGATTAGATACACTGCTCAGCATACAGTATCACACAGCATAGGATTAGATACACAGCTCAGCAGACAGTATCACACAGCATAGGATTAGATACACGGCTCAGCAGACAGTATTACACAGGAGAGGATTAGATACACAGCTCAGCAGACAGTATCACACAGGACAGGATTAGATACACAGCTCAGCAGACAGTATCACACAGGAGAGGATTAGATACACAGCTGAGGAGACAGTATCACACAGGAGAGGATTAGATACACTGCTCAGCATACAGTATCACACAGCATAGGATTAGATACACAGCTCAGCAGGCAGTATCACACAGTATAAGATTAGATACACAGCTCAGCAGACAGTATCACACAGCATAGGATTAGATACACGGCTCAGCAGACAGTATCACACAGGACAGGATTAGATACACAGCTCAGCAGACAGTATCACACAGGAGAGGATTAGAAACACAGCTCAGCAGACAGTATCGCACAGAGCGGGATTAGATACACAGCTCAGCAAACAGTATCAAACAGCATAGGATTAGATACACGGCTCAGCAGACAGTATCACACAGCATAGGATTAGATACACGGCTCAGCAGACAGTATCACACAGGACAGGATTAGATACACAGCTCAGCAGACAGTATCACACAGGAGAGGATTAGATACACAGCTCAGCAGATGGTATCACACAGGATAGGATTAGATACACTGCTCAGCAGACAGTATCACACAGGGTAGGATTAGATACACAGCTCATCAGACAGTATCACACAGGAGAGGATTAGATACACAGCTCAGCAGACAGTATCGCACAGGAGAGGATTAGATACATAGCTCATCAGACAGTATCACACAGGACAGGATTAGATACACAGCTCAGCAGACAGTATCACACAGGAGAGGATTAGATACACAGCTCAGCAGACAGTATCACACAGGAGAGGATTAGATACACAGCTCAGCAGATAGTAACACACAGAATAGGATTAGATACACAGCTCAGCAGACAGTATCACACAGGAGTGGATTAGATACACAGCTCAGCATACAGTATCACACAGGATAGGATTAGATACACAGCTCAGCAGATGGTATCACACAGGATAGGATTAGATACACTGCTCAACTGATGGTATCACACAGGATAGGATTAGATGCACAGCTCAGTAGGCAGTATCACACAGGAGAGGATTAGATACACGGCTCAGCAGACAGTATCACACAGGAGAAGATTAGATACACAGCTCAGCTGACAGTATCACACAGGAGTGGATTAGATACACAGCTCAGCAGACAGTATCGCACAGGGCGGGATTAGATACACGACTCAGCAGACAGTATCACACAGGATAGGATTAGATACACAGCTCAGTAGACAGTATCACACAGGATAGGATTAGATACACGGCTCAGCAGACAGTATCACACAGGAGAGGATTAGAAACACGGCTCAGCAGACATTATCACACAGGAGAGGATTAGATACACGGCTCAGCAGACATTATCACACAGGAGAGGATTAGATACACAGCTCAGCAGACAGTATCACACAGGATAGGATTAGACACACAGCTCAGCAGACAGTATCACACAGGAGAGGATTAGTTACACAGCATAGGATTAGATACACAGTTCAGCAGACAGTATCACACAGCATAGGATTAGATACACAGTTCAGCAGACAGTATCACACAGGAGGGGATTAGATACACAGCTCAGCAGACAGTATCACACAGGAGGGGATTAGATATACAGCTCAGCAGACAGTATCACACAGGATAAGATTAGATACACTGCTCTGCGGATAGTATCACACAGGATAGGATTAGATGCACAGCTCAGCAGACAGTATCACACAGGATTAGATACATAGCTCAGCAGACAGTATCACACAGGAGAGGATGAGATACACTGCTCTGCGGATAGTATCACACAGGAGAGGATTAGATACACAGCTCAGCAGACAGTATCACACAGGAGAGGATGAGATACACAGCATAGGTTTAGATACACAGCTCAGCAGACAGTATCACACAGCATAGGATTAGATACACGGCTCAACAGACAGTATCACACAGGAGGGGATTAGATACACAGCTCAGCAGACAGTATCACACAGGAGGGGATTAGATACACAGCTCAGCAGAGAGTATCACACAGATTAAGATTAGATACACAGCTCAGCAGACAGTATCACACAGGATAAGATTAGATACACAGCTCAGCAGACAGTATTACACAGGAGAGGATTAGATGCACGGCTCAGCAGACAGTATCACACAGGGTAAGATTAGATACATAGCTCAGCAGACAGAATCACGCAGGAGAGGATTAGATACACGGCTCAGCAGACAGTATCACACAGGACAGGATTAGATACACTGCTCAGCAGACAGTGTCACACAGGAGGGGATTAGATACACAGCTGAGGAGACAGTATCACACAGGAGAGGATTAGATACACTGCTCAGCATACAGTATCACACAGCATAGGATTAGATACACAGCTCAGCAGGCAGTATCACACAGTATAAGATTAGATACACAGCTCAGCAGACGGTATCACACAGCATAGGATTAGATACACGGCTCAGCAGACAGTATCACACAGGACAGGATTAGATACACAGCTCAGCAGACAGTATCACACAGGAGAGGATTAGATACACAGCTCAGCAGACAGTAACACACAGCGTAGGATTAGATACACAGCTCAGCAGACAGTATCACACAGGAGAGGATTAGATACACAGATCAGCAGACAGTATCACACAGCATAGGATTAGATACACAGCTCAGCAGACAGTATCACACAGGAGTGGATTAGATACACGGCTCAGCAGACAGTATCGCACAGGGCGGGATTAGATATACGGTTCATCAGACAGTATCACACAGGAGAGTATTAGATACACTGCTCAGCAGACAGTATCACACAGGAGAGTATTAGATACACAGCTCAGCAGACGGTATCACACAGAAGAGAATTAGATACACAGATCAGCAGACAGTATCACACAGGATTAGATACATAGCTCAGCAGACAGTATCACACAGGAGAGGATTAGATACACAGCTCAGCAGACAGTATCACACAGGAGAGGATGAGATACACAGCATAGGTTTAGATACACAGCTCAGCAGACAGTATCACACAGCATAGGATTAGATACACGGCTCAACAGACAGTATCACACAGGAGGGGATTAGATACACAGCTCAGCAGACAGTATCACACAGGAGGGGATTAGATACACAGCTCAGCAGACAGTATCACACAGGAGGGGATTAGATACACAGCTCAGCAGACAGTATCACACAGGATAAGATTAGATGCACAGCTCAGCAGACAGTATCACACAGGACAGGATTAGATACACAGCTCAGCAGACAGTATCACACAGGAGAGGATTAGATACACAGCTCAGCAGACAGTATCACACAGGATTAGATACATAGCTCAGCAGACAGTATCACACAGGAGAGGATTAGATACACAGCTCAGCAGACAGTATCACACAGGAGAGGATGAGATACACAGCATAGGTTTAGATACACAGCTCAGCAGACAGTATCACACAGCATAGGATTAGATACACGGCTCAACAGACAGTATCACACAGGAGGGGATTAGATACACAGCTCAGCAGACAGTATCACACAGGAGAGTATTAGATACACAGCTCAGCAGACGGTATCACACAGGAGAGAATTAGATACACAGCTCAGCAGACAGTATCACACAGGATTAGATACATAGCTCAGCAGACAGTATCACACAGGAGAGGATTAGATACACAGCTCAGCAGACAGTATCACACAGGATTAGATACATAGCTCAGCAGACAGTATCACACAGGAGAGGATTAGATACACAGCTCAGCAGACAGTATCACACAGGATTAGATACATAGCTCAGCAGACAGTATCACACAGGAGAGGATTAGATACACAGCTCAGCAGACAGTATCACACAGGAGAGGATGAGATACACAGCATAGGTTTAGATACACAGCTCAGCAGACAGTATCACACAGCATAGGATTAGATACACGGCTCAACAGACAGTATCACACAAGAGGGGATTAGATACACAGCTCAGCAGACAGTATCACACAGAAGGGGATTAGATACACAGCTCAGCAGACAGTATCACACAGGATAAGATTAGATACACAGCTCAGCAGACAGTATCACACAGAATAAGATTAGATACACAGCTCAGCAGACAGTATCACACAGGACAGGATTAGATACACAGCTCAGCAGACAGTATCACACAGGAGAGGATTAGATACACAGCTCAGCAGACAGTATCACACAGGATAGGATTAGATACACAGCTCAGCAGACAGTATCACACAGGATAGGATTAGATACACAACTCAGCAGACAGTATCTCACAGGAGAGGATTAGATACATGGCTCAGCAGACAGTATCACACAGCATAGGATTAGATACACGGCTCAGCAGACAGTATCACACAGGAGGGGATTAGATACACAGCTCAGCAGACAGTATCACACAGGATAAGATTAGATACACTGCTCTGCGGATAGTATCACACAGTATAGGATTAGATGCACAGCTCAGCAGACAGTATCACACAGGATTAGATACATAGCTCAGCAGACAGTATCACACAGGAGAGGATGAGATACACAGCATAGGTTTAGATACACAGCTCATCAGACAGTATCACACAGCATAGGATTAGATACACGGCTCAACAGACAGTATCACACAGGAGGGGATTAGATACACAGCTCAGCAGACAGTATCACACAGGAGGGGATTAGATACACAGCTCAGCAGAGAGTATCACACAGATTAAGATTAGATACACAGCTCAGCAGACAGTATCACACAGGATAAGATTAGATACACAGCTCAGCAGACAGTATTACACAGGAGAGGATTAGATGCACGGCTCAGCAGACAGTATCACACAGGGTAAGATTAGATACATAGCTCAGCAGACAGTATCACGCAGGAGAGGATTAGATACACGGCTCAGCAGACAGTATCACACAGGACAGGATTAGATACACTGCTCAGCAGACAGTGTCACACAGGAGGGGATTAGATACACAGCTGAGGAGACAGTATCACACAGGAGAGGATTAGATACACTGCTCAGCATACAGTATCACACAGCATAGGATTAGATACACAGTTCAGCAGACGGTATCACACAGCATAGGATTAGATACACGGCTCAGCAGACAGTATCACACAGGACAGGATTAGATACACAGCTCAGCAGACAGTATCACACAGGAGAGGATTAGATACACAGCTCAGCAGACAGTATCACACAGCGTAGGATTAGATACACAGCTCAGCAGACAGTATCACACAGGAGAGGATTAGATACACAGATCAGCAGACAGTATCACACAGCATAGGATTAGATACACAGCTCAGCAGACAGTATCACACAGGAGTGGATTAGATACACGGCTCAGCAGACAGTATCGCACAGGGCGGGATTAGATACACGGTTCATCAGACAGTATCACACAGGAGAGTATTAGATACACTGCTCAGCAGACAGTATCACACAGGAGAGTATTAGATACACAGCTCAGCAGACGGTATCACACAGGAGAGAATTAGATACACAGATCAGCAGACAGTATCACACAGGATTAGATACATAGCTCAGCAGACAGTATCACACAGGAGAGGATTAGATACACAGCTCAGCAGACAGTATCACACAGGAGAGGATGAGATACACAGCATAGGTTTAGATACACAGCTCAGCAGACAGTATCACACAGCATAGGATTAGATACACGGCTCAACAGACAGTATCACACAGGAGGGGATTAGATACACAGCTCAGCAGACAGTATCACACAGGAGGGGATTAGATACACAGCTCAGCAGACAGTATCACACAGGAGGGGATTAGATACACAGCTCAGCAGACAGTATCACACAGGATAAGATTAGATGCACAGCTCAGCAGACAGTATCACACAGGACAGGATTAGATACACAGCTCAGCAGACAGTATCACACAGGAGAGGATTAGATACACAGCTCAGCAGACAGTATCACACAGGATTAGATACATAGCTCAGCAGACAGTATCACACAGGAGAGGATTAGATACACAGCTCAGCAGACAGTATCACACAGGAGAGGATGAGATACACAGCATAGGTTTAGATACACAGCTCAGCAGACAGTATCACACAGCATAGGATTAGATACACGGCTCAACAGACAGTATCACACAGGAGGGGATTAGATACACAGCTCAGCAGACAGTATCACACAGGAGAGTATTAGATACACAGCTCAGCAGACGGTATCACACAGGAGAGAATTAGATACACAGCTCAGCAGACAGTATCACACAGGATTAGATACATAGCTCAGCAGACAGTATCACACAGGAGAGGATGAGATACACAGCATAGGTTTAGATACACAGCTCAGCAGACAGTATCACACAGCATAGGATTAGATACACGGCTCAACAGACAGTATCACACAAGAGGGGATTAGATACACAGCTCAGCAGACAGTATCACACAGGAGGGGATTAGATACAAAGCTCAGCAGACAGTATCACACAGAAGGGGATTAGATACACAGCTCAGCAGACAGTATCACACAGGATAAGATTAGATACACAGCTCAGCAGACAGTATCACACAGAATAAGATTAGATACACAGCTCAGCAGACAGTATTACACAGGAGAGGATTAGATGCACAGCTCAGCAGACAGTATCACACAGGACAGGATTAGATACACAGCTCAGCAGACAGTGTCACACAGGAGAGGATTAGATACACAGCTCAGCAGACAGTATCACACAGGATAGGATTAGATACACAGCTCAGCAGACAGTATCACACAGGATAGGATTAGATACACAACTCACCAGACAGTATCTCACAGGAGAGGATTAGATACACGGCTCAGCAGACAGTATCACACAGCATAGGATTAGATACACGGCTCAGCAGACAGTATCACACAGGAGGGGATTAGATACACAGCTGAGGAGACAGTATCACACAGCATAGAATTAGATACACAGCTCAGCAGGCAGTATCACACAGTATAAGATTAGATACACAGCTCAGCAGACAGTATCACACAGCATAGGATTAGATACACGGCTCAGCAGACAGTATCACACAGGAGGGGATTAGATACACAGCTGAGGAGACAGTATCACACAGCATAGAATTAGATACACAGCTCAGCAGGCAGTATCACACAGTATAAGATTAGATACACAGCTCAGCAGACAGTATCACACAGCATAGGATTAGATACACGGCTCAGCAGACAGTATCACACAGGACAGGATTAGATACACAGCTCAGCAGACAGTATCACACAGGAGAGGATTAGATACACAGCTCAGCAGACAGTATCACACAGCGTAGGATTAGATACACAGCTCAGCAGACAGTATCACACAGGAGAGGATTAGATACACATATCAGCAGACAGTATCACACAGCATAGGATTAGATACACAGCTCAGCAGACAGTATCACACAGGAGTGGATTAGATACACGGCTCAGCAGACAGTATCGCACAGGGCGGCATTAGATACACGGCTCAGCAGACAGTATCACACAGGAGAGTATTAGATACACAGCTCAGCAGACGGTATCACACAGGAGAGAATTAGATACACAGCTCAGCAGACAGTATCACACAGGATTAGATACATAGCTCAGCAGACAGTATCACACAGGAGAGTATTAGATACACAGCTCAGCAGACAGTATCACACAGGAGAGGATGAGATACACAGCATAGGTTTAGATACACAGCTCAGCAGACAGTATCACACAGCATAGGAATAGATACACGGCTCAACAGACAGTGTCACACAGGAGGGGATTAGATACATAGCTCAGCAGACAGTATCACACAGGAGGGGATTAGATACACGGCTCAGCAGACAGTATCACACAGGATAAGATTAGATACACAGCTCAGCAGACAGTATCACACAGGATAAGATTAGATACACAGCTCAGCAGACAGTATTACACAGGAGAGGATTAGATACACAGCTCAGCAGACAGTATTACACAGGAGAGGATTAGATGCACAGCTCAGCAGACAGTATCACACAGGATAAGATTAGATACACAGCTCAGCAGACAGTATTACACAGGAGAGGATTAAATACACGGCTCAGCAGACAGTATCACACAGGACAGGATTAGATACACAGCTCAGCAGACAGTATCACACAGGACAGGATTAGATACACAGCTCAGCAGACAGTATCACACAGGACAGGATTAGATACACAGCTCAGCAGACAGTATCACACAGGAGAGGATTAGATACACAGCTGAGGAGACAGTATCACACAGGAGAGGATTAGATACACTGCTCAGCATACAGTATCACACAGCATAGGATTAGATACACAGCTGAGGAGACAGTATCACACAGGAGAGGATTAGATAGACAGCTCAGCAGGCAGTATCACACAGTATAAGATTAGATACACAGCTCAGCAGACAGTATCACACAGCATAGGATTAGATACACGGCTCAGCAGACAGTATCACACAGGATAGAATTAGATACACAGCTCAGCAGACAGTATCACACAGGAGAGGATTAGAAACACAGCTCAGCAGACAGTATCGCACAGAGCGGGATTAGATACACGGCTAAGCAAACAGTATCACACAGCATAGGATTAGATACACGGCTCAGCAGACAGTATCACACAGCATAGGATTAGATACACGGCTCAGCAGACAGTATCACACAGGACAGGATTAGATACACAGCTCAGCAGACAGTATCACACAGGAGAGGATTAGATACACAGCTCAGCAGATGGTATCACACAGGATAGGATTAGATACACTGCTCAGCAGACAGTATCACACAAGGGCAGGATTAGATACACGGTTCAGCAGACAGTATCACACAGGACAGGATTAGATACACAGCTCAGCAGACAGTATCACACAGGAGAGGATTAGATACACAGCTGAGGAGACAGTATCACACAGGAGAGGATTAGATACACTGCTCAGCATACAGTATCACACAGCATAGGATTAGATACACAGCTCAGCAGGCAGTATCACACAGTATAAGATTAGATACACAGCTCAGCAGACAGTATCACACAGCATAGGATTAGATACACGGCTCAGCAGACAGTATCACACAGGACAGGATTAGATACACAGCTCAGCAGACAGTATCACACAGGAGAGGATTAGAAACACAGCTCAGCAGACAGTATCGCACAGAGCGGGATTAGATACACAGCTCAGCAAACAGTATCAAACAGCATAGGATTAGATACACGGCTCAGCAGACAGTATCACACAGCATAGGATTAGATACACGGCTCAGCAGACAGTATAACACAGGACAGGATTAGATACACAGCTCAGCAGACAGTATCACACAGGAGAGGATTAGATACACAGCTCAGCAGATGGTATCACACAGGATAGGATTAGATACACTGCTCAGCAGACAGTATCACACAGGGTAGGATTAGATACACAGCTCATCAGACAGTATCACACAGGAGAGGATTAGATACACAGCTCAGCAGACAGTATCGCACAGGAGAGGATTAGATACATAGCTCATCAGACAGTATCACACAGGACAGGATTAGATACACAGCTCAGCAGACAGTATCACACAGGAGAGGATTAGATACACAGCTCAGCAGACAGTATCACACAGGAGAGGATTAGATACACAGCTCAGCAGATAGTATCACACAGGATAGGATTAGATACACAGCTCAGCAGACAGTATCACACAGGAGTGGATTAGATACACAGCTCAGCATACAGTATCACACAGGATAGGATTAGATACACAGCTCAGCAGATGGTATCACACAGGATAGGATTAGATACACTGCTCAACTGATGGTATCACACAGGATAGGATTAGATGCACAGCTCAGTAGGCAGTATCACACAGGAGAGGATTAGATACACGGCTCAGCAGACAGTATCACACAGGAGAGGATTAGATACACAGCTCAGCTGACAGTATCACACAGGAGTGGATTAGATACACAGCTCAGCAGACAGTATCGCACAGGGCGGGATTAGATACACGACTCAGCAGACAGTATCACACAGGATAGGATTAGATACACAGCTCAGTAGACAGTATCACACAGGATAGGATTAGATACACGGCTCAGCAGACAGTATCACACAGGAGAGGATTAGAAACACGGCTCAGCAGACATTATCACACAGGAGAGGATTAGATACACGGCTCAGCAGACATTATCACACAGGAGAGGATTAGATACACAGCTCAGCAGACAGTATCACACAGGATAGGATTAGACACACAGCTCAGCAGACAGTATCACACAGGAGAGGATTAGTTACACGGCTCAGCAGACAGTATCACACAGGAGAGGATTAGATACACGGCTCAGCAGACAGTATCACACAGGAGAGGATTAGAAACACGGCTCAGCAGACATTATCACACAGGAGAGGATTAGATACACGGCTCAGCAGACATTATCACACAGGAGAGGATTAGATACACAGCTCAGCAGACAGTATCACACAGGATAGGATTAGACACACAGTTCAGCAGACAGTATCACACAGCATAGGATTAGATACACAGTTCAGCAGACAGTATCACACAGGAGGGGATTAGATACACAGCTCAGCAGACAGTATCACACAGGAGGGGATTAGATATACAGCTCAGCAGACAGTATCACACAGGATAAGATTAGATACACTGCTCTGCGGATAGTATCACACAGGATAGGATTAGATGCACAGCTCAGCAGACAGTATCACACAGGATTAGATACATAGCTCAGCAGACAGTATCACACAGGAGAGGATGAGATACACTGCTCTGCGGATAGTATCACACAGGAGAGGATTAGATACACAGCTCAGCAGACAGTATCACACAGGAGAGGATGAGATACACAGCATAGGTTTAGATACACAGCTCAGCAGACAGTATCACACAGCATAGGATTAGATACACGGCTCAACAGACAGTATCACACAGGAGGGGATTAGATACACAGCTCAGCAGACAGTATCACACAGGAGGGGATTAGATACACAGCTCAGCAGAGAGTATCACACAGATTAAGATTAGATACACAGCTCAGCAGACAGTATCACACAGGATAAGATTAGATACACAGCTCAGCAGACAGTATTACACAGGAGAGGATTAGATGCACGGCTCAGCAGACAGTATCACACAGGGTAAGATTAGATACATAGCTCAGCAGACAGTATCACGCAGGAGAGGATTAGATACACGGCTCAGCAGACAGTATCACACAGGACAGGATTAGATACACTGCTCACCAGACAGTGTCACACAGGAGGGGATTAGATACACAGCTGAGGAGACAGTATCACACAGGAGAGGATTAGATACACTGCTCAGCATACAGTATCACACAGCATAGGATTAGATACACAGCTCAGCAGGCAGTATCACACAGTATAAGATTAGATACACAGCTCAGCAGACGGTATCACACAGCATAGGATTAGATACACGGCTCAGCAGACAGTATCACACAGGACATGATTAGATACACAGCTCAGCAGACAGTATCACACAGGAGAGGATTAGATACACAGCTCAGCAGACAGTAACACACAGCGTAGGATTAGATACACAGCTCAGCAGACAGTATCACACAGGAGAGGATTAGATACACAGCTCAGCAGACAGTATCACACAGGAGAGGATTAGATACACAGATCAGCAGACAGTATCACACAGCATAGGATTAGATACACAGCTCAGCAGACAGTATCACACAGGAGTGGATTAGATACACGGCTCAGCAGACAGTATCGCACAGGGCGGGATTAGATATACGGTTCATCAGACAGTATCACACAGGAGAGTATTAGATACACTGCTCAGCAGACAGTATCACACAGGAGAGTATTAGATACACAGCTCAGCAGACGGTATCACACAGAAGAGAATTAGATACACAGATCAGCAGACAGTATCACACAGGATTAGATACATAGCTCAGCAGACAGTATCACACAGGAGAGGATTAGATACACAGCTCAGCAGACAGTATCACACAGGAGAGGATGAGATACACAGCATAGGTTTAGATACACAGCTCAGCAGACAGTATCACACAGCATAGGATTAGATACACGG
The DNA here is from genome assembly GCF_046119375.1 of Phyllobates terribilis. Lineage (NCBI taxonomy): Eukaryota > Metazoa > Chordata > Amphibia > Anura > Dendrobatidae > Phyllobates > Phyllobates terribilis. Next base: position 31,606 of record NW_027363643.1, read on the forward strand.
CTCAACAGACAGTATCACACAGGAGGGGATTAGATACACAGCTCAGCAGACAGTATCACACAGGAGGGGATTAGATACACAGCTCAGCAGACAGTATCACACAGGAGGGGATTAGATACACAGCTCAGCAGACAGTATCACACAGGATAAGATTAGATGCACAGCTCAGCAGACAGTATCACACAGGACAGGATTAGATACACAGCTCAGCAGACAGTATCACACAGGAGAGGATTAGATACACAGCTCAGCAGACAGTATCACACAGGATTAGATACATAGCTCAGCAGACAGTATCACACAGGAGAGGATTAGATACACAGCTCAGCAGACAGTATCACACAGGAGAGGATGAGATACACAGCATAGGTTTAGATACACAGCTCAGCAGACAGTATCACACAGCATAGGATTAGATACACGGCTCAACAGACAGTATCACACAGGAGGGGATTAGATACACAGCTCAGCAGACAGTATCACACAGGAGAGTATTAGATACACAGCTCAGCAGACGGTATCACACAGGAGAGAATTAGATAAACAGCTCAGCAGACAGTATCACACAGGATTAGATACATAGCTCAGCAGACAGTATCACACAGGAGAGGATGAGATACACAGCATAGGTTTAGATACACAGCTCAGCAGACAGTATCACACAGCATAGGATTAGATACACGGCTCAACAGACAGTATCACACAAGAGGGGATTAGATACACATCTCAGCAGACAGTATCACACAGGAGGGGATTAGATACAAAGCTCAGCAGACAGTATCACACAGAAGGGGATTAGATACACAGCTCAGCAGACAGCATCACACAGGATAAGATTAGATACACAGCTCAGCAGACAGTATCACACAGAATAAGATTAGATACACAGCTCAGCAGACAGTATTACACAGGAGAGGATTAGATGCACAGCTCAGCAGACAGTATCACACAGGACAGGATTAGATACACAGCTCAGCAGACAGTATCACACAGGAGAGGATTAGATACACAGCTCAGCAGACAGTATCACACAGGATAGGATTAGATACACAGCTCAGCAGACAGTATCACACAGGATAGGATTAGATACACAACTCAGCAGACAGTATCTCACAGGAGAGGATTAGATACATGGCTCAGCAGACAGTATCACACAGCATAGGATTAGATACACGGCTCAGCAGACAGTATCACACAGGAGGGGATTAGATACACAGCTCAGCAGACAGTATCACACAGGATAAGATTAGATACACTGCTCTGCGGATAGTATCACACAGTATAGGATTAGATGCACAGCTCAGCAGACAGTATCACACAGGATTAGATACATAGCTCAGCAGACAGTATCACACAGGAGAGGATGAGATACACTGCTCTGCGGATAGTATCACACAGGAGAGGATTAGATACACAGCTCAGCAGACAGTATCACACAGGAGAGGATGAGATACACAGCATAGGTTTAGATACACAGCTCAGCAGACAGTATCACACAGCATAGGATTAGATACACGGCTCAACAGACAGTATCACACAGGAGGGGATTAGATACACAGCTCAGCAGACAGTATCACACAGGAGGGGATTAGATACACAGCTCAGCAGAGAGTATCACACAGATTAAGATTAGATACACAGCTCAGCAGACAGTATCACACAGTATAAGATTAGATACACAGCTCAGCAGACAGTATTACACAGGAGAGGATTAGATGCACGGCTCAGCAGACAGTATCACACAGGGTAAGATTAGATACATAGCTCAGCAGACAGTATCACGCAGGAGAGGATTAGATACACGGCTCAGCAGACAGTATCACACAGGACAGGATTAGATACACTGCTCAGCAGACAGTGTCACACAGGAGGGGATTAGATACACAGCTGAGGAGACAGTATCACACAGGAGAGGATTAGATACACTGCTCAGCATACAGTATCACACAGCATAGGATTAGATACACAGCTCAGCAGGCAGTATCACACAGTATAAGATTAGATACACAGCTCAGCAGACGGTATCACACAGCATAGGATTAGATACACGGCTCAGCAGACAGTATCACACAGGACAGGATTAGATACACAGCTCAGCAGACAGTATCACACAGGAGAGGATTAGATACACAGCTCAGCAGACAGTATCACACAGCGTAGGATTAGATACACAGCTCAGCAGACAGTATCACACAGGAGAGGATTAGATACACAGATCAGCAGACAGTATCACACAGCATAGGATTAGATACACAGCTCAGCAGACAGTATCACACAGGAGTGGATTAGATACACGGCTCAGCAGACAGTATCGCACAGGGCGGGATTAGATACACGGTTCATCAGACAGTATCACACAGGAGAGTATTAGATACACTGCTCAGCAGACAGTATCACACAGGAGAGTATTAGATACACAGCTCAGCAGACGGTATCACACAGAAGAGAATTAGATACACAGATCAGCAGACAGTATCACACAGGATTAGATACATAGCTCAGCAGACAGTATCACACAGGAGAGGATTAGATACACAGCTCAGCAGACAGTATCACACAGGAGAGGATGAGATACACAGCATAGGTTTAGATACACAGCTCAGCAGACAGTATCACACAGCATAGGATTAGATACACGGCTCAACAGACAGTATCACACAGGAGGGGATTAGATACACAGCTCAGCAGACAGTATCACACAGGAGGGGATTAGATACACAGCTCAGCAGACAGTATCACACAGGAGGGGATTAGATACACAGCTCAGCAGACAGTATCACACAGGATAAGATTAGATGCACAGCTCAGCAGACAGTATCACACAGGACAGGATTAGATACACAGCTCAGCAGACAGTATCACACAGGAGAGGATTAGATACACAGCTCAGCAGGCAGTATCACACAGGATTAGATACATATCTCAGCAGACAGTATCACACAGGAGAGGATTAGATACACAGCTCAGCAGACAGTATCACACAGGAGAGGATGAGATACACAGCATAGGTTTAGATACACAGCTCAGCAGACAGTATCACACAGCATAGGATTAGATACACGGCTCAACAGACAGTATCACACAGGAGGGGATTAGATACACAGCTCAGCAGACAGTATCACACAGGAGAGTATTAGATACACAGCTCAGCAGACGGTATCACACAGGAGAGAATTAGATACACAGCTCAGCAGACAGTATCACCCAGGATTAGATACATAGCTCAGCAGACAGTATCACACAGGATAGGATTAGATGCACAGCTCAGCAGACAGTATCACACAGGATAGGATTAGATACACAGCTCAGCAGCTGGTATCACACAGGATAGGTTTAGATACACTGCTCAGCAGATGGTATCACACAGGATATGATTAGATACAGGGCTCAGCAGACAGTATCACAGAGGAGAGGATTAGTTACACGGCTCAGCAGATGGTATCACACAGGATAGGATTAGATACACAGCTCAGTAGACAGTATCACACTGGAGAGGATTAGATACACAGCTCAGCAGACAGTATCACACAGGATAGGATTAGATGCACAGCTCAGAAGGCAGTATCACACAGGAGAGGATTAGATACACAGCTCATCAGACAGTATCACACAGGAGAGGAATAGATACACAGCTCAGCTGACAGTATCACACAGGAGTGGATTAGATACACGGCTCAGCAGACAGTATCGCACAGGGCGGGATTAGATACACGACTCAGCAGACAGTATCACACAGGATAGGATTAGATACACAGCTCAGTAGACAGTATCACACAGGATAGGATTAGATACACGGCTCAGCAGACAGTATCACACAGGAGAGGATTAGATACACAGCTCAGCAGACAGTATCACACAGCATAGGATTAGATACACGGCTCAACAGACAGTATCACACAGGAGGGGATTAGATACACAGCTCAGCAGACAGTATCACACAGGAGGGGATTAGATACACAGCTCAGCAGACAGTATCACACAGGATAAGATTAGATACACAGCTCAGCAGGCAGTATCACACAGGATAAGATTAGATACACAGCTCAGCAGACAGTATCACACAGGAGAGGATTAGATGCACGGCTCAGCAGACAGTATCACACAGGATAGGATTAGATACACAGCTCAGCAGACAGTATCACACAGGACAGGATTAGATACATAGCTCAGCAGACAGTATCACACAGGAGAGGATTAGATACACTGCTCAGCAGACAGTAACACACAGGAGGGGATTAGATACACAGCTGAGGAGACAGTATCACACAGGAGAGGATTAGATACACTGCTCAGCATACAGTATCACACAGCATAGGATTAGATACACAGCTCAGCAGGCAGTATCACACAGTATAAGATTAGATACACAGCTCAGCAGACAGTATCACACATCATAGGATTAGATACACTTCTCAGCAGACAGTATCACACAGGACAGGATTAGATACACAGCTCAGCAGACAGTATCACACAGGAGAGGATTAGATACACAGCTCAGCAGACAGTATCACACAGCGTAGGATTAGATACACAGCTCAGCAGACAGTATCACACAGGAGAGGATTAGATACACAGATCAGCAGACAGTATCACACAGCATAGGATTAGATACACAGCTCAGCAGACCGTATCACACAGGAGTGGATTAGATACACGGCTCAGCAGACAGTATCGCACAGGGCGGGATTAGATACACGGTTCATCAGACAGTATCACACAGGAGAATATTAGATACACAGCTCAGCAGACGGTATCACACAGGAGAGAATTAGATACACAAATCAGCAGACAGTATCACACAGGATTAGATACACAGCTCAGCAGACAGTATCACACAGGAGAGGATGAGATACACAGCATAGGTTTAGATACACAGCTCAGCAGACAGTATCACACAGCATAGGATTAGATACACGGCTCAACAGACAGTATCACACAGGAGGGGATTAGATACACAGCTCAGCAGACAGTATCACACAGGAGGGGATTAGATACACAGCTCAGCAGACAGTATCACACAGGAGGGGATTAGATACACAGCTCAGCAGACAGTATCACACAGGATAAGATTAGATGCACAGCTCAGCAGACAGTATCACACAGGACAGGATTAGATACACAGCTCAGCAGACAGTATCACACAGGAGAGGATTAGATACACAGCTCAGCAGACAGTATCACACAGGATATGATTAGATACACAGCTCAGCAGACAGTATCACACAGGATAGGATTAGATACACAACTCAGCAGACAGTATCTCACAGGAGAGGATTAGATACATGGCTCAGCAGACAGTATCACACAGCATAGGATTAGATACACGGCTCAGCAGACAGTATCACACAGGAGGGGATTAGATACACAGCTGAGGAGACGGTATCACACAGGAGAGGATTATATACACTGCTCAGCAGACAGTATCACACAGCATAGAATTAGATACACAGCTCAGCAGACAGTATCACACAGGACAGGATTAGATACACAGCTCAGCAGACAGTATCACACAGGAGAGGATTAGATACACAGCTCAGCAGACAGTATCTCACAGGAGAGGATTAGATACACGGCTCAGCAGACAGTATCACACAGCATAGGATTAGATACACGGCTCAGCAGACAGTATCACACAGGATAGGATTAGATACACAGCTCAGCAGACAGTATCACACAGGATAGGATTAGATACACAACTCAGCAGACAGTATCTCACAGGAGAGGATTAGATACACGGCTCAGCAGACAGTATCACACAGCATAGGATTAGATACACGGCTCAGCAGACAGTATCACACAGCATAGGATTAGATACACGGCTCAGCAGACAGTATCACACAGAGTAGGATTAGATACACAGCTCAGCAGACAGTATCACACAGGATAGGATTAGATACACAGCTCAGCAGACAGTATCACACAGGATAGGATTAGATACACAACTCAGCAGACAGTATCTCACAGGAGAGGATTAGATACACGGCTCAGCAGACAGTATCACACAGCATAGGATTAGATACACGGCTCAGCAGACAGTATCACACAGCATAGGATTAGATACACGGCTCAGCAGACAGTATCACACAGGAGGGGATTAGATACACGGCTCAGCAGACAGTATCTCACAGGAGAGGATTAGAAACACAGCTCAGCAGACAGTATCACACAGCATAGGATTAGATACACGGCTCAGCAGACAGTATCACACAGCGTAGGATTAGATACACAGCTCAGCAGACAGTATCACACAGGAGAGGATTAGATACACAGATCAGCAGACAGTATCACACAGCATAGGATTAGATACACAGCTCAGCAGACAGTATCACACAGGAGTGGATTAGATACACGGCTCAGCAGACAGTATCGCACAGGGTGGGATTAGATACACGGTTCATCAGACAGTATCACACAGGAGAGGATTAGATACACTGCTCAGCAGACAGTATCACACAGGAGATTATTAGATACACAGCTCAGCAGATGATATCACACAGGAGAGAATTAGATACACAGCTCAGCAGACAGTATCACACAGGATTAGATACATAGCTCAGCAGACAGTATCACACAGGAGAGGATTAGATACACAGCTCGGCAGACAGTATCACACAGGAGAGGATGAGATACACAGCATAGGTTTAGATACACAGCTCAGCAGACAGTATCACACAGCATAGGATTAGATACACGGCTCAACAGACAGTATCACACAGGAGGGGATTAGATACACAGCTCAGCAGACAGTATCACACAGGAGAGTATTAGATACACAGCTCAGCAGACGGTATCACACAGGAGAGAATTAGATACACAGCTCAGCAGACAGTATCACACAGGATTAGATACATAGCTCAGCAGACAGTATCACACAGGAGATGATGAGATACACATCATAGGTTTAGATACACAGCTCAGCAGACAGTATCACACAGCATAGGATTAGATACACGGCTCAACAGACAGTATCACACAAGAGGGGATTAGATACACAGCTCAGCAGACAGTATCACACAGGAGGGGATTAGATACAAAGCTCAGCAGACAGTATCACACAGGAGGGGATTAGATACACAGCTCAGCAGACAGTATTACACAGGAGAGGATTAGATGCACAGCTCAGCAGACAGTATCACACAGGATAAGATTAGATACACAGCTCAGAAGACAGTATTACACAGGAGAGGATTAGATACACGGCTCAGCAGACAGTATCACACCGGATAGGATTAGATACACAGCTCAGCAGACAGTATCACACCGGATAGGATTAGATACACAGCTCAGCAGACAGTATCACACAGGACAGGATTAGATACACAGCTCAGCAGACAGTATCACACAGGAGAGGATTAGATACACAGCTCAGCAGACAGTATCACACAGGATAGGATTAGATACACAGCTCAGCAGACAGTATCACACAGGATAGGATTAGATACACAACTCAGCAGACAGTATCTCACAGGAGAGGATTAGATACATGGCTCAGCAGACAGTATCACACAGCATAGGATTAGATACACGGCTCAGCAGACAGTATCACTCAGGAGGGGATTAGATACACAGCTGAGGAGACAGTATCACACAGCATAGAATTAGATACACAGCTCAGCAGGCAGTATCACACAGTATAAGATTAGATACACAGCTCAGCAGACAGTATCACACAGCATAGGATTAGATACACGGCTCAGCAGACAGTATCACGCAGGACAGGATTAGATACACAGCTCAGCAGACAGTATCACACAGGAGAGGATTAGATACACAGCTCAGCAGACAGTATCACACAGGAGAGGATTAGATACACAGATCAGCAGACAGTATCACACAGCATAGGATTAGATACACAGCTCAGCAGACAGTATCACACAGGAGTGGATTAGATACACGGCTCAGCAGACAGTATCGCACAGGGCGGCATTAGATACACGGTTCATCAGACAGTATCACACAGGAGAGTATTCGATACACAGCTCAGCAGACAGTATCACACAGGAGAGGATGAGATACACAGCATAGGTTTAGATACACAGCTCAGCAGACAGTATCACACAGCATAGGATTAGATACACGGCTCAACAGACAGTATCACACAGGAGGGGATTAGATACATAGCTCAGCAGACAGTATCACACAGGAGGGGATTAGATACACGGCTCAGCAGACAGTATCACACAGGATAAGATTAGATACACAGCTCAGCAGACAGTATCACACAGGATAAGATTAGATACACAGCTCAGCAGACAGTATTACACAGGAGAGGATTAGATACACAGCTCAACAGACAGTATTACACAGGAGAGGATTAGATGCACAGCTCAGCAGACAGTATCACACAGGATAAGATTAGATACACAGCTCAGCAGACAGTATTACACAGGAGAGGATTAGATACACGGCTCAGCAGACAGTATCACACAGGACAGGATTAGATACACAGCTCAGCAGACAGTATCACACAGGAGAGGATTAGATACACGGCTCAGCAGACAGTATCTTACAGGAGAGGATTAGATACATGGCTCAGCAGACAGTATCACACAGCATAGGATTAGATACACGGCTCAGCAGACAGTATCACACAGGAGGGGATTAGATACACTGCTCAGCATACAGTATCACACAGCATAGGATTAGATACACAGCTCAGCAGGCAGTATCACACAGTATAAGATTAGATACACAGCTCAGCAGACAGTATCACACAGGAGAGGATTAGATACACAGCTGAGGAGACAGTATCACACAGGAGAGGATTAGATACACTGCTCAGCATACAGTATCACACAGCATAGGATTAGATACACAGCTCAGCAGGCAGTATCACACAGTATAAGATTAGATACACAGCTCAGCAGACAGTATCACACAGCATAGGATTAGATACACGGCTCAGCAGACAGTATCACACAGGACATGATTAGATACACAGCTCAGCAGACAGTATCACACAGGAGAGGATTAGAAACACAGCTCAGCAGACAGTATCGCACAGAGCGGGATTAGATACACAGCTCAGCAAACAGTATCAAACAGCATAGGATTAGATACACGGCTCAGCAGACAGTATCACACAGCATAGGATTAGATACACGGCTCAGCAGACAGTATCACACAGGACAGGATTAGATACACAGCTCAGCAGACAGTATCACACAGGAGAGGATTAGATACACAGCTCAGCAGATGGTATCACACAGGATAGGATTAGATACACTGCTCAGCAGACAGTATCACACAGGGTAGGATTAGATACACAGCTCATCAGACAGTATCACACAGGAGAGGATTAGATACACAGCTCAGCAGACAGTATCGCACAGGAGAGGATTAGATACATAGCTCATCAGACAGTATCACACAGGACAGGATTAGATACACAGCTCAGCAGACAGTATCACACAGGAGAGGATTAGATACACAGCTCAGAAGACAGTATCACACAGGAGAGGATTAGAGATGCAGCTCAGCAGACAGTATCACACAGGAGAGGATTAGATACACGGCTCAGCAGACAGTATCACACAGTAGAGGATTAGATACACGGCTCAGCAGACAGTATCACACAGGAGAGGATTAGATACACAGCTCATCAGACAGTATCACACAGGAGAGGATTAGATACACAGCTCAGCAGACAGTATCGCACAGGAGAGGATTAGATACACAGCTCAGCAGACAGTATCACACAGGACAGGATTAGATACACAGCTCAGCAGACAGTATCACACAGGAGAGGATTAGATACACAGCTCAGCAGACAGTATCACACAGGAGAGGATTAGATACACAGCTCAGCAGATAGTATCACACAGGATAGGATTAGATACACAGCTCAGCAGACAGTATCACACAGGAGTGGATTAGATACACAGCTCAGCAGACAGTATCACACAGGATAGGATTAGATACACAGCTCAGCAGATGGTATCACACAGGATAGGATTAGATACACTGCTCAACTGATGGTATCACACAGGATAGGATTAGATACACAGCTCAGCAGACAGTATCACACAGGATAAGATTAGATGCACAGCTCAGCAGACAGTATCACACAGGACAGGATTAGATACACAGCTCAGCAGACAGTATCACACAGGAGAGGATTAGATACACAGCTCAGCAGACAGTATCACACAGGATAGGATTAGATACACAGCTCAGCAGACAGTATCACACAGGATAGGATTAGATACACAACTCAGCAGACAGTATCTCACAGGAGAGGATTAGATACATGGCTCAGCAGACAGTATCACACAGCATAGGATTAGATACACGGCTCAGCAGACAGTATCACACAGGATAAGATTAGATACACAGCTCAGCAGACAGTATTACACAGGAGAGGATTAGATACACGGCTCAGCAGACAGTATCACACAGGACAGGATTAGATACACAGCTCAGCAAACAGTATCACACAGGAGAGGATTAGATACGCAGCTCAGCAGACAGTATCACACAGGACAGGATTAGATACACAGCTCAGCAGACAGTATCTCACAGGAGAGGATTAGATACACAGCTCAGCAGACAGTATTACACAGGAGAGGATTAGATACACGGCTCAGCAGACAGTATCACACAGGACAGGATTAGATACACAGCTCAGCAGACAGTATTACACAGGAGAGGATTAGATACGCAGCTCAGCAGACAGTATCTCACAGGAGAGGATTAGATACACAGCTCAGCAGACAGTATCACACAGCATAGGATTAGATACACGGCTCAGCAGACAGTATCACACAGGAGGGGATTAGATACACTGCTCAGCATACAGTATCACACAGCATAGGATTAGATACACAGCTCAGCAGGCAGTATCACACAGTATAAGATTAGATACACAGCTCAGCAGACAGTATCACACAGCATAGGATTAGATACACGGCTCAGCAGACAGTATCACACAGGACAGGATTAGATACACAGCTCAGCAGACAGTATCACACAGGAGAGGATTAGATACACAGCTGAGGAGACAGTATCACACAGGAGAGGATTAGATACACTGCTCAGCATACAGTATCACACAGCATAGGATTAGATACACAGCTGAGGAGACAGTATCACACAGGAGAGGATTAGATAGACAGCTCAGCAGGCAGTATCACACAGTATAAGATTAGATACACAGCTCAGCAGACAGTATCACACAGCATAGGATTAGATACACGGCTCAGCAGACAGTATCACACAGGACAGGATTAGATACACAGCTCAGCAGACAGTATCGCACAGAGCGGGATTAGATACACGGCTCAGCAAACAGTATCACACAGCATAGGATTAGATACACGGATCAGCAGACAGTATCACACAGCATAGGATTAGATACACGGCTCAGTAGACAGTATCACACAGGACAGGATTAGATACACAGCTCAGCAGACAGTATCACACAGGAGAGGATTAGATACACAGCTCAGCAGATGGTATCACACAGGATAGAATTAGATACACTGCTCAGCAGACAGTATCACACAGGGCAGGATTAGATACACGGTTCAGCAGACAGTATCACACAGGGTAGGATTAGATACACGGCTCAGCAGACAGTATCACACAGGAGAGGATTAGATACAGAGCTCATCAGACAGTATCACACAGGAGAGGATTAGATACACAGCTCATCAGACAGTATCACACAGGAGAGGATTAGATACACAGCTCAGCAGACAGTATCGCACAGGAGAGGATTAGATACACAGCTCATCAGACAGTATCACACAGGACAGGATTAGATACACAGCTCAGCAGACAGTATCACACAGGAGAGGGTTAGATACACAGCTCAGCAGACAGTATCACACAGGAGAGGATTAGATACACAGCTCAGCAGATAGTATCACACAGGATAGGATTAGATACACAGCTCAGCAGACAGTATCACACAGGAGTGGATTAGATACACAGCTCAGCAGACAGTATCACACAGGATAGGATTAGATACACAGCTCAGCAGATGGTATCACACAGGATAGGATTAGATACACTGCTCAACTGATGGTATCACACAGGATAGGATTAGATACACAGCTCAGCAGACAGTATCACACAGGAGAGGAATAGATACACAGCTCAGCAGACAGTATCACACAGGATAGGATTAGATACACAGCTCAGCAGACAGTATCACACAGGATAGGATTAGATACACAACTCAGCAGACAGTATCTCACAGGAGAGGATTAGATACATGGCTCAGCAGACAGTATCACACAGCATAGGATTAGATACACGGCTCAGCAGACAGTATCACACAGGAGGGGATTAGATACACAGCTGAGGAGACAGTATCACACAGGAGAGGATTATATACACTGCTCAGCAGACAGTATCACACAGGAGAGGATTAGAGATACAGCTCAGCAGACAGTATCACACAGCATAGAATTAGATACACAGCTCAGCAGGCAGTATCACACAGGAGAGGATTAGATACACAGCTCAGCAGACAGTATCACACAGCATAGGATTAGATACACGGCTCAGCAGACAGTATCACACAGCGTAGGATTAGATACACAGCTCAGCAGACAGTATCACACAGGAGAGGATTAGAAACACAGCTCAGCAGACAGTATCACACAGGAGAGGATTAGATACACAGCTCAGCAGACAGTATCACACAGGAGTGGATTAGATACACGGCTCAGCAGACAGTATCGCACAGGGCGGGATTAGATACACGGTTCATCAGACAGTATCACACAGGAGAGTATTAGATACACTGCTCAGCAGACAGTATCACACAGGAGAGTATTAGATACACAGCTCAGCAGACGGTATCACACAGGAGAGAATTAGATACACAGCTCAGCAGACAGTATCACACAGGATTAGATACATAGCTCAGCAGACAGTATCACACAGGAGAGGATTAGATACACAGCTCAGCAGACAGTATCACACAGGAGAGGATGAGATACACAGCATAGGTTTAGATACACAGCTCAGCAGACAGTATCACACAGCATAGGATTAGATACACGGCTCAACAGACAGTATCACACAGGAGGGGATTAGATACACAGCTCAGCAGACAGTATCACACAGGAGAGTATTAGATACACAGCTCAGCAGACGGTATCACACAGGAGAGAATTAGATACACAGCTCAGCAGACAGTATCACACAGGATTAGATACATAGCTCAGCAGACAGTATCACAAAGGAGAGGATGAGATACACAGCATAGGTTTAGATACACAGCTCAGCAGACAGTATCACACAGCATAGGATTAGATACACGGCTCAACAGACAGTATCACACAAGAGGGGATTAGATACACAGCTCAGCAGACAGTATCACACAGGAGGGGATTAGATACAAAGCTCAGCAGACAGTATCACACAGTAGGGGATTAGATACACAGCTCAGCAGACAGTATCACACAGGATAAGATTAGATACACAGCTCAGCAGACAGTATCACACAGGAGAGGATTAGATACACAGCTCAGCTGACAGTATCTCACAGGAGAGGATTAGATACATGGCTCAGCAGACAGTATCACACAGCATAGGATTAGATACACGGCTCAGCAGACAGTATCACACAGGAGGGGATTAGATACACAGCTGAGGAGACAGTATCACACAGGAGAGGATTAGATACACGGCTCAGCAGACAGTATCACACAGGAGAGGATTATATACACAGCTGAGGAGACAGTATCACACAGGAGAGGATTAGATACACGGCTCAGCAGACAGTATCACACAGGAGAGGATTAGATACACAGCTCAGCAGACAGTATCACACAGCATAGAATTAGATACACAGCTCAGCAGGCAGTATCACACAGTATAAGATTAGATACACAGCTCAGCAGACAGTATCACACAGGAGAGGATTAGATACACAGCTCAGCAGACAGTATCACACAGCATAGGATTAGATACACGGCTCAGCAGACAGTATCACACAGCGTAGGATTAGATACACAGCTCAGCAGACAGTATCACACAGGAGAGGATTAGATACACAGATCAGCAGACAGTATCACACAGCATAGGATTAGATACACAGCTCAGCAGACAGTATCACACAGGAGTGGATTAGATACACGGCTCAGCAGACAGTATCGCACAGGGCGGGATTAGATACACGGTTATTCAGACAGTATCACACAGGAGAGTATTAGATACACTGCTCAGCAGACAGTATCACACAGGAGAGTATTAGATACACAGCTCAGCAGACGGTATCACACAGGAGAGAATTAGATACACAGCTCAGCAGACAGTATCACACAGGATTAGATACATAGCTCAGCAGACAGTATCACACAGGAGAGGATTAGATACACAGCTCAGCAGACAGTATCACACAGGAGAGGATGAGATACACAGCATAGGTTTAGATACACAGCTCAGCAGACAGTATCACACAGCATAGGATTAGATACACGGCTCAACAGACAGTATCACACAGGAGGGGATTAGATACACAGCTCAGCAGACAGTATCACACAGGAGAGTATTAGATACACAGCTCAGCAGACGGTATCACACAGGAGAGAATTAGATACACAGCTCAGCAGACAGTATCACACAGGATTAGATACATAGCTCAGCAGACAGTATCACAAAGGAGAGGATGAGATACACAGCATAGGTTTAGATACACAGCTCAGCAGACAGTATCACACAGCATAGGATTAGATACACGGCTCAACAGACAGTATCACACAAGAGGGGATTAGATACACAGCTCAGCAGACAGTATCACACAGGAGGCGATTAGATACAAAGCTCAGCAGACAGTATCACACAGGAGGGGATTAGATACACAGCTCAGCAGACAGTATCACACAGGATAAGATTAGATACACAGCTCAGCAGACAGTATTACACAGGAGAGGATTAGATGCACAGCTCAGCAGACAGTATCACACAGGACAGGATTAGATACACAGCTCAGCAGACAGTATCACACAGGATAGGATTAGATACACAACTCAGCATACAGTATCTCACAGGAGAGGATTAGATACATGGCTCAGCAGACAGTATCACACAGCATAGGATTAGATACACGGCTCAGCAGACAGTATCACACAAGAGGGGATTAGATACACAGCTCAGCAGACAGTATCACACAGGAGGGGATTAGATACAAAGCTCAGCAGACAGTATCACACAGGAGGGGATTAGATACACAGCTCAGCAGACAGTATCACACAGGATAAGATTAGATACACAGCTCAGCAGACAGTATCACACAGGATAAGATTAGATACACAGCTCAGCAGACAGTATTACACAGGAGAGGATTAGATGCACAGCTCAGCAGACAGTATCACACAGGACAGGATTAGATACACAGCTCAGCAGACAGTATCACACAGGAGAGGATTAGATACACAGCTCAGCAGACAGTATCACACAGGATAGGATTAGATACACAGCTCAGCAGACAGTATCACACAGGATAGGATTAGATACACAACTCAGCAGACAGTATCTCACAGGAGAGGATTAGATACATGGCTCAGCAGACAGTATCACACAGCATAGGATTAGATACACGGCTCAGCAGACAGTATCACACAGGAGGGGATTAGATACACAGCTGAGGAGACAGTATCACACAGCATAGAATTAGATACACAGCTCAGCAGGCAGTATCACACAGTATAAGATTAGATACACAGCTCAGCAGACAGTATCACACAGCATAGGATTAGATACACGGCTCAGCAGACAGTATCACACAGGACAGGATTAGATACACAGCTCAGCAGACAGTATCACACAGGAGAGGATTAGATACACAGCTCAGCAGACAGTATCACACAGCGTAGGATTAGATACACAGCTCAGCAGACAGTATCACACAGGAGAGGATTAGATACACAGATCAGCAGACAGTATCACACAGCATAGGATTAGATACACAGCTCAGCAGACAGTATCACACAGGAGTGGATTAGATACACGGCTCAGCAGACAGTATCGCACAGGGCGGCATTAGATACATGGCTCAGCAGACAGTATCACACAGGAGAGAATTAGATACACAGCTCAGGAGACAGTATCACACAGGATTAGATACATAGCTCAGCAGACAGTATCACACAGGAGAGTATTAGATACACAGCTCAGCAGACAGTATCACACAGGAGAGGATGAGATACACAGCATAGGTTTAGATACACAGCTCAGCAGACAGTATCACACAGCATAGGATTAGATACACGGCTCAACAGACAGTATCACACAGGAGGGGATTAGATACATAGCTCAGCAGACAGTATCACACAGGAGGGGATTAGATACACGGCTCAGCAGACAGTATCACACAGGATAAGATTAGATACACAGCTCAGCAGACAGTATCACACAGGATGAGATTAGATACACTGCTCAGCAGACAGTATTACACAGGAGAGGATTAGATACACGGCTCAGCAGACAGTATCACACAGGAGAGGATTAGATACGCAGCTCAGCAGACAGTATCACACAGGATGAGATTAGATACACTGCTCAGCAGACAGTATTACACAGGAGAGGATTAGATACACTGCTCAGCAGACAGTATTACACAGGAGAGGATTAGATACACGGCTCAGCAGACAGTATCTCACAGGAGAGGATTAGATACATGGCTCAGCAGACAGTATCACACAGCATAGGATTAGATACACGGCTCAGCAGACAGCATCACACAGCATAGGATTAGATACACAGCTCAGCAGACAGTATCACACAGGACAGGATTAGATACACAGCTCAGCAGACAGTATCACACAGGAGAGGATTAGAAACACAGCTCAGCAGACAGTATCGCACAGAGCGGGATTAGATACACGGCTCAGCAGACAGTATCACACAGCATAGGATTAGATACACGGCTCAGCAGACAGTATCACACAGGACAGGATTAGATACACAGCTCAGCAGACAGTATCACACAGTATAAGATTAGATACACAGCTCAGCAGACAGTATCACACAGGACAGGATTAGATACACAGCTCAGCAGACAGTATCACACAGGAGAGGATTAGAAACACAGCTCAGCAGACAGTATCGCACAGAGCGGGATTAGATACACAGCTCAGCAGACAGTATCTCACAGGAGAGGATTAGATACATGGCTCAGCAGACAGTATCACACAGCATAGGATTAGATACACGGCTCAGCAGACAGTATCACACAGGAGGGGATTAGATACACTGCTCAGCATACAGTATCACACAGCATAGGATTAGATACACAGCTCAGCAGGCAGTATCACACAGTATAAGATTAGATACACAGCTCAGCAGACAGTATCACACAGGACAGGATTAGATACACAGCTCAGCAGACAGTATCACACAGGAGAGGATTAGAAACACAGCTCAGCAGACAGTATCGCACAGAGCGGGATTAGATACACGGCTCAGCAGACAGTATCACACAGCATAGGATTAGATACACGGCTCAGCAGACAGTATCACACAGGACAGGATTAGATACACAGCTCAGCAGACAGTATCACACAGGAGAGGATTAGATACACAGCTCAGCAGATGGTATCACACAGGATAGGATTAGATACACTGCTCAGCAGAGAGTATCACACAGGGCAGGATTAGATACACGGTTCAGCAGACAGTATCACACAGGGTAGGATTAGATACACGGCTCAGCAGACAGTATCACACAGGAGAGGATTAGATACACAGCTCATCAGACAGTATCACACAGGAGAGGATTAGATACACAGCTCAGCAGACAGTATCGCACAGGAGAGGATTAGATACATAGCTCATCAGACAGTATCACACAGGACAGGATTAGATACACAGCTCAGCAGACAGTATCACACAGGAGAGGATTAGATACACAGCTCAGCAGACAGTATCACACAGGAGAGGATTAGATACACAGCTCAGCAGATAGTATCACACAGGATAGGATTAGATACACAGCTCAGCAGACAGTATCACACAGGAGTGGATTAGATACACAGGTCAGCAGACAGTATCACACAGGAGGGGATTAGATACACAGCTCAGCAGACAGTATCACACAGGATAGGATTAGATACACTGCTCAACTGATGGTATCACACAGGATAGGATTAGATGCACGGCTCAGCAGACAGTATCACACAGGAGAGGATTAGATACACGGCTCAGCAGACAGTATCACACAGGAGAGGATTAGATACACAGCTCAGCTGACAGTATCACACAGGAGTGGATTAGATACACAGCTCAGCAGACAGTATCGCACAGGGCGGGATTAGATACACGACTCAGCAGACAGTATCACACAGGATAGGATTAGATACACAGCTCAGTAGACAGTATCACACAGGATAGGATTAGATACACGGCTCAGCAGACAGTATCACACAGGAGAGGATTAGAAACACGGCTCAGCAGACATTATCACACAGGAGAGGATTAGATACACGGCTCAGCAGACAGTATCACACAGGATAGGATTAGACACACAGCTCAGCAGACAGTATCACACAGGAGAGGATTAGATACACAGCATAGGATTAGATACACAGTTCAGCAGACAGTATCACACAGCATAGGATTAGATACACGGTTCAGCAGACAGTATCACACAGGAGGGGATTAGATACACAGCTCAGCAGACAGTATCACACAGGAGGGGATTAGATATACAGCTCAGCAGACAGTATCACACAGGATAAGATTAGATACACTGCTCTGCGGATAGTATCACACAGGATAGGATTAGATGCACAGCTCAGCAGACAGTATCACACAGGATTAGATACATAGCTCAGCAGACAGTATCACACAGGAGAGGATTAGATACACAGCTCAGCAGACAGTATCACACAGGAGAGGATGAGATACACAGCATAGGTTTAGATACACAGCTCAGCAGACAGCATCACACAGCATAGGATTAGATACACGGCTCAACAGACAGTATCACACAGGAGGGGATTAGATACACAGCTCAGCAGACAGTATCACACAGGAGGGGATTAGATACACAGCTCAGCAGACAGTATCACACAGGTTAAGATTAGATACACAGCTCAGCAGACAGTATCACACAGGATAAGATTAGATACACAGCTCAGCAGACAGTATTACACAGGAGAGGATTAGATGCACGGCTCAGCAGACAGTATCACACAGGGTAAGATTAGATACATAGCTCAGCAGACAGTATCACGCAGGAGAGGATTAGATACACGGCTCAGCAGACAGTATCACACAGGACAGGATTAGATACACAGCTCAGCAGACAGTATCACACAGGAGAGGATTAGATACGCAGCTCAGCAGACAGTATCTCACAGGAGATGATTAGATACATGGCTCAGCAGACAGTATCACACAGCATAGGATTAGATACACTGCTCAGCAGACAGTATCACACAGGACAGGATTAGATACACTGCTCAGCATACAGTATCACACAGCATAGGATTAGATACACAGCTCAGCAGGCAGTATCACACAGTATAAGATTAGATACACAGCTCAGCAGACAGTATCACACAGCATAGGATTAGATACACGGCTCAGCAGACAGTATCACACAGGAGAGGATTAGATACACAGATCAGCAGACAGTATCACACAGCATAGGATTAGATACACAGCTCAGCAGACAGTATCACACAGGAGTTGATTAGATACATGGCTCAGCAGACAGTATCGCACAGGGCGGGATTAGATACACGGTTCATCAGACAGTATCACACAGGAGAGTATTAGATACACAGCTCAGCAGACGGTATCACACAGGAGAGAATTAGATACACAGATCAGCAGACAGTATCACACAGGAGAGGATTAGATACACAGCTCAGCAGACAGTATCACACAGGAGAGGATGAGATACACAGCATAGGTTTAGATACACAGCTCAGCAGACAGTATCACACAGCATAGGATTAGATACACGGCTCAACAGACAGTATCACACAGGAGGGGATTAGATACACAGCTCAGCAGACAGTATCACACAGGAGGGGATTAGATACACAGCTCAGCAGACAGTATCACACAGGAGGGGATTAGATACACAGCTCAGCAGACAGTATCACACAGGATAAGATTAGATACACAGCTCAGCAGACAGTATCACACAGGATAAGATTAGATACACAGCTCAGCAGACAGTATTACACAGGAGAGGATTAGATACACAGCTCAGCAGACAGTATCACACAGGATAGGATTAGATACACAGCTCAGCAGACAGTATCACACAGGATAGGATTAGATACACAGCTCAGCAGACAGTATCACACAGGATAGGATTAGATACACGGCTCAGCAGACAGTATCACACAGGAGGGGATTAGATACACAGCTGAGGAGACAGTATCACACAGCATAGAATTAGATACACTGCTCAGCAGGCAGTATCACACAGTATAAGATTAGATACACAGCTCAGCAGACAGTATCACACAGCATAGGATTAGATACACGGCTCAGCAGACAGTATCACACAGGACAGGATTAGATACACAGCTCAGCAGACAGTATCACACAGGAGAGGATTAGATACACAGCTCAGCAGACAGTATCACACAGCGTAGGATTAGATACACAACTCAGCAGACAGTATCACACAGGAGAGGATTAGATACACAGATCAGCAGACAGTATCACACAGCATAGGATTAGATACACAGCTCAGCAGACAGTATCACACAGGAGTGGATTAGATACACGGCTCAGCAGACAGTATCGCACAGGGCGGCATTAGATACACGGTTCATCAGACAGTATCACACAGGAGAGTATTAGATACACAGCTCAGCAGACGGTATCACACAGGAGAGAATTAGATACACAGCTCAGCAGACAGTATCACACAGGATTAGATACATAGCTCAGCAGACAGTATCACACAGGAGAGTATTAGATACACAGCTCAGCAGACAGTATCACACAGGAGAGGATGAGATACACAGCATAGGTTTAGATACACAGCTCAGCAGACAGTATCACACAGCATAGGATTAGATACACGGCTCAACAGACAGTATCACACAGGAGGGGATTAGATACATAGCTCAGCAGACAGTATCACACAGGAGGGGATTAGATACACGGCTCAGCAGACAGTATCACACAGGATAAGATTAGATACACAGCTCAGCAGACAGTATCACACAAGATAAGATTAGATACACAGCTCAGCAGACAGTATTACACAGGAGAGGATTAGATACACAGCTCAGCAGACAGTATCACACAGGACAGGATTAGATACACAGCTCAGCAGACAGTATCACACAGGAGAGGATTAGATACGCAGCTCAGCAGACAGTATCTCACAGGAGAGGATTAGATACATGGCTCAGCAGACAGTATCACACAGCATAGGATTAGATACACGGCTCAGCAGACAGTATCACACAGGATAAGATTAGATACACAGCTCAGCAGACAGTATCACACAGGATAAGATTAGATACACAGCTCAGCAGACAGTATTACACAGGAGAGGATTAGATGCACGGCTCAGCAGACAGTATCACACAGGACAGGATTAGATACACAGCTCAGCAGACAGTATCACACAGGAGAGGATTAGATACGCAGCTCAGCAGACAGTATCTCACAGGAGAGGATTAGATACATGGCTCAGCAGACAGTATCACACAGCATAGGATTAGATACACGGCTCAGCAGACAGTATCACACAGGAGGGGATTAGATACACTGCTCAGCATACAGTATCACACAGCATAGGATTAGATACACAGCTCAGCAGACAGTATCACACAGGACAGGATTAGATACACAGCTCAGCAGACAGTATCACACAGGAGAGGATTAGATACACAGCTCAGCAGATGGTATCACACAGGATAGGATTAGATACACTGCTCAGCAGAGAGTATCACACAGGGCAGGATTAGATACACGGTTCAGCAGACAGTATCACACAGGGTAGGATTAGATACACGGCTCAGCAGACAGTATCACACAGGAGAGGATTAGATACACAGCTCATCAGACAGTATCACACAGGAGAGGATTAGATACACAGCTCAGCAGACAGTATCGCACAGGAGAGGATTAGATACATAGCTCATCAGACAGTATCACACAGGACAGGATTAGATACACAGCTCAGCAGACAGTATCACACAGGAGAGGATTAGATACACAGCTCAGCAGACAGTATCACACAGGAGAGGATTAGATACACAGCTCAGCAGATAGTATCACACAGGATAGGATTAGATACACAGCTCAGCAGACAGTATCACACAGGAGTGGATTAGATACACAGGTCAGCAGACAGTATCACACAGGATAGGATTAGATACACAGCTCAGCAGATGGTATCACACAGGATAGGATTAGATACACTGCTCAACTGATGGTATCACACAGGATAGGATTAGATGCACGGCTCAGCAGACAGTATCACACAGGAGAGGATTAGATACACGGCTCAGTAGACAGTATCACACAGGAGAGGATTAGATACACAGCTCAGCTGACAGTATCACACAGGAGTGGATTAGATACACAGCTCAGCAGACAGTATCGCACAGGGCGGGATTAGATACACGACTCAGCAGACAGTATCACACAGGATAGGATTAGATACACAGCTCAGTAGACAGTATCACACAGGATAGGATTAGATACACGGCTCAGCAGACAGTATCACACAGGAGAGGATTAGAAACACGGCTCAGCAGACATTATCACACAGGAGAGGATTAGATACACGGCTCAGCAGACAGTATCACACAGGATAGGATTAGACACACAGCTCAGCAGACAGTATCACACAGGAGAGGATTAGATACACAGCATAGGATTAGATACACAGTTCAGCAGACAGTATCACACAGCATAGGATTAGATACACGGTTCAGCAGACAGTATCACACAGGAGGGGATTAGATACACAGCTCAGCAGACAGTATCACACAGGAGGGGATTAGATATACAGCTCAGCAGACAGTATCACACAGGATAAGATTAGATACACTGCTCTGCGGATAGTATCACACAGGATAGGATTAGATGCACAGCTCAGCAGACAGTATCACACAGGATTAGATACATAGCTCAGCAGACAGTATCACACAGGAGAGGATTAGATACACAGCTCAGCAGACAGTATCACACAGGAGAGGATGAGATACACAGCATAGGTTTAGATACACAGCTCAGCAGACAGTATCACACAGCATAGGATTAGATACACGGCTCAACAGACAGTATCACACAGGAGGGGATTAGATACACAGCTCAGCAGACAGTATCACACAGGAGGGGATTAGATACACAGCTCAGCAGACAGTATCACACAGGTTAAGATTAGATACACAGCTCAGCAGACAGTATCACACAGGATAAGATTAGATACACAGCTCAGCAGACAGTATTACACAGGAGAGGATTAGATGCACGGCTCAGCAGACAGTATCACACAGGGTAAGATTAGATACATAGCTCAGCAGACAGTATCACGCAGGAGAGGATTAGATACACGGCTCAGCAGACAGTATCACACAGGACAGGATTAGATACACAGCTCAGCAGACAGTATCACACAGGAGAGGATTAGATACGCAGCTCAGCAGACAGTATCTCACATGAGATGATTAGATACATGGCTCAGCAGACAGTATCACACAGCATAGGATTAGATACACTGCTCAGCAGACAGTGTCACACAGGAGGGGATTAGATACACAGCTGAGGAGACAGTATCACACAGGAGAGGATTAGATACACTGCTCAGCATACAGTATCACACAGCATAGGATTAGATACACAGCTCAGCAGGCAGTATCACACAGTATAAGATTAGATACACAGCTCAGTAGACAGTATCACACAGCATAGGATTAGATACACGGCTCAGCAGACAGTATCACACAGGAGAGGATTAGATACACAGCTCAGCAGACAGTATCACACAACGTAGGATTAGATACACAGCTCAGCAGACAGTATCACACAGGAGAGGATTAGATACACAGATCAGCAGACAGTATCACACAGCATAGGATTAGATACACAGCTCAGCAGACAGTATCACACAGGAGGGGATTAGATACACAGCTGAGGAGACAGTATCACACAGGAGGGGATTAGATACACAGCTCAGCAGACAGTATCACACAGGATAAGATTAGATACATGGCTCAGCAGACAGTATCGCACAGGAGAGTATTAGATACACAGCTCAGCAGACAGTATAACACAGGATTAGATACATAGCTCAGCAGACAGTATCACACAGGAGAGGATTAGATACACGGTTCATCAGACAGTATCACACAGGAGAGTATTAGATACACAGCTCAGCAGACAGTATAACACAGGATTAGATACATAGCTCAGCAGACAGTATCACACAGGAGAGGATTAGATACACAGCTCAGCAGACAGTATCACACAGGAGAGGATGAGATACACAGCATAGGTTTAGATACACAGCTCAGCAGACAGTATCACACAGCATAGGATTAGATACACGGCTCAACAGACAGTATCACACAGGAGGGGATTAGATACACAGCTCAGCAGACAGTATCACACAGGAGGGGATTAGATACACAGCTCAGCAGACAGTATCACACAGGAGGGGATTAGATACACAGCTCAGCAGACAGTATCACACAGGATAAGATTAGATACACAGCTCAGCAGACAGTATCACACAGGATAGGATTAGATACACAGCTCAGCAGACAGTATTACACAGGAGAGGATTAGATACACAGCTCAGCAGACAGTATCACACAGGATAGGATTAGATACACAGCTCAGCAGACAGTATCACACAGGATAGGATTAGATACACAGCTCAGCAGACAGTATCACACAGGATAGGATTAGATACACGGCTCAGCAGACAGTATCACACAGGAGGGGATTAGATACACAGCTGAGGAGACAGTATCACACAGCATAGAATTAGATACACAGCTCAGCAGGCAGTATCACACAGTATAAGATTAGATACACAGCTCAGCAGACAGTATCACACAGCATAGGATTAGATACACGGCTCAGCAGACAGTATCACACAGGACAGGATTAGATACACAGCTCAGCAGACAGTATCACACAGGAGTGGATTAGATACACGGCTCAGCAGACAGTATCACACAGGAGAGGATTAGATACACAGCTCAGCAGACAGTATCACACAGCATAGGATTAGATACACAGCTCAGCAGACAGTATCACACAGGAGAGGATTAGATACACAGATCAGCAGACAGTATCACACAGCATAGGATTAGATACACAGCTCAGCAGACAGTATCACACAGGAGTGGATTAGATACACGGCTCAGCAGACAGTATCGCACAGGGCGGCATTAGATACACGGTTCATCAGACAGTATCACACAGGAGAGTATTAGATACACAGCTCAGCAGACAGTATCACACAGGAGAGGATTAGATACACAGCTCAGCAGACAGTATCACACAGGATTAGATACATAGCTCAGCAGACAGTATCACACAGGAGAGTATTAGATACACAGCTCAGCAGACAGTATCACACAGGAGAGGATGAGATACACAGCATAGGTTTAGATACACAGCTCAGCAGACAGTATCACACAGCATAGGATTAGATTCACGGCTCAACAGACAGTATCACACAGGAGGGGATTAGATACATAGCTCAGCAGACAGTATCACACAGGAGGGGATTAGATACACGGCTCAGCAGACAGTATCACACAGGATAAGATTAGATACACAGCTCAGCAGACAGTATCACACAAGATAAGATTAGATACACAGCTCAGCAGACAGTATTACACAGGAGAGGATTAGATACACAGCTCAGCAGACAGTATTATACAGGAGAGGATTAGATGCACAGCTCAGCAGACAGTATCACACAGGATAAGACGAGATACACAGCTCAGCAGACAGTATTACACAGGAGAGGATTAGATACACGGCTCAGCAGACAGTATCACACAGGACAGGATTAGATACACAGCTCAGCAGACAGTATCACACAGGAGAGGATTAGATACGCAGCTCAGCAGACAGTATCTCACAGGAGAGGATTAGATACATGGCTCAGCAGACAGTATCACACAGCATAGGATTAGATACACGGCTCAGCAGACAGTATCACACAGGAGGGGATTAGATACACTGCTCAGCATACAGTATCACACAGCATAGGATTAGATACACAGCTCAGCAGGCAGTATCACACAGTATAAGATTAGATACACAGCTCAGCAGACAGTATCACACAGCATAGGATTAGATACACGGCTCAGCAGACAGTATCACACAGGACAGGATTAGATACACAGCTCAGCAGACAGTATCACACAGGAGAGGATTAGATACACAGCTGAGGAGACAGTATCACACAGGAGAGGATTAGATGCACAGCTCAGCATACAGTATCACACAGCATAGGATTAGATACACAGCTCAGCAGGCAGTATCACACAGTATAAGATTAGATACACAGCTCAGCAGACAGTATCACACAGCATAGGATTAGATACACGGCTCAGCAGACAGTATCACACAGGACAGGATTAGATACACAGCTCAGCAGACAGTATCACACAGGAGAGGATTAGAAACACTGCTCAGCAGACGGTATCACACAGGAGAGGATTAGATACACGGCTCAGCAAACAGTATCACACAGCATAGGATTAGATACACGGCTCAGCAGACAGTATCACACAGCATAGGATTAGATACACGGCTCAGCAGACAGTATCACACAGGACAGGATTAGATACACAGCTCAGCAGACAGTATCACACAGGAGAGGATTAGATACACAGCTCAGCAGATGGTATCACACAGGATAGGATTAGATACACTGCTCAGCAGACAGTATCACACAGGGCAGGATTAGATACACGGTTCAGCAGACAGTATCACACAGGGTAGGATTAGATACACGGCTCAGCAGACAGTATCACACAGCATAGGATTAGATACACGGCTCAGCAGACAGTATCACACAGGACAGGATTAGATACACAGCTCAGCAGACAGTATCACACAGGAGAGGATTAGATACACAGCTCAGCAGATGGTATCACACAGGATAGGATTAGATACACTGCTCAGCAGACAGTATCACACAGGGCAGGATTAGATACACGGTTCAGCAGACAGTATCACACAGGGTAGGATTAGATACACGGCTCAGCAGACAGTATCACACAGGAGAGGAATAGATACACAGCTCAGCAGACAGTATCACACAGGAGAGGATTAGATACACGGCTCAGCAGACAGTATCACACAGGATAGGATTAGATACACTGCTCAGCAGACAGTATCACACAGGGCAGGATTAGATACACGGTTCAGCAGACAGTATCACACAGGGTAGGATTAGATACACGGCTCAGCAGACAGTATCACACAGGAGAGGATTAGATACACAGCTCATCAGACAGTATCACACAGGAGAGGATTAGATACACAGCTCAGCAGACAGTATCGCACAGGAGAGGATTAGATACATAGCTCATCAGACAGTATCACACAGGACAGGATTAGATACACAGCTCAGCAGACAGTATCACACAGGAGAGGATTAGATACACAGCTCAGCAGACAGTATCACACAGGAGAGGATTAGATACACAGCTCAGCAGATAGTATCACACAGGATAGGATTAGATACACAGCTCAGCAGACAGTATCACACAGGAGTGGATTAGATACACAGCTCAGCAGACAGTATCACACAGGATAGGATTAGATACACAGCTCAGCAGATGGTATCACACAGGATAGGATTAGATACACTGCTCAACTGATGGTATCACACAGGATAGGATTAGATGCACAGCTCAGTAGGCAGTATCACACAGGAGAGGATTAGATACACGGCTCAGCAGACAGTATCACACAGGAGAGGATTAGATACACAGCTCAGCTGACAGTATCACACAGGAGTGGATTAGATACACAGCTCAGCAGACAGTATCGCACAGGGCGGGATTAGATACACGACTCAGCAGACAGTATCACACAGGATAGGATTAGATACACAGCTCAGTAGACAGTATCACACAGGAGATGATTAGATACACGGCTCAGCAGACAGTATCACACAGGAGAGGATTAGACACACAGTTCAGCAGACAGTATCACACAGGAGAGGATTAGATACACAGCATAGGATTAGATACACAGTTCAGCAGACAGTATCACACAGGAGGGGATTAGATACACAGCTCAGCAGACAGTATCACACAGCATAGGATTAGATACACGGTTCAGCAGACAGTATCACACAGGAGGGGATTAGATACACAGCTCAGCAGACAGTATCACACAGGAGGGGATTAGATATACAGCTCAGCAGACAGTATCACATAGGATAAGATTACATACACTGCTCTGCGGATAGTATCACACAGGATAGGATTAGATGCACAGCTCAGCAGACAGTATCACACAGGATTAGATACATAGCTCAGCAGACAGTATCACACAGGAGAGGATTAGATACACAGCTCAGCAGACAGTATCACACAGGAGAGGATGAGATACACAGCATAGGTTTAGATACACAGCTCAGCAGACAGTATCACACAGCATAGGATTAGATACACGGCTCAACAGACAGTATTACACAGGAGGGGATTAGATACACAGCTCAGCAGACAGTATCACACAGGAGGGGATTAGATACACAGCTCAGCAGACAGTATCACACAGGTTAAGATTAGATACACAGCTCAGCAGACAGTATCACACAGGATAAGATTAGATACACAGCTCAGCAGACAGTATTACACAGGAGAGGATTAGATGCACGGCTCAGCAGACAGTATCACACAGGGTAAGATTAGATACATAGCTCAGCAGACAGTATCACGCAGGAGAGGATTAGATACACGGCTCAGCAGACAGTATCACACAGGACAGGATTAGATACACAGCTCAGCAGACAGTATCACACAGGAGAGGATTAGATACGCAGCTCAGCAGACAGTATCTCACAGGAGATGATTAGATACATGGCTCAGCAGACAGTATCACACAGCATAGGATTAGATACACAGCTCAGCAGACAGTGTCACACAGGAGGGGATTAGATGCACAGCTGAGGAGACAGTATCACACAGGAGAGGATTAGATACACTGCTCAGCATACAGTATCACACAGCATAGGATTAGATACACAGCTCAGCAGACAGTATCACACAGCATAGGATTAGATACACGGCTCAGCAGACAGTATCACACAGGACAGGATTAGATACACAGCTCAGCAGACAGTATCACACAGGAGAGGATTAGATACACAGCTCAGCAGACAGTATCACACAGCGTAGGATTAGATACACAGCTCAGCAGACAGTATCACACAGGAGAGGATTAGATACACAGATCAGCAGACAGTATCACACAGGAGAGGATTAGAAACACAGCTCAGCAGACAGTATCACACAGCATAGAATTAGATACACGGCTCAGCAGACAGTATCACACAGGAGGGGATTAGATACACTGCTCAGCATACAGTATCACACAGCATAGGATTAGATACACAGCTCAGCAGGCAGTATCACACAGTATAAGATTAGATACACAGCTCAGCAGACAGTATCACACAGCATAGGATTAGATACACAGCTCAGCAGACAGTATCACACAGGAGAGGATTAGAAACACAGCTCAGCAGACAGTATCACACAGGAGAGGATTAGATACACGGCTCAGCAGACAGTATCGCACAGAGCAGGATTAGATACACGGCTCAGCAAACAGTATCACACAGCATAGGATTAGATACACGGCTCAGCAGACAGTATCACACAGCATAGGATTAGATACACGGCTCAGCAGACAGTATCACACAGGACAGGATTAGATACACAGCTCAGCAGACAGTATCACACAGGAGAGGATTAGATACACAGCTCAGCAGACGGTATCACACAGGATAGGATTAGATACACTGCTCAGCAGACAGTATCACACAGGGCAGGATTAGATACACGGCTCAGCAGACAGTATCACACAGGGTAGGATTAGATACACGGCTCAGCAGACAGTATCACACAGGAGAGGATTAGATACACAGCTCATCAGACAGTATCACACAGGAGAGGATTAGATACACAGCTCAGCAGACAGTATCGCACAGGAGAGGATTAGATACATAGCTCATCAGACAGTATCACACAGGAGAGGATTAGATACACAGCTCAGCAGACAGTATCACACAGGACAGGATTAGATACACAGCTCAGCAGACAGTATCACACAGGAGAGGATTAGATACACAGCTCAGCAGATAGTATCACACAGGATAGGATTAGATACACAGCTCAGCAGACAGTATCACACAGGAGTGGATTAGATACACAGGTCAGCAGACAGTATCACACAGGATAGGATTAGATACACAGCTCAGCAGATGGTATCACACAGGATAGGATTAGATACACTGCTCAACTGATGGTATCACACAAGATAGGACTAGATGCACGGCTCAGCAGACAGTATCACACAGGAGAGGATTAGATACACGGCTCAGCAGACAGTATCACACAGGAGAGGATTAGATACACAGCTCAGCTGACAGTATCACAGAGGAGTGGATTAGATACACAGCTCAGCAGACAGTATCGCACAGGGCGGGATTAGATACACGACTCAGCAGACAGTATCACACAGGATAGGATTAGATACACAGCTCAGTAGACAGTATCACACAGGATAGGATTAGATACACGGCTCAGCAGACAGTATTACACAGGAGGGGATTAGATACACAGCTCAGCAGACAGTATCACACAGGAGGGGATTAGATACACAGCTCAGCAGACAGTATCACACAGGTTAAGATTAGATACACAGCTCAGCAGACAGTATCACACAGGATAAGATTAGATACACAGCTCAGCAGACAGTATTACACAGGAGAGGATTAGATGCACGGCTCAGCAGACAGTATCACACAGGGTAAGATTAGATACATAGCTCAGCAGACAGTATCACGCAGGAGAGGATTAGATACACGGCTCAGCAGACAGTATCACACAGGACAGGATTAGATACACAGCTCAGCAGACAGTATCACACAGGAGAGGATTAGATACGCAGCTCAGCAGACAGTATCTCACAGGAGATGATTAGATACATGGCTCAGCAGACAGTATCACACAGCATAGGATTAGATACACAGCTCAGCAGACAGTGTCACACAGGAGGGGATTAGATACACAGCTGAGGAGACAGTATCACACAGGAGAGGATTAGATACACTGCTCAGCATACAGTATCACACAGCATAGGATTAGATACACAGCTCAGCAGGCAGTATCACACAGTATAAGATTAGATGCACAGCTCAGCAGACAGTATCACACAGCATAGGATTAGATACACGGCTCAGCAGACAGTATCACACAGGACAGGATTAGATACACAGCTCAGCAGACAGTATCACACAGGAGAGGATTAGATACACAGCTCAGCAGACAGTATCACACAGAGTAGGATTAGATACACAGCTCAGCAGACAGTATCACACAGGAGAGGATTAGATACACAGATCAGCAGACAGTATCACACAGGAGAGGATTAGAAACACAGCTCAGCAGACAGTATCACACAGCATAGAATTAGATACACGGCTCAGCAGACAGTATCACACAGGAGGGGATTAGATACACTGCTCAGCATACAGTATCACACAGCATAGGATTAGATACACAGCTCAGCAGGCAGTATCACACAGTATAAGATTAGATACACAGCTCAGCAGACAGTATCACACAGCATAGGATTAGATACACGGCTCAGCAGACAGTATCACACAGGACAGGATTAGATACACAGCTCAGCAGACAGTATCACACAGGAGAGGATTAGAAACACAGCTCAGCAGACAGTATCACACAGGATAGGATTAGATACACTGCTCAGCAGACAGTATCGCACAGAGCAGGATTAGATACACGGCTCAGCAAACAGTATCACACAGCATAGGATTAGATACACGGCTCAGCAGACAGTATCACACAGCATAGGATTAGATACACGGCTCAGCAGACAGTATCACACAGGACAGGATTAGATACACAGCTCAGCAGACAGTATCACACAGGAGAGGATTAGATACACAGCTCAGCAGACGGTATCACACAGGATAGGATTAGATACACTGCTCAGCAGACAGTATCACACAGGGCAGGATTAGATACACGGTTCAGCAGACAGTATCACACAGGGTAGGATTAGATACACGGCTCAGCAGACAGTATCACACAGGAGAGGATTAGATACACAGCTCATCAGACAGTATCACACAGGAGAGGATTAGATACACAGCTCAGCAGACAGTATCGCACAGGAGAGGATTAGATACATAGCTCATCAGACAGAATCACACAGGACAGGATTAGATACACAGCTCAGCAGACAGTATCACACAGGAGAGGATTAGATACACAGCTCAGCAGATAGTATCACACAGGATAGGATTAGATACACAGCTCAGCAGACAGTATCACACAGGAGTGGATTAGATACACAGGTCAGCAGACAGTATCACACAGGATAGGATTAGATACACAGCTCAGCAGATGGTATCACACAGGATAGGATTAGATACACTGCTCAACTGATGGTATCACACAAGATAGGATTAGATGCACGGCTCAGCAGACAGTATCACACAGGAGAGGATTAGATACACGGCTCAGCAGACAGTATCACACAGGAGAGGATTAGATACACAGCTCAGCTGACAGTATCACAGAGGAGTGGATTAGATACACAGCTCAGCAGACAGTATCGCACAGGGCGGGATTAGATACACGACTCAGCAGACAGTATCACACAGGATAGGATTAGATACACAGCTCAGTAGACAGTATCACACAGGATAGGATTAGATACACGGCTCAGCAGACAGTATCACACAGGAGAGGATTAGAAACACGGCTCAGCAGACATTATCACACAGGAGAGGATTAGATACACAGCTCAGCAGACAGTATCACACAGGAGAGGATTAGACACACAGCTCAGCAGACAGTATCACACAGGAGAGGATTAGATACACAGCATAGGATTAGATACACAGTTCAGCAGACAGTATCACACAGCATAGGATTAGATACACGGTTCAGCAGACAGTATCACACAGGAGGGGATTAGATACACAGCTCAGCAGACAGTATCACACAGGAGGGGATTAGATACACAGCTCAGCAGACAGTATCACACAGGTTAAGATTAGATACACAGCTCAGCAGACAGTATCACACAGGATAAGATTAGATACACAGCTCAGCAGACAGTATTACACAGGAGAGGATTAGATGCACGGCTCAGCAGACAGTATCACACAGGGTAAGATTAGATACATAGCTCAGCAGACAGTATCACGCAGGAGAGGATTAGATACACGGCTCAGCAGACAGTATCACACAGGACAGGATTAGATACACAGCTCAGCAGACAGTGTCACACAGGAGAGGATTAGATACGCAGCTCAGCAGACAGTATCTCACAGGAGATGATTAGATACATGGCTCAGCAGACAGTATCACACAGCATAGGATTAGATACACTGCTCAGCAGACAGTGTCACACAGGAGGGGATTAGATACACAGCTGAGGAGACAGTATCACACAGGAGAGGATTAGATACACTGCTCAGCATACAGTATCACACAGCATAGGATTAGATACATAGCTCAGCAGGCAGTATCACACAGTATAAGATTAGATACACAGCTCAGCAGACAGTATCACACAGCATAGGATTAGATACACGGCTCAGCAGACAGTATCACACAGGACAGGATTAGATACACAGCTCAGCAGACAGTATCACACAGGAGAGGATTAGATACACAGCTCAGCAGACAGTATCACACAACGTAGGATTAGATACACAGCTCAGCAGACAGTATCACACAGGAGAGGATTAGATACACAGATCAGCAGACAGTATCACACAGCATAGGATTAGATACACAGCTCAGCAGACAGTATCACACAGGAGTGGATTAGATACACGGCTCAGCAGACAGTATCGCACAGGGCGGGATTAGATACACGGTTCATCAGACAGTATCACACAGGGTAGGATTAGATACACGGCTCAGCAGACAGTATCACACAGGAGAGGATTAGATACACAGCTCATCAGACAGTATCACACAGGAGAGGATTAGATACACAGCTCAGCAGACAGTATCGCACAGGAGAGGATTAGATACATAGCTCATCAGACAGTATCACACAGGACAGGATTAGATACACAGCTCAGCAGACAGTATCACACAGGAGAGGATTAGATACACAGCTCAGCAGATAGTATCACACAGGATAGGATTAGATACACAGCTCAGCAGACAGTATCACACAGGAGTGGATTAGATACACAGGTCAGCAGACAGTATCACACAGGATAGGATTAGATACACAGCTCAGCAGATGGTATCACACAGGATAGGATTAGATACACTGCTCAACTGATGGTATCACACAAGATAGGACTAGATGCACGGCTCAGCAGACAGTATCACACAGGAGAGGATTAGTTACACGGCTCAGCAGACAGTATCACACAGGAGAGGATTAGATACACAGCTCAGCAGACAGTATCGCACAGGGCGGGATTAGATACACGACTCAGCAGACAGTATCACACAGGATAGGATTAGATACACAGCTCAGTAGACAGTATCACACAGGATAGGATTAGATACACGGCTCAGCAGACAGTATTACACAGGAGGGGATTAGATACACAGCTCAGCAGACAGTATCACACAGGAGGGGATTAGATACACAGCTCAGCAGACAGTATCACACAGGTTAAGATTAGATACACAGCTCAGCAGACAGTATCACACAGGATAAGATTAGATACACAGCTCAGCAGACAGTATTACACAGGAGAGGATTAGATGCACGGCTCAGCAGACAGTATCACACAGGGTAAGATTAGATACATAGCTCAGCAGACAGTATCACGCAGGAGAGGATTAGATACACGGCTCAGCAGACAGTATCACACAGGACAGGATTAGATACACAGCTCAGCAGACAGTATCACACAGGAGAGGATTAGATACGCAGCTCAGCAGACAGTATCTCACAGGAGATGATTAGATACATGGCTCAGCAGACAGTATCACACAGCATAGGATTAGATACACAGCTCAGCAGACAGTGTCACACAGGAGGGGATTAGATACACAGCTGAGGAGACAGTATCACACAGGAGAGGATTAGATACACTGCTCAGCATACAGTATCACACAGCATAGGATTAGATACACAGCTCAGCAGGCAGTATCACACAGTATAAGATTAGATGCACAGCTCAGCAGACAGTATCACACAGCATAGGATTAGATACACGGCTCAGCAGACAGTATCACACAGGACAGGATTAGATACACAGCTCAGCAGACAGTATCACACAGGAGAGGATTAGATACACAGCTCAGCAGACAGTATCACACAGAGTAGGATTAGATACACAGCTCAGCAGACAGTATCACACAGGAGAGGATTAGATACACAGATCAGCAGACAGTATCACACAGGAGAGGATTAGAAACACAGCTCAGCAGACAGTATCACACAGCATAGAATTAGATACACGGCTCAGCAGACAGTATCACACAGGAGGGGATTAGATACACTGCTCAGCATACAGTATCACACAGCATAGGATTAGATACACA
The DNA here is from genome assembly GCF_046119375.1 of Phyllobates terribilis. Classification (NCBI taxonomy): domain Eukaryota; kingdom Metazoa; phylum Chordata; class Amphibia; order Anura; family Dendrobatidae; genus Phyllobates; species Phyllobates terribilis. The sequence goes on from NW_027363643.1 coordinate 67,317, forward strand.
GCTCAGCAGGCAGTATCACACAGTATAAGATTAGATACACAGCTCAGCAGACAGTATCACACAGCATAGGATTAGATACACGGCTCAGCAGACAGTATCACACAGGACAGGATTAGATACACAGCTCAGCAGACAGTATCACACAGGAGAGGATTAGAAACACAGCTCAGCAGACAGTATCGCACAGAGCAGGATTAGATACACGGCTCAGCAAACAGTATCACACAGCATAGGATTAGATACACGGCTCAGCAGACAGTATCACACAGCATAGGATTAGATACACGGCTCAGCAGACAGTATCACACAGGACAGGATTAGATACACAGCTCAGCAGACAGTATCACACAGGAGAGGATTAGATACACAGCTCAGCAGACGGTATCACACAGGATAGGATTAGATACACTGCTCAGCAGACAGTATCACACAGGGCAGGATTAGATACACGGTTCAGCAGACAGTATCACACAGGGTAGGATTAGATACACGGCTCAGCAGACAGTATCACACAGGAGAGGATTAGATACACAGCTCATCAGACAGTATCACACAGGAGAGGATTAGATACACAGCTCAGCAGACAGTATCGCACAGGAGAGGATTAGATACATAGCTCATCAGACAGTATCACACAGGACAGGATTAGATACACAGCTCAGCAGACAGTATCACACAGGAGAGGATTAGATACACAGCTCAGCAGATAGTATCACACAGGATAGGATTAGATACACAGCTCAGCAGACAGTATCACACAGGAGTGGATTAGATACACAGGTCAGCAGACAGTATCACACAGGATAGGATTAGATACACAGCTCAGCAGATGGTATCACACAGGATAGGATTAGATACACTGCTCAACTGATGGTATCACACAAGATAGGATTAGATGCACGGCTCAGCAGACAGTATCACACAGGAGAGGATTAGATACACGGCTCAGCAGACAGTATCACACAGGAGAGGATTAGATACACAGCTCAGCTGACAGTATCACAGAGGAGTGGATTAGATACACAGCTCAGCAGACAGTATCGCACAGGGCGGGATTAGATACACGACTCAGCAGACAGTATCACACAGGATAGGATTAGATACACAGCTCAGTAGACAGTATCACACAGGATAGGATTAGATACACGGCTCAGCAGACAGTATCACACAGGAGAGGATTAGAAACACGGCTCAGCAGACATTATCACACAGGAGAGGATTGGATACACAGCTCAGCAGACAGTATCACACAGGAGAGGATTAGACACACAGCTCAGCAGACAGTATCACACAGGAGAGGATTAGATACACAGCATAGGATTAGATACACAGTTCAGCAGACAGTATCACACAGCATAGGATTAGATACACGGTTCAGCAGACAGTATCACACAGGAGGGGATTAGATACACAGCTCAGCAGACAGTATCACACAGGAGGGGATTAGATACACAGCTCAGCAGACAGTATCACACAGGTTAAGATTAGATACACAGCTCAGCAGACAGTATCACACAGGATAAGATTAGATACACAGCTCAGCAGACAGTATTACACAGGAGAGGATTAGATGCACGGCTCAGCAGACAGTATCACACAGGGTAAGATTAGATACATAGCTCAGCAGACAGTATCACGCAGGAGAGGATTAGATACACGGCTCCGCAGACAGTATCACACAGGACAGGATTAGATACACAGCTCAGCAGACAGTATCACACAGGAGAGGATTAGATACGCAGCTCAGCAGACAGTATCTCACAGGAGATGATTAGATACATGGCTCAGCAGACAGTATCACACAGCATAGGATTAGATACACTGCTCAGCAGACAGTGTCACACAGGAGGGGATTAGATACACAGCTGAGGAGACAGTATCACACAGGAGAGGATTAGATACACTGCTCAGCATACAGTATCACACAGCATAGGATTAGATACACAGCTCAGCAGGCAGTATCACACAGTATAAGATTAGATACACAGCTCAGCAGACAGTATCACACAGCATAGGATTAGATACACGGCTCAGCAGACAGTATCACACAGGACAGGATTAGATACACAGCTCAGCAGACAGTATCACACAGGAGAGGATTAGATACACAGCTCAGCAGACAGTATCACACAACGTAGGATTAGATACACAGCTCAGCAGACAGTATCACACAGGAGAGGATTAGATACACAGATCAGCAGACAGTATCACACAGCATAGGATTAGATACACAGCTCAGCAGACAGTATCACACAGGAGTGGATTAGATACACGGCTCAGCAGACAGTATCGCACAGGGCGGGATTAGATACACGGTTCATCAGACAGTATCACACAGGAGAGTATTAGATACACTGCTCAGCAGACAGTATCACACAGGAGAGTATTAGATACACAGCTCAGCAGACGGTATCACACAGGAGAGGATTAGATACACAGCTCAGCAGACAGTATCACACAGGAGAGGATTAGATACACAGCTCAGCAGACAGTATCACACAGGAGAGGATTAGATACGCAGCTCAGCAGACAGTATCTCACAGGAGAGGATTAGATACATGGCTCAGCAGACAGTATCACACAGCATAGGATTAGATACACGGCTCAGCAGACAGTATCACACAGGACAGGATTAGATACACAGCTCAGCAGACAGTATCACACAGGAGAGGATTAGATACGCAGCTCAGCAGACAGTATCTCACAGGAGAGGATTAGATACATGGCTCAGCAGACAGTATCACACAGCATAGGATTAGATACACGGCTCAGCAGACAGTATCACACAGGAGGGGATTAGATACACTGCTCAGCATACAGTATCACACAGCATAGGATTAGATACACAGCTCAGCAGGCAGTATCACACAGTATAAGATTAGATACACAGCTCAGCAGACAGTATCACACAGCATAGGATTAGATACACGGCTCAGCAGACAGTATCACACAGGACAGGATTAGATACACAGCTCAGCAGACAGTATCACACAGGAGAGGATTAGATACACAGCTCAGCAGACAGTATCACACAGGAGAGGATTAGATATACGGCTCAGCAGACAGTATCGCACAGAGCGGGATTAGATACACGGCTCAGCAAACAGTATCACACAGCATAGGATTAGATACACGGCTCAGCAGACAGTATCACACAGCATAGGATTAGATACACGGCTCAGCAGACAGTATCACACAGGACAGGATTAGATACACAGCTCAGCAGACAGTATCACACAGGAGAGGATTAGATACACAGCTCAGCAGATGGTATCACACAGGATAGGATTAGATACACTGCTCAGCAGACAGTATCACACAGGGCAGGATTAGATACACGGTTCAGCAGACAGTATCACACAGGGTAGGATTAGATACACGGCTCAGCAGACAGTATCACACAGCAGAGGATTAGATACACAGCTCATCAGACAGTATCACACAGGAGAGGATTAGATACACAGCTCAGCAGACAGTATCACACAGGATAGGATTAGATACGCAGCTCAGCAGACAGTATCTCACAGGAGATGATTAGATACACTGCTCAGCAGACAGTATCACACAGGGCAGGATTAGATACACGGTTCAGCAGACAGTATCACACAGGGTAGGATTAGATACACGGCTCAGCAGACAGTATCACACAGCAGAGGATTAGATACACAGCTCATCAGACAGTATCACACAGGAGAGGATTAGATACACAGCTCAGCAGACAGTATCACACAGGATAGGATTAGATACGCAGCTCAGCAGACAGTATCTCACAGGAGATGATTAGATACGCAGCTCAGCAGACAGTATCGCACAGGAGAGGATTAGATATATAGCTCATCAGACAGTATCACACAGGACAGGATTAGATACACAGCTCAGCAGACAGTATCACACAGGAGAGGATTAGATACGCAGCTCAGCAGACAGTATCTCACAGGAGATGATTAGATACATGGCTCAGCAGACAGTATCACACAGCATAGGATTAGATACACTGCTCAGCAGACAGTGTCACACAGGAGGGGATTAGATACACAGCTGAGGAGACAGTATCACACAGGAGAGGATTAGATACACAGCTCAGCAGACAGTATCACACAGGAGAGGATTAGATACACAGCATAGGATTAGATACACAGTTCAGCAGACAGTATCACACAGCATAGGATTAGATACACGGTTCAGCAGACAGTATCACACAGGAGGGGATTAGATACACAGCTCAGCAGACAGTATCGCACAGGAGAGGATTAGATACACAGCTCAGCAGACAGTATCACAGGAGAGGATTAGATACACAGCTCAGCAGATAGTATCACACAGGATAGGATTAGATACACAGCTCAGCAGACAGTATCACACAGGAGTGGATTAGATACACAGCTCAGCAGATGGTATCACACAGGATAGGATTAGATACACTGCTCAACTGATGGTATCACACAGGATAGGATTAGATGCACAGCTCAGTAGGCAGTATCACACAGGAGAGGATTAGATACACGGCTCAGCAGACAGTATCACACAGGAGAGGATTAGATACACAGCTCAGCTGACAGTATCACACAGGAGTGGATTAGATACACAGCTCAGCAGACAGTATCGCACAGGGCGGGATTAGATACACGACTCAGCAGACAGTATCACACAGGATAGGATTAGATACACAGCTCAGTAGACAGTATCACACAGGATAGGATTAGATACACGGCTCAGCAGACAGTATCACACAGGAGAGGATTAGATACACGGCTCAGCAGACATTATCACACAGGAGAGGATTAGATACACGGCTCAGCAGACAGTATCACACAGGATAGGATTAGACACACAGCTCAGCAGACAGTATCACACAGGAGAGGATTAGATACACAGCATAGGATTAGATACACAGTTCAGCAGACAGTATCACACAGCATAGGATTAGATACACGGTTCAGCAGACAGTATCACACAGGAGGGGATTAGATACACAGCTCAGCAGACAGTATCACACAGGAGGGGATTAGATATACAGCTCAGCAGACAGTATCACATAGGATAAGATTAGATACACTGCTCTGCGGATAGTATCACACAGGATAGGATTAGATGCACAGCTCAGCAGACAGTATCACACACGATTAGATACATAGCTCAGCAGACAGTATCACACAGGATAGGATTAGATACACTGCTCAGCAGACAGTATCACACAGGGCAGGATTAGATACACGGTTCAGCAGACAGTATCACACAGGGTAGGATTAGATACACGGCTCAGCAGACAGTATCACACAGGAGAGGATTAGATACACAGCTCATCAGACAGTATCACACAGGAGAGGATTAGATACACAGCTCAGCAGACAGTATCGCACAGGAGAGGATTAGATATATAGCTCATCAGACAGTATCACACAGGACAGGATTAGATACACAGCTCAGCAGACAGTATCACACAGGAGAGGATTAGATACACAGCTCAGCAGACAGTATCACAGGAGAGGATTAGATACACAGCTCAGCAGATAGTATCACACAGGATAGGATTAGATACACAGCTCAGCAGACAGTATCACACAGGAGTGGATTAGATACACAGCTCAGCAGATGGTATCACACAGGATAGGATTAGATACACTGCTCAACTGATGGTATCACACAGGATAGGATTAGATGCACAGTTCAGCAGACAGTATCACACAGGAGGGGATTAGATAAACAGCTCAGCAGACAGTATCACACAGGAGGGGATTAGATACACAGCTCAGCAGACAGTATCACATAGGATAAGATTAGATACACTGCTCTGCGGATAGTATCACACAGGATAGGATTAGATGCACAGCTCAGCAGACAGTATCACACACGATTAGATACATAGCTCAGCAGACAGTATCACACAGGAGAGGATTAGATACACAGCTCAGCAGACAGTATCACACAGGAGAGGATGAGATACACAGCATAGGTTTAGATACACAGCTCAGCAGACAGTATCACACAGCATAGGATTAGATACACGGCTCAACAGACAGTATTACACAGGAGGGGATTAGATACACAGCTCAGCAGACAGTATCACACAGGAGGGGATTAGATACACAGCTCAGCAGACAGTATCACACAGGTTAAGATTAGATACACAGCTCAGCAGACAGTATCACACAGGATAAGATTAGATACACAGCTCAGCAGACAGTATTACACAGGAGAGGATTAGATGCACGGCTCAGCAGACAGTATCACACAGGACAGGATTAGATACACAGCTCAGCAGACAGTATCACACAGGAGAGGATTAGATACGCAGCTCAGCAGACAGTATCTCACAGGAGATGATTAGATACATGGCTCAGCAGACAGTATCACACAGCATAGGATTAGATACACTGCTCAGCAGACCGTGTCACACAGGAGGGGATTAGATACACAGCTGAGGAGACAGTATCACACAGGAGAGGATTAGATACACTGCTCAGCATACAGTATCACACAGCATAGGATTAGATACACAGCTCAGCAGGCAGTATCACACAGTATAAGATTAGATGCACAGCTCAGCAGACAGTATCACACAGCATAGGATTAGATACACGGCTCAGCAGACAGTATCACACAGGACAGGATTAGATACACAGCTCAGCAGACAGTATCACACAGCGTAGGATTAGATACACAGCTCAGCAGACAGTATCACACAGGAGAGGATTAGATACACAGATCAGCAGACAGTATCACACAGCATAGGATTAGATACACAGCTCAGCAGACAGTATCACACAGGAGTGGATTAGATACACGGCTCAGCAGACAGTATCGCACAGGGCGGGATTAGATACACGGTTCATCAGACAGTATCACACAGGAGAGTATTAGATACACTGCTCAGCAGACAGTATCACACAGGAGAGTATTAGATACACAGCTCAGCAGACGGTATCACACACGAGAGAAGTAGATACACAGATCAGCAGACAGTATCACACAGGATTAGATACATAGCTCAGCAGACAGTATCACACAGGAGAGGATTAGATACACAGCTCAGCAGACAGTATCACACAGGAGAGGATGAGATACACAGCATAGGTTTAGATACACAGCTCAGCAGACAGTATCACACAGCATAGGATTAGATACACGGCTCAACAGACAGTATCACACAGGAGGGGATTAGATACACAGCTCAGCAGACAGTATCACACAGGAGGGGATTAGATACACAGCTCAGCAGACAGTATCACACAGGAGGGGATTAGATACACAGCTCAGCAGATAGTATCACACAGGATAAGATTAGATGCACAGCTCAGCAGACAGTATCACACAGGAGAGGATGAGATACACAGCTCAGCAGACAGTATCACACAGGAGAGGATTAGATACACAGCTCAGCAGACAGTATCACACAGGAGGGGATTAGATACACAGCTCAGCAGACAGTATCACACAGGACAGGATTAGATACACAGCTCAGCAGACAGTATCACACAGGTGAGGATTAGATACACAGCTCAGCAGACAGTATCACACAGGATAGGATTAGATACACAGCTCAGCAGACAGTATCACACAGGATAGGATTAGATGCACAGCTCAGCAGACAGTATCACACAGGAGAGGATTAGATACACAGCTCAGCAGACAGTATCACACAGGATTAGATACATAGCTCAGCAGACAGTATCACACAGGAGAGGATTAGATACACAGCTCAGCAGACAGTATCACACAGGAGAGGATGAGATACACAGCATAGGTTTAGATACACAGCCCAGCAGACAGTATCACACAGCATAGGATTAGATACACGGCTCAACAGACAGTATCACACAGGAGGGGATTAGATACACAGCTCAGCAGACAGTATCACACAGGAGAGTATTAGATACACAGCTCAGCAGACGGTATCACACAGGAGAGAATTAGATACACAGCTCAGCAGACAGTATCACACAGGATTAGATACATAGCTCAGCAGACAGTATCACACAGGAGAGGATGAGATACACAGCATAGGTTTAGATACACAGCTCAGCAGACAGTATCACACAGCATAGGATTAGATACACGGCTCAACAGACAGTATCACACAAGAGGGGATTAGATACACAGCTCAGCAGACAGTATCACACAGGAGGGGATTAGATACAAAGCTCAGCAGACAGTATCACACAGGAGGGGATTAGATACACGGCTCAGCACACAGTATCACACAGGAGAGGATTAGATACACAGCTCAGCAGACAGTATCACACAGGATAAGATTAGATACACAGCTCAGCAGACAGTATCACACAGGACAGGATTAGATACACAGCTCAGCAGACAGTATCACACAGGAGAGGATTAGATACACGGTTCATCAGACAGTATTACACAGGAGAGGATTAGATGCACAGCTCAGCAGACAGTATCACACAGGAGAGGATTAGATACACAGCTCAGCAGACAGTATCACACAGGATAGGATTAGATACACAGCTCAGCAGACAGTATCACACAGGAGAGGATTAGATACACAGCTCAGCAGACAGTATCACACAGCGTAGGATTAGATACACAGCTTAGCAGACAGTATCACACAGGAGAGGATTAGATACACAGATCAGCAGACAGTATCACACAGCATAGGATTAGATACACAGATCAGCAGACAGTATCACACAGCATTGGATTAGATACACAGCTCAGCAGACGGTATCACACAGGAGAGAGTTAGATACACAGCTCAGCAGACAGTATCACACAGGATTAGATACATAGCTCAGCAGACAGTATCACACAGGAGAGTATTAGATACACAGCTCAGCAGACAGTATCACACAGGAGAGGATGAGATACACAGCATAGGTTTAGATACACAGCTCAGCAGACAGTATCACACAGCATAGGATTAGATACACGGCTCAACAGACAGTATCACACAGGAGGGGATTAGATACATAGCTCAGCAGACAGTATCACACAGCATAGGATTAGATACACGGCTCAACAGACAGTATCACACAGGAGGAGATTAGATACACGGCTCAGCAGACAGTATCACACAAGATAAGATTAGATACACAGCTCAGCAGACAGTATTACACAGGAGAGGATTAGATACACAGCTCAACAGACAGTATCACACAGGAGGGGATTAGATACATAGCTCAGCAGACAGTATCACACAGGAGGAGATTAGATACACGGCTCAGCAGACAGTATCACACAAGATAAGATTAGATACACAGCTCAGCAGACAGTATTACACAGGAGAGGATTAGATACACAGCTCAGCAGACAGTATTACACAGGAGAGGATTAGATGCACAGCTCAGCAGACAGTATCACACAGGATAAGATTAGATACACAGCTCAGCAGACAGTATTACACAGGAGAGGATTAGATACACGGCTCAGCAGACAGTATCACACAGGACAGGATTAGATACACAGCTCAGCAGACAGTATCACACAGGAGAGGATTAGATACGCAGCTCAGCAGACAGTATCTCACAGGAGAGGATTAGATACATGGCTCAGCAGACAGTATCACACAGCATAGGATTAGATACACGGCTCAGCAGACAGTATCACACAGCATAGGATTAGATACACGGCTCAGCAGACAGTATCACACAGCATAGGATTAGATACACGGCTCAGCAGACAGTATCACACAGGACAGGATTAGATACACAGCTCAGCAGACAGTATCACACAGGAGAGGATTAGATACACAGCTCAGCAGATGGTATCACACAGGATAGGATTAGATACACTGCTCAGCAGACAGTATCACACAGGGCAGGATTAGATACACGGTTCAGCAGACAGTATCACACAGGGTAGGATTAGATACACGGCTCAGCAGACAGTATCACACAGGAGAGGATTAGATACACAGCTCATCAGACAGTATCACACAGGAGAGGATTAGATACACAGCTCAGCAGACAGTATCGCACAGGAGAGGATTAGATACATAGCTCATCAGACAGTATCACACAGGACAGGATTAGATACACAGCTCAGCAGACAGTATCACACAGGAGAGGATTAGATACACAGCTCAGCAGACAGTATCACACAGGAGAGGATTAGATACACAGCTCAGCAGATAGTATCACACAGGATAGGATTAGATACACAGCTCAGCAGACAGTATCACACAGGAGTGGATTAGATACACAGCTCAGCAGATGGTATCACACAGGAGAGGATTAGATACACTGCTCAACTGATGGTATCACACAGGATAGGATTAGATGCACAGCTCAGTAGGCAGTATCACACAGGAGAGGATTAGATACACGGCTCAGCAGACAGTATCACACAGGAGAGGATTAGATACACAGCTCAGCTGACAGTATCACACAGGAGTGGATTAGATACACAGCTCAGCAGACAGTATCGCACAGGGCGGGATTAGATACACGACTCAGCAGACAGTATCACACAGGATAGGATTAGATACACAGCTCAGTAGACAGTATCACACAGGATAGGATTAGATACACGGCTCAGCAGACAGTATCACACAGGAGAGGATTAGATACACGGCTCAGCAGACATTATCACACAGGAGAGGATTAGATACACGGCTCAGCAGACAGTATCACACAGGATAGGATTAGACACACAGCTCAGCAGACAGTATCACACAGGAGAGGATTAGATACACAGCATAGGATTAGATACACAGTTCAGCAGACAGTATCACACAGCATAGGATTAGATACACGGTTCAGCAGACAGTATCACACAGGAGGGGATTAGATACACAGCTCAGCAGACAGTATCACACAGGAGGGGATTAGATATACAGCTCAGCAGACAGTATCACATAGGATAAGATTAGATACACTGCTCTGCGGATAGTATCACACAGGATAGGATTAGATGCACAGCTCAGCAGACAGTATCACACAGGATTAGATACATAGATCAGCAGACAGTATCACACAGGAGAGGATTAGATACACAGCTCAGCAGACAGTATCACACAGGAGAGGATGAGATACACAGCATAGGTTTAGATACACAGCTCAGCAGACAGTATCACACAGCATAGGATTAGATACACGGCTCAACAGACAGTATTACACAGGAGGGGATTAGATACACAGCTCAGCAGACAGTATCACACAGGAGGGGATTAGATACACAGCTCAGCAGACAGTATCACACAGGTTAAGATTAGATACACAGCTCAGCAGACAGTATCACACAGGATAAGATTAGATACACAGCTCAGCAGACAGTATTACACAGGAGAGGATTAGATGCACAGCTCAGCAGACAGTATCACACAGGGTAAGATTAGATACATAGCTCAGCAGACAGTATCACGCAGGAGAGGATTAGATACACGGCTCAGCAGACAGTATCACACAGGACAGGATTAGATACACAGCTCAGCAGACAGTATCACACAGGAGAGGATTAGATACGCAGCTCAGCAGACAGTATCTCACAGGAGATGATTAGATACATGGCTCAGCAGACAGTATCACACAGCATAGGATTAGATACACTGCTCAGCAGACAGTGTCACACAGGAGGGGATTAGATACACAGCTGAGGAGACAGTATCACACAGGAGAGGATTAGATACACTGCTCAGCATACAGTATCACACAGCATAGGATTAGATACACAGCTCAGCAGGCAGTATCACACAGTATAAGATTAGATGCACAGCTCAGCAGACAGTATCACACAGCATAGGATTAGATACACGGCTCAGCAGACAGTATCACACAGGAGAGGATTAGATACACGGCTCAGCAGACAGTATCACACAGGACAGGATTAGATACACAGCTCAGCAGACAGTATCACACAGGAGAGGATTAGATACACAGCTCAGCAGACAGTATCACACAGCGTAGGATTAGATACACAGCTCAGCAGACAGTATCACACAGGAGAGGATTAGATACACAGATCAGCAGACAGTATCACACAGCATAGGATTAGATACACAGCTCAGCAGACAGTATCACACAGGAGTGGATTAGATACAGGGCTCAGCAGACAGTATCACACAGGAGTGGATTAGATACACGGCTCAGCAGACAGTATCGCACAGGGCGGGATTAGATGCACGGTTCATCAGACAGTATCACACAGGAGAGGATTAGATACACGGCTCAGCAGACATTATCACACAGGAGAGGATTAGATACACGGCTCAGCAGACAGTATCACACAGGATAGGATTAGACACACAGCTCAGCAGACAGTATCACACAGGAGAGGATTAGATACACAGCATAGGATTAGATACACAGTTCAGCAGACAGTATCACACAGCATAGGATTAGATACACGGTTCAGCAGACAGTATCACACAGGAGGGGATTAGATACACAGCTCAGCAGACAGTATCACATAGGATAAGATTAGATACACTGCTCTGCGGATAGTATCACACAGGATAGGATTAGATGCACAGCTCAGCAGACAGTATCACACAGGATTAGATACATAGATCAGCAGACAGTATCACACAGGAGAGGATTAGATACACAGCTCAGCAGACAGTATCACACAGGAGAGGATGAGATACACAGCATAGGTTTAGATACACAGCTCAGCAGACAGTATCACACAGCATAGGATTAGATACACAGCTCAACAGACAGTATTACACAGGAGGGGATTAGATACACAGCTCAGCACACAGTATCACACAGGAGGGGATTAGATACACAGCTCAGCAGACAGTATCACACAGGTTAAGATTAGATACACAGCTCAGCAGACAGTATCACACAGGATAAGATTAGATACACAGCTCAGCAGACAGTATTACACAGGAGAGGATTAGATGCACAGCTCAGCAGACAGTATCACACAGGGTAAGATTAGATACATAGCTCAGCAGACAGCATCACGCAGGAGAGGATTAGATACACGGCTCAGCAGACAGTATCACACAGGACAGGATTAGATACACAGCTCAGCAGACAGTATCACACAGGAGAGGATTAGATACGCAGCTCAGCAGACAGTATCTCACAGGAGATGATTAGATACATGGCTCAGCAGACAGTATCACACAGCATAGGATTAGATACACTGCTCAGCAGACAGTGTCACACAGGAGGGGATTAGATACACAGCTGAGGAGACAGTATCACACAGGAGAGGATTAGATACACTGCTCAGCATACAGTATCACACAGCATAGGATTAGATACACAGCTCAGCAGGCAGTATCACACAGTATAAGATTAGATGCACAGCTCAGCAGACAGTATCACACAGCATAGGATTAGATACACGGCTCAGCAGACAGTATCACACAGGAGAGGATTAGATACATGGCTCAGCAGACAGTATCACACAGGACAGGATTAGATACACAGCTCAGCAGACAGTATCACACAGGAGAGGATTAGATACACAGCTCAGCAGACAGTATCACACAGCGTAGGATTAGATACACAGCTCAGCAGACAGTATCACACAGGAGAGGATTAGATACACAGATCAGCAGACAGTATCACACAGCATAGGATTAGATACACAGCTCAGCAGACAGTATCACACAGGAGTGGATTAGATACAGGGCTCAGCAGACAGTATCACACAGGAGTGGATTAGATACACGGCTCAGCAGACAGTATCGCACAGGGCGGGATTAGATGCACGGTTCATCAGACAGTATCACACAGGAGAGTATTAGATACACTGCTCAGCAGACAGTATCACACAGGAGAATATTAGATACACAGCTCAGCAGACGGTATCACACAGGAGAGAATTAGATACACAGATCAGCAGACAGTATCACACAGGATTAGATACATAGCTCAGCAGACAGTATCACACAGGAGAGGATTAGATACACAGCTCAGCAGACAGTATCACACAGGAGAGGATGAGATACACAGCATAGGTTTAGATACACAGCTCAGCAGACAGTATCACACAGCATAGGATTAGATACACGGCTCAACAGACAGTATCACACAGGAGGGGATTAGATACACAGCTCAGCAGACAGTATCATACAGGAGGGGATTAGATACACAGCTCAGCAGACAGTATCACACAGGAGGGGATTAGATACACAGCTCAGCAGACAGTATCACACAGGATAAGATTAGATGCACAGCTCAGCAGACAGTATCACACAGGACAGGATTAGATACACAGCTCAGCAGACAGTATCACACAGGTGAGGATTAGATACACAGCTCAGCAGACAGTATCACACAGGATAGGATTAGATACACAGCTCAGCAGACAGTATCACACAGGATAGGATTAGATACACAATTCAGCAGACAGTATCTCACAGGAGAGGATTAGATACATGGCTCAGCAGACAGTATCACACAGCATAGGATTAGATACATGGCTCAGCAGACAGTATCACACAGCATAGGATTAGATACACGGCTCAGCAGACAGTATCACACAGGAGGGGATTAGATACACAGCTGAGGAGACAGTATCACACAGGAGAGGATTATATACACTGCTCAGCAGACAGTATCACACAGGAGAGGATTAGATACACAGCTCAGCAGACAGTATTACACAGGAGAGGATTAGATGCACAGCTCAGCAGACAGTATCACACAGGGTAAGATTAGATACATAGCTCAGCAGACAGTATCACGCAGGAGAGGATTAGATACACGGCTCAGCAGACAGTATCACACAGGACAGGATTAGATACACAGCTCAGCAGACAGTATCACACAGGAGAGGATTAGATACGCAGCTCAGCAGACAGTATCTCACAGGAGATGATTAGATACATGGCTCAGCAGACAGTATCACACAGCATAGGATTAGATACACTGCTCAGCAGACAGTGTCACACAGGAGGGGATTAGATACACAGCTGAGGAGACAGTATCACACAGGAGAGGATTAGATACACTGCTCAGCATACAGTATCACACAGGAGAGGATTAGATACACAGCTCAGCAGGCAGTATCACACAGTATAAGATTAGATGCACAGCTCAGCAGACAGTATCACACAGCATAGGATTAGATACACGGCTCAGCAGACAGTATCACACAGGAGAGGATTAGATACACGGCTCAGCAGACAGTATCACACAGGACAGGATTAGATACACAGCTCAGCAGACAGTATCACACAGGAGAGGATTAGATACACAGCTCAGCAGACAGTATCACACAGCGTAGGATTAGATACACAGCTCAGCAGACAGTATCACACAGGAGAGGATTAGATACACAGATCAGCAGACAGTATCACACAGCATAGGATTAGATACACAGCTCAGCAGACAGTATCACACAGGAGTGGATTAGATACAGGGCTCAGCAGACAGTATCACACAGGAGTGGATTAGATACACGGCTCAGCAGACAGTATCGCACAGGGCGGGATTAGATGCACGGTTCATCAGACAGTATCACACAGGAGAGTATTAGATACACTGCTCAGCAGACAGTATCACACAGGAGAATATTAGATACACAGCTCAGCAGACGGTATCACACAGGAGAGAATTAGATACACAGATCAGCAGACAGTATCACACAGGATTAGATACATAGCTCAGCAGACAGTATCACACAGGAGAGGATTAGATACACAGCTCAGCAGACAGTATCACACAGGAGAGGATGAGATACACAGCATAGGTTTAGATACACAGCTCAGCAGACAGTATCACACAGCATAGGATTAGATACACGGCTCAACAGACAGTATCACACAGGAGGGGATTAGATACACAGCTCAGCAGACAGTATCACACAGGAGGGGATTAGATACACAGCTCAGGAGACAGTATCACACAGGAGAGGATTAGATACACTGCTCAGCATACAGTATCACACAGCATAGAATTAGATACACAGCTCAGCAGGCAGTATCACACAGTATAAGATTAGATACACAGCTCAGCAGACAGTATCACACAGCGTAGGATTAGATACACAGCTCAGCAGACAGTATCACACAGGAGAGTATTAGATACACAGATCAGCAGACAGTATCACACAGGAGAGGATTAGAAACACAGCTCAGCAGACAGTATCACACAGCATAGAATTAGATACACGGCTCAGCAGACAGTATCACACAGGAGGGGATTAGATACACTGCTCAGCATACAGTATCACACAGCATAGGATTAGATACACAGCTCAGCAGGCAGTATCACACAGTATAAGATTAGATACACAGCTCAGCAGACAGTATCACACAGCATAGGATTAGATACACGGCTCAGCAGACAGTATCACACAGGAGAGGATTAGAAACACAGCTCAGCAGACAGTATCGCACAGAGCAGGATTAGATACACGGCTCAGCAAACAGTATCACACAGCATAGGATTAGATACACGGCTCAGCAGACAGTATCACACAGCATAGGATTAGATACACGGCTCAGCAGACAGTATCACACAGGACAGGATTAGATACACAGCTCAGCAGACAGTATCACACAGGAGAGGATTAGATACACAGCTCAGCAGACGGTATCACACAGGATAGGATTAGATACACTGCTCAGCAGACAGTATCACACAGGGCAGGATTAGATACACGGCTCAGCAGACAGTATCACACAGGGTAGGATTAGATACACGGCTCAGCAGACAGTATCACACAGGAGAGGATTAGATACACAGCTCATCAGACAGTATCACACAGGAGAGGATTAGATACACAGCTCAGCAGACAGTATCGCACAGGAGAGGATTAGATACATAGCTCATCAGACAGTATCACACAGGAGAGGATTAGATACACAGCTCAGCAGACAGTATCACACAGGACAGGATTAGATACACAGCTCAGCAGACAGTATCACACAGGAGAGGATTAGATACACAGCTCAGCAGATAGTATCACACAGGATAGGATTAGATACACAGCTCAGCAGACAGTATCACACAGGAGTGGATTAGATACACAGGTCAGCAGACAGTATCACACAGGATAGGATTAGATACACAGCTCAGCAGATGGTATCACACAGGATAGGATTAGATACACTGCTCAACTGATGGTATCACACAAGATAGGACTAGATGCACGGCTCAGCAGACAGTATCACACAGGAGAGGATTAGATACACGGCTCAGCAGACAGTATCACACAGGAGAGGATTAGATACACAGCTCAGCTGACAGTATCACAGAGGAGTGGATTAGATACACAGCTCAGCAGACAGTATCGCACAGGGCGGGATTAGATACACGACTCAGCAGACAGTATCACACAGGATAGGATTAGATACACAGCTCAGTAGACAGTATCACACAGGATAGGATTAGATACACGGCTCAGCAGACAGTATTACACAGGAGGGGATTAGATACACAGCTCAGCAGACAGTATCACACAGGAGGGGATTAGATACACAGCTCAGCAGACAGTATCACACAGGTTAAGATTAGATACACAGCTCAGCAGACAGTATCACACAGGATAAGATTAGATACACAGCTCAGCAGACAGTATTACACAGGAGAGGATTAGATGCACGGCTCAGCAGACAGTATCACACAGGGTAAGATTAGATACATAGCTCAGCAGACAGTATCACGCAGGAGAGGATTAGATACACGGCTCAGCAGACAGTATCACACAGGACAGGATTAGATACACAGCTCAGCAGACAGTATCACACAGGAGAGGATTAGATACGCAGCTCAGCAGACAGTATCTCACAGGAGATGATTAGATACATGGCTCAGCAGACAGTATCACACAGCATAGGATTAGATACACAGCTCAGCAGACAGTGTCACACAGGAGGGGATTAGATACACAGCTGAGGAGACAGTATCACACAGGAGAGGATTAGATACACTGCTCAGCATACAGTATCACACAGCATAGGATTAGATACACAGCTCAGCAGGCAGTATCACACAGTATAAGATTAGATGCACAGCTCAGCAGACAGTATCACACAGCATAGGATTAGATACACGGCTCAGCAGACAGTATCACACAGGACAGGATTAGATACACAGCTCAGCAGACAGTATCACACAGGAGAGGATTAGATACACAGCTCAGCAGACAGTATCACACAGAGTAGGATTAGATACACAGCTCAGCAGACAGTATCACACAGGAGAGGATTAGATACACAGATCAGCAGACAGTATCACACAGGAGAGGATTAGAAACACAGCTCAGCAGACAGTATCACACAGAATAGAATTAGATACACGGCTCAGCAGACAGTATCACACAGGAGGGGATTAGATACACTGCTCAGCATACAGTATCACACAGCATATGATTAGATACACAGCTCAGCAGGCAGTATCACACAGTATAAGATTAGATACACAGCTCAGCAGACAGTATCACACAGCATAGGATTAGATACACGGCTCAGCAGACAGTATCACACAGGACAGGATTAGATACACAGCTCAGCAGACAGTATCACACAGGAGAGGATTAGAAACACAGCTCAGCAGACAGTATCGCACAGAGCAGGATTAGATACACGGCTCAGCAAACAGTATCACACAGCATAGGATTAGATACACGGCTCAGCAGACAGTATCACACAGCATAGGATTAGATACACGGCTCAGCAGACAGTATCACACAGGACAGGATTAGATACACAGCTCAGCAGACAGTATCACACAGGAGAGGATTAGATACACAGCTCAGCAGACGGTATCACACAGGATAGGATTAGATACACTGCTCAGCAGACAGTATCACACAGGGCAGGATTAGATACACGGTTCAGCAGACAGTATCACACAGGGTAGGATTAGATACACGGCTCAGCAGACAGTATCACACAGGAGAGGATTAGATACACAGCTCATCAGACAGTATCACACAGGAGAGGATTAGATACACAGCTCAGCAGACAGTATCGCACAGGAGAGGATTAGATACATAGCTCATCAGACAGTATCACACAGGACAGGATTAGATACACAGCTCAGCAGACAGTATCACACAGGAGAGGATTAGATACACAGCTCAGCAGATAGTATCACACAGGATAGGATTAGATACACAGCTCAGCAGACAGTATCACACAGGAGTGGATTAGATACACAGGTCAGCAGACAGTATCACACAGGATAGGATTAGATACACAGCTCAGCAGATGGTATCACACAGGATAGGATTAGATACACTGCTCAACTGATGGTATCACACAAGATAGGATTAGATGCACGGCTCAGCAGACAGTATCACACAGGAGAGGATTAGATACACGGCTCAGCAGACAGTATCACACAGGAGAGGATTAGATACACAGCTCAGCTGACAGTATCACAGAGGAGTGGATTAGATACACAGCTCAGCAGACAGTATCGCACAGGGCGGGATTAGATACACGACTCAGCAGACAGTATCACACAGGATAGGATTAGATACACAGCTCAGTAGACAGTATCACACAGGATAGGATTAGATACACGGCTCAGCAGACAGTATCACACAGGAGAGGATTAGAAACACGGCTCAGCAGACATTATCACACAGGAGAGGATTAGATACACAGCTCAGCAGACAGTATCACACAGGAGAGGATTAGACACACAGCTCAGCAGACAGTATCACACAGGAGAGGATTAGATACACAGCATAGGATTAGATACACAGTTCAGCAGACAGTATCACACAGCATAGGATTAGATACACGGTTCAGCAGACAGTATCACACAGGAGGGGATTAGATACACAGCTCAGCAGACAGTATCACACAGGAGGGGATTAGATACACAGCTCAGCAGACAGTATCACACAGGTTAAGATTAGATACACAGCTCAGCAGACAGTATCACACAGGATAAGATTAGATACACAGCTCAGCAGACAGTATTACACAGGAGAGGATTAGATGCACGGCTCAGCAGACAGTATCACACAGGGTAAGATTAGATACATAGCTCAGCAGACAGTATCACGCAGGAGAGGATTAGATACACGGCTCAGCAGACAGTATCACACAGGACAGGATTAGATACACAGCTCAGCAGACAGTGTCACACAGGAGAGGATTAGATACGCAGCTCAGCAGACAGTATCTCACAGGAGATGATTAGATACATGGCTCAGCAGACAGTATCACACAGCATAGGATTAGATACACTGCTCAGCAGACAGTGTCACACAGGAGGGGATTAGATACACAGCTGAGGAGACAGTATCACACAGGAGAGGATTAGATACACAGCTCAGCAGATAGTATCACACAGGATAGGATTAGATACACAGCTCAGCAGACAGTATCACACAGGAGTGGATTAGATACACAGCTCAGCAGATGGTATCACACAGGAGAGGATTAGATACACTGCTCAACTGATGGTATCACACAGGATAGGATTAGATGCACAGCTCAGTAGGCAGTATCACACAGGAGAGGATTAGATACACGGCTCAGCAGACAGTATCACACAGGAGAGGATTAGATACACAGCTCAGCTGACAGTATCACACAGGAGTGGATTAGATACACAGCTCAGCAGACAGTATCGCACAGGGCGGGATTAGATACACGACTCAGCAGACAGTATCACACAGGATAGGATTAGATACACAGCTCAGTAGACAGTATCACACAGGATAGGATTAGATACACGGCTCAGCAGACAGTATCACACAGGAGAGGATTAGATACACGGCTCAGCAGACATTATCACACAGGAGAGGATTAGATACACGGCTCAGCAGACAGTATCACACAGGATAGGATTAGACACACAGCTCAGCAGACAGTATCACACAGGAGAGGATTAGATACACAGCATAGGATTAGATACACAGTTCAGCAGACAGTATCACACAGCATAGGATTAGATACACGGTTCAGCAGACAGTATCACACAGGAGGGGATTAGATACACAGCTCAGCAGACAGTATCACACAGGAGGGGATTAGATATACAGCTCAGCAGACAGTATCACATAGGATAAGATTAGATACACTGCTCTGCGGATAGTATCACACAGGATAGGATTAGATGCACAGCTCAGCAGACAGTATCACACAGGATTAGATACATAGATCAGCAGACAGTATCACACAGGAGAGGATTAGATACACAGCTCAGCAGACAGTATCACACAGGAGAGGATGAGATACACAGCATAGGTTTAGATACACAGCTCAGCAGACAGTATCACACAGCATAGGATTAGATACACGGCTCAACAGACAGTATTACACAGGAGGGGATTAGATACACAGCTCAGCAGACAGTATCACACAGGAGGGGATTAGATACACAGCTCAGCAGACAGTATCACACAGGTTAAGATTAGATACACAGCTCAGCAGACAGTATCACACAGGATAAGATTAGATACACAGCTCAGCAGACAGTATTACACAGGAGAGGATTAGATGCACAGCTCAGCAGACAGTATCACACAGGGTAAGATTAGATACATAGCTCAGCAGACAGTATCACGCAGGAGAGGATTAGATACACGGCTCAGCAGACAGTATCACACAGGACAGGATTAGATACACAGCTCAGCAGACAGTATCACACAGGAGAGGATTAGATACGCAGCTCAGCAGACAGTATCTCACAGGAGATGATTAGATACATGGCTCAGCAGACAGTATCACACAGCATAGGATTAGATACACTGCTCAGCAGACAGTGTCACACAGGAGGGGATTAGATACACAGCTGAGGAGACAGTATCACACAGGAGAGGATTAGATACACTGCTCAGCATACAGTATCACACAGCATAGGATTAGATACACAGCTCAGCAGGCAGTATCACACAGTATAAGATTAGATGCACAGCTCAGCAGACAGTATCACACAGCATAGGATTAGATACACGGCTCAGCAGACAGTATCACACAGGAGAGGATTAGATACACGGCTCAGCAGACAGTATCACACAGGACAGGATTAGATACACAGCTCAGCAGACAGTATCACACAGGAGAGGATTAGATACACAGCTCAGCAGACAGTATCACACAGCGTAGGATTAGATACACAGCTCAGCAGACAGTATCACACAGGAGAGGATTAGATACACAGATCAGCAGACAGTATCACACAGCATAGGATTAGATACACAGCTCAGCAGACAGTATCACACAGGAGTGGATTAGATACAGGGCTCAGCAGACAGTATCACACAGGAGTGGATTAGATACACGGCTCAGCAGACAGTATCGCACAGGGCGGGATTAGATGCACGGTTCATCAGACAGTATCACACAGGAGAGGATTAGATACACGGCTCAGCAGACATTATCACACAGGAGAGGATTAGATACACGGCTCAGCAGACAGTATCACACAGGATAGGATTAGACACACAGCTCAGCAGACAGTATCACACAGGAGAGGATTAGATACACAGCATAGGATTAGATACACAGTTCAGCAGACAGTATCACACAGCATAGGATTAGATACACGGTTCAGCAGACAGTATCACACAGGAGGGGATTAGATACACAGCTCAGCAGACAGTATCACATAGGATAAGATTAGATACACTGCTCTGCGGATAGTATCACACAGGATAGGATTAGATGCACAGCTCAGCAGACAGTATCACACAGGATTAGATACATAGATCAGCAGACAGTATCACACAGGAGAGGATTAGATACACAGCTCAGCAGACAGTATCACACAGGAGAGGATGAGATACACAGCATAGGTTTAGATACACAGCTCAGCAGACAGTATCACACAGCATAGGATTAGATACACAGCTCAACAGACAGTATTACACAGGAGGGGATTAGATACACAGCTCAGCACACAGTATCACACAGGAGGGGATTAGATACACAGCTCAGCAGACAGTATCACACAGGTTAAGATTAGATACACAGCTCAGCAGACAGTATCACACAGGATAAGATTAGATACACAGCTCAGCAGACAGTATTACACAGGAGAGGATTAGATGCACAGCTCAGCAGACAGTATCACACAGGGTAAGATTAGATACATAGCTCAGCAGACAGCATCACGCAGGAGAGGATTAGATACACGGCTCAGCAGACAGTATCACACAGGACAGGATTAGATACACAGCTCAGCAGACAGTATCACACAGGAGAGGATTAGATACGCAGCTCAGCAGACAGTATCTCACAGGAGATGATTAGATACATGGCTCAGCAGACAGTATCACACAGCATAGGATTAGATACACTGCTCAGCAGACAGTGTCACACAGGAGGGGATTAGATACACAGCTGAGGAGACAGTATCACACAGGAGAGGATTAGATACACTGCTCAGCATACAGTATCACACAGCATAGGATTAGATACACAGCTCAGCAGGCAGTATCACACAGTATAAGATTAGATGCACAGCTCAGCAGACAGTATCACACAGCATAGGATTAGATACACGGCTCAGCAGACAGTATCACACAGGAGAGGATTAGATACATGGCTCAGCAGACAGTATCACACAGGACAGGATTAGATACACAGCTCAGCAGACAGTATCACACAGGAGAGGATTAGATACACAGCTCAGCAGACAGTATCACACAGCGTAGGATTAGATACACAGCTCAGCAGACAGTATCACACAGGAGAGGATTAGATACACAGATCAGCAGACAGTATCACACAGCATAGGATTAGATACACAGCTCAGCAGACAGTATCACACAGGAGTGGATTAGATACAGGGCTCAGCAGACAGTATCACACAGGAGTGGATTAGATACACGGCTCAGCAGACAGTATCGCACAGGGCGGGATTAGATGCACGGTTCATCAGACAGTATCACACAGGAGAGTATTAGATACACTGCTCAGCAGACAGTATCACACAGGAGAATATTAGATACACAGCTCAGCAGACGGTATCACACAGGAGAGAATTAGATACACAGATCAGCAGACAGTATCACACAGGATTAGATACATAGCTCAGCAGACAGTATCACACAGGAGAGGATTAGATACACAGCTCAGCAGACAGTATCACACAGGAGAGGATGAGATACACAGCATAGGTTTAGATACACAGCTCAGCAGACAGTATCACACAGCATAGGATTAGATACACGGCTCAACAGACAGTATCACACAGGAGGGGATTAGATACACAGCTCAGCAGACAGTATCATACAGGAGGGGATTAGATACACAGCTCAGCAGACAGTATCACACAGGAGGGGATTAGATACACAGCTCAGCAGACAGTATCACACAGGATAAGATTAGATGCACAGCTCAGCAGACAGTATCACACAGGACAGGATTAGATACACAGCTCAGCAGACAGTATCACACAGGTGAGGATTAGATACACAGCTCAGCAGACAGTATCACACAGGAGAGGATTAGATACACAATTCAGCAGACAGTATCTCACAGGAGAGGATTAGATACATGGCTCAGCAGACAGTATCACACAGCATAGGATTAGATACATGGCTCAGCAGACAGTATCACACAGCATAGGATTAGATACACGGCTCAGCAGACAGTATCACACAGGAGGGGATTAGATACACAGCTGAGGAGACAGTATCACACAGGAGAGGATTATATACACTGCTCAGCAGACAGTATCACACAGGAGAGGATTAGATACACAGCTCAGCAGACAGTATTACACAGGAGAGGATTAGATGCACAGCTCAGCAGACAGTATCACACAGGGTAAGATTAGATACATAGCTCAGCAGACAGTATCACGCAGGAGAGGATTAGATACACGGCTCAGCAGACAGTATCACACAGGACAGGATTAGATACACAGCTCAGCAGACAGTATCACACAGGAGAGGATTAGATACGCAGCTCAGCAGACAGTATCTCACAGGAGATGATTAGATACATGGCTCAGCAGACAGTATCACACAGCATAGGATTAGATACACTGCTCAGCAGACAGTGTCACACAGGAGGGGATTAGATACACAGCTGAGGAGACAGTATCACACAGGAGAGGATTAGATACACTGCTCAGCATACAGTATCACACAGGAGAGGATTAGATACACAGCTCAGCAGGCAGTATCACACAGTATAAGATTAGATGCACAGCTCAGCAGACAGTATCACACAGCATAGGATTAGATACACGGCTCAGCAGACAGTATCACACAGGAGAGGATTAGATACACGGCTCAGCAGACAGTATCACACAGGACAGGATTAGATACACAGCTCAGCAGACAGTATCACACAGGAGAGGATTAGATACACAGCTCAGCAGACAGTATCACACAGCGTAGGATTAGATACACAGCTCAGCAGACAGTATCACACAGGAGAGGATTAGATACACAGATCAGCAGACAGTATCACACAGCATAGGATTAGATACACAGCTCAGCAGACAGTATCACACAGGAGTGGATTAGATACAGGGCTCAGCAGACAGTATCACACAGGAGTGGATTAGATACACGGCTCAGCAGACAGTATCGCACAGGGCGGGATTAGATGCACGGTTCATCAGACAGTATCACACAGGAGAGTATTAGATACACTGCTCAGCAGACAGTATCACACAGGAGAATATTAGATACACAGCTCAGCAGACGGTATCACACAGGAGAGAATTAGATACACAGATCAGCAGACAGTATCACACAGGATTAGATACATAGCTCAGCAGACAGTATCACACAGGAGAGGATTAGATACACAGCTCAGCAGACAGTATCACACAGGAGAGGATGAGATACACAGCATAGGTTTAGATACACAGCTCAGCAGACAGTATCACACAGCATAGGATTAGATACACGGCTCAACAGACAGTATCACACAGGAGGGGATTAGATACACAGCTCAGCAGACAGTATCACACAGGAGGGGATTAGATACACAGCTCAGGAGACAGTATCACACAGGAGAGGATTAGATACACTGCTCAGCATACAGTATCACACAGCATAGAATTAGATACACAGCTCAGCAGGCAGTATCACACAGTATAAGATTAGATACACAGCTCAGCAGACAGTATCACACAGCGTAGGATTAGATACACAGCTCAGCAGACAGTATCACACAGGAGAGTATTAGATACACAGATCAGCAGACAGTATCACACAGGAGAGGATTAGAAACACAGCTCAGCAGACAGTATCACACAGCATAGAATTAGATACACGGCTCAGCAGACAGTATCACACAGGAGGGGATTAGATACACTGCTCAGCATACAGTATCACACAGCATAGGATTAGATACACAGCTCAGCAGGCAGTATCACACAGTATAAGATTAGATACACAGCTCAGCAGACAGTATCACACAGCATAGGATTAGATACACGGCTCAGCAGACAGTATCACACAGGAGAGGATTAGAAACACAGCTCAGCAGACAGTATCGCACAGAGCAGGATTAGATACACGGCTCAGCAAACAGTATCACACAGCATAGGATTAGATACACGGCTCAGCAGACAGTATCACACAGCATAGGATTAGATACACGGCTCAGCAGACAGTATCACACAGGACAGGATTAGATACACAGCTCAGCAGACAGTATCACACAGGAGAGGATTAGATACACAGCTCAGCAGACGGTATCACACAGGATAGGATTAGATACACTGCTCAGCAGACAGTATCACACAGGGCAGGATTAGATACACGGCTCAGCAGACAGTATCACACAGGGTAGGATTAGATACACGGCTCAGCAGACAGTATCACACAGGAGAGGATTAGATACACAGCTCATCAGACAGTATCACACAGGAGAGGATTAGATACACAGCTCAGCAGACAGTATCGCACAGGAGAGGATTAGATACATAGCTCATCAGACAGTATCACACAGGAGAGGATTAGATACACAGCTCAGCAGACAGTATCACACAGGACAGGATTAGATACACAGCTCAGCAGACAGTATCACACAGGAGAGGATTAGATACACAGCTCAGCAGATAGTATCACACAGGATAGGATTAGATACACAGCTCAGCAGACAGTATCACACAGGAGTGGATTAGATACACAGGTCAGCAGACAGTATCACACAGGATAGGATTAGATACACAGCTCAGCAGATGGTATCACACAGGATAGGATTAGATACACTGCTCAACTGATGGTATCACACAAGATAGGACTAGATGCACGGCTCAGCAGACAGTATCACACAGGAGAGGATTAGATACACGGCTCAGCAGACAGTATCACACAGGAGAGGATTAGATACACAGCTCAGCTGACAGTATCACAGAGGAGTGGATTAGATACACAGCTCAGCAGACAGTATCGCACAGGGCGGGATTAGATACACGACTCAGCAGACAGTATCACACAGGATAGGATTAGATACACAGCTCAGTAGACAGTATCACACAGGATAGGATTAGATACACGGCTCAGCAGACAGTATTACACAGGAGGGGATTAGATACACAGCTCAGCAGACAGTATCACACAGGAGGGGATTAGATACACAGCTCAGCAGACAGTATCACACAGGTTAAGATTAGATACACAGCTCAGCAGACAGTATCACACAGGATAAGATTAGATACACAGCTCAGCAGACAGTATTACACAGGAGAGGATTAGATGCACGGCTCAGCAGACAGTATCACACAGGGTAAGATTAGATACATAGCTCAGCAGACAGTATCACGCAGGAGAGGATTAGATACACGGCTCAGCAGACAGTATCACACAGGACAGGATTAGATACACAGCTCAGCAGACAGTATCACACAGGAGAGGATTAGATACGCAGCTCAGCAGACAGTATCTCACAGGAGATGATTAGATACATGGCTCAGCAGACAGTATCACACAGCATAGGATTAGATACACAGCTCAGCAGACAGTGTCACACAGGAGGGGATTAGATACACAGCTGAGGAGACAGTATCACACAGGAGAGGATTAGATACACTGCTCAGCATACAGTATCACACAGCATAGGATTAGATACACAGCTCAGCAGGCAGTATCACACAGTATAAGATTAGATGCACAGCTCAGCAGACAGTATCACACAGCATAGGATTAGATACACGGCTCAGCAGACAGTATCACACAGGACAGGATTAGATACACAGCTCAGCAGACAGTATCACACAGGAGAGGATTAGATACACAGCTCAGCAGACAGTATCACACAGAGTAGGATTAGATACACAGCTCAGCAGACAGTATCACACAGGAGAGGATTAGATACACAGATCAGCAGACAGTATCACACAGGAGAGGATTAGAAACACAGCTCAGCAGACAGTATCACACAGAATAGAATTAGATACACGGCTCAGCAGACAGTATCACACAGGAGGGGATTAGATACACTGCTCAGCATACAGTATCACACAGCATATGATTAGATACACAGCTCAGCAGGCAGTATCACACAGTATAAGATTAGATACACAGCTCAGCAGACAGTATCACACAGCATAGGATTAGATACACGGCTCAGCAGACAGTATCACACAGGACAGGATTAGATACACAGCTCAGCAGACAGTATCACACAGGAGAGGATTAGAAACACAGCTCAGCAGACAGTATCGCACAGAGCAGGATTAGATACACGGCTCAGCAAACAGTATCACACAGCATAGGATTAGATACACGGCTCAGCAGACAGTATCACACAGCATAGGATTAGATACACGGCTCAGCAGACAGTATCACACAGGACAGGATTAGATACACAGCTCAGCAGACAGTATCACACAGGAGAGGATTAGATACACAGCTCAGCAGACGGTATCACACAGGATAGGATTAGATACACTGCTCAGCAGACAGTATCACACAGGGCAGGATTAGATACACGGTTCAGCAGACAGTATCACACAGGGTAGGATTAGATACACGGCTCAGCAGACAGTATCACACAGGAGAGGATTAGATACACAGCTCATCAGACAGTATCACACAGGAGAGGATTAGATACACAGCTCAGCAGACAGTATCGCACAGGAGAGGATTAGATACATAGCTCATCAGACAGTATCACACAGGACAGGATTAGATACACAGCTCAGCAGACAGTATCACACAGGAGAGGATTAGATACACAGCTCAGCAGATAGTATCACACAGGATAGGATTAGATACACAGCTCAGCAGACAGTATCACACAGGAGTGGATTAGATACACAGGTCAGCAGACAGTATCACACAGGATAGGATTAGATACACAGCTCAGCAGATGGTATCACACAGGATAGGATTAGATACACTGCTCAACTGATGGTATCACACAAGATAGGATTAGATGCACGGCTCAGCAGACAGTATCACACAGGAGAGGATTAGATACACGGCTCAGCAGACAGTATCACACAGGAGAGGATTAGATACACAGCTCAGCTGACAGTATCACAGAGGAGTGGATTAGATACACAGCTCAGCAGACAGTATCGCACAGGGCGGGATTAGATACACGACTCAGCAGACAGTATCACACAGGATAGGATTAGATACACAGCTCAGTAGACAGTATCACACAGGATAGGATTAGATACACGGCTCAGCAGACAGTATCACACAGGAGAGGATTAGAAACACGGCTCAGCAGACATTATCACACAGGAGAGGATTAGATACACAGCTCAGCAGACAGTATCACACAGGAGAGGATTAGACACACAGCTCAGCAGACAGTATCACACAGGAGAGGATTAGATACACAGCATAGGATTAGATACACAGTTCAGCAGACAGTATCACACAGCATAGGATTAGATACACGGTTCAGCAGACAGTATCACACAGGAGGGGATTAGATACACAGCTCAGCAGACAGTATCACACAGGAGGGGATTAGATACACAGCTCAGCAGACAGTATCACACAGGTTAAGATTAGATACACAGCTCAGCAGACAGTATCACACAGGATAAGATTAGATACACAGCTCAGCAGACAGTATTACACAGGAGAGGATTAGATGCACGGCTCAGCAGACAGTATCACACAGGGTAAGATTAGATACATAGCTCAGCAGACAGTATCACGCAGGAGAGGATTAGATACACGGCTCAGCAGACAGTATCACACAGGACAGGATTAGATACACAGCTCAGCAGACAGTGTCACACAGGAGAGGATTAGATACGCAGCTCAGCAGACAGTATCTCACAGGAGATGATTAGATACATGGCTCAGCAGACAGTATCACACAGCATAGGATTAGATACACTGCTCAGCAGACAGTGTCACACAGGAGGGGATTAGATACACAGCTGAGGAGACAGTATCACACAGGAGAGGATTAGATACACTGCTCAGCATACAGTATCACACAGCATAGGATTAGATACATAGCTCAGCAGGCAGTATCACACAGTATAAGATTAGATACACAGCTCAGCAGACAGTATCACACAGCATAGGATTAGATACACGGCTCAGCAGACAGTATCACACAGGACAGGATTAGATACACAGCTCAGCAGACAGTATCACACAGGAGAGGATTAGATACACAGCTCAGCAGACAGTATCACACAACGTAGGATTAGATACACAGCTCAGCAGACAGTATCACACAGGAGAGGATTAGATACACAGATCAGCAGACAGTATCACACAGCATAGGATTAGATACACAACTCAGCAGACAGTATCACACAGGAGTGGATTAGATACACGGCTCAGCAGACAGTATCGCACAGGGCGGGATTAGATACACGGTTCATCAGACAGTATCACACAGGGTAGGATTAGATACACGGCTCAGCAGACAGTATCACACAGGAGAGGATTAGATACACAGCTCATCAGACAGTATCACACAGGAGAGGATTAGATACACAGCTCAGCAGACAGTATCGCACAGGAGAGGATTAGATACATAGCTCATCAGACAGTATCACACAGGACAGGATTAGATACACAGCTCAGCAGACAGTATCACACAGGAGAGGATTAAACACACAGCTCAGCAGATAGTATCACACAGGATAGGATTAGATACACAGCTCAGCAGACAGTATCACACAGGAGTGGATTAGATACACAGGTCAGCAGACAGTATCACACAGGATAGGATTAGATACAAAGCTCAGCAGATGGTATCACACAGGATAGGATTAGATACACTGCTCAACTGATGGTATCACACAAGATAGGACTAGATGCACGGCTCAGCAGACAGTATCACACAGGAGAGGATTAGATACACGGCTCAGCAGACAGTATCACACAGGAGAGGATTAGATACACAGCTCAGCTGACAGTATCACAGAGGAGTGGATTAGATACACAGCTCAGCAGACAGTATCGCACAGGGCGGGATTAGATACACGGCTCAGCAGACAGTATCACACAGGATAGGATTAGATACACAGCTCAGTAGACAGTATCACACAGGATAGGATTAGATACACGGCTCAGCAGACAGTATTACACAGGAGGGGATTAGATACACAGCTCAGCAGACAGTATCACACAGGAGGGGATTAGATACACAGCTCAGCAGTCAGTATCACACAGGTTAAGATTAGATACACAGCTCAGCAGACAGTATCACACAGGAGAGGATTAGATGCACGGCTCAGCAGACAGTATCACACAGGGTAAGATTAGATACATAGCTCAGCAGACAGTATCACGCAGGAGAGGATTAGATACACGGCTCAGCAGACAGTATCACACAGGACAGGATTAGATACACAGCTCAGCAGACAGTATCACACAGGAGAGGATTAGATACGCAGCTCAGCAGACAGTATCTCACAGGAGATGATTAGATACATGGCTCAGCAGACAGTATCACACAGCATAGGATTAGATACACAGCTCAGCAGACAGTGTCACACAGGAGGGGATTAGATACACAGCTGAGGAGACAGTATCACACAGGAGAGGATTAGATACACTGCTCAGCATACAGTATCACACAGCATAGGATTAGATACACGGCTCAGCAGACAGTATCACACAGGACAGGATTAGATACACAGCTCAGCAGACAGTATCACACAGGAGAGGATTAGATACACAGCTCAGCAGACAGTATCACACAGAGTAGGATTAGATACACAGCTCAGCAGACAGTATCACACAGGAGAGGATTAGATACACAGATCAGCAGACAGTATCACACAGGAGAGGATTAGAAACACAGCTCAGCAGACAGTATCACACAGCATAGAATTAGATACACGGCTCAGCAGACAGTATCACACAGGAGGGGATTAGATACACTGCTCAGCATACAGTATCACACAGCATAGGATTAGATACACAGCTCAGCAGGCAGTATCACACAGTATAAGATTAGATACACAGCTCAGCAGACAGTATCACACAGCATAGGATTAGATACACGGCTCAGCAGACAGTATCACACAGGACAGGATTAGATACACAGCTCAGCAGACAGTATCACACAGGAGAGGATTAGAAACACAGCTCAGCAGACAGTATCGCACAGAGCAGGATTAGATACACGGCTCAGCAAACAGTATCACACAGCATAGGATTAGATACACGGCTCAGCAGACAGTATCACACAGCATAGGATTAGATACACGGCTCAGCAGACAGTATCACACAGGACAGGATTAGATACACAGCTCAGCAGACAGTATCACACAGGAGAGGATTAGATACACAGCTCAGCAGACGGTATCACACAGGATAGGATTAGATACACTGCTCAGCAGACAGTATCACACAGGGCAGGATTAGATACACGGTTCAGCAGACAGTATCACACAGGGTAGGATTAGATACACGGCTCAGCAGACAGTATCACACAGGAGAGGATTAGATACACAGCTCATCAGACAGTATCACACAGGAGAGGATTAGATACACAGCTCAGCAGACAGTATCGCACAGGAGAGGATTAGATACATAGCTCATCAGACAGTATCACACAGGACAGGATTAGATACACAGCTCAGCAGACAGTATCACACAGGAGAGGATTAGATACACAGCTCAGCAGATAGTATCACACAGGATAGGATTAGATACACAGCTCAGCAGACAGTATCACACAGGAGTGGATTAGATACACAGGTCAGCAGACAGTATCACACAGGATAGGATTAGATACACAGCTCAGCAGATGGTATCACACAGGATAGGATTAGATACACTGCTCAACTGATGGTATCACACAAGATAGGATTAGATGCACGGCTCAGCAGACAGTATCACACAGGAGAGGATTAGATACACGGCTCAGCAGACAGTATCACACAGGAGAGGATTAGATACACAGCTCAGCTGACAGTATCACAGAGGAGTGGATTAGATACACAGCTCAGCAGACAGTATCGCACAGGGCGGGATTAGATACACGACTCAGCAGACAGTATCACACAGGATAGGATTAGATACACAGCTCAGTAGACAGTATCACACAGGATAGGATTAGATACACGGCTCAGCAGACAGTATCACACAGGAGAGGATTAGAAACACGGCTCAGCAGACATTATCACACAGGAGAGGATTGGATACACAGCTCAGCAGACAGTATCACACAGGAGAGGATTAGACACACAGCTCAGCAGACAGTATCACACAGGAGAGGATTAGATACACAGCATAGGATTAGATACACAGTTCAGCAGACAGTATCACACAGCATAGGATTAGATACACGGTTCAGCAGACAGTATCACACAGGAGGGGATTAGATACACAGCTCAGCAGACAGTATCACACAGGAGGGGATTAGATACACAGCTCAGCAGACAGTATCACACAGGTTAAGATTAGATACACAGCTCAGCAGACAGTATCACACAGGATAAGATTAGATACACAGCTCAGCAGACAGTATTACACAGGAGAGGATTAGATGCACGGCTCAGCAGACAGTATCACACAGGGTAAGATTAGATACATAGCTCAGCAGACAGTATCACGCAGGAGAGGATTAGATACACGGCTCAGCAGACAGTATCACACAGGACAGGATTAGATACACAGCTCAGCAGACAGTATCACACAGGAGAGGATTAGATACGCAGCTCAGCAGACAGTATCTCACAGGAGATGATTAGATACATGGCTCAGCAGACAGTATCACACAGCATAGGATTAGATACACTGCTCAGCAGACAGTGTCACACAGGAGGGGATTAGATACACAGCTGAGGAGACAGTATCACACAGGAGAGGATTAGATACACTGCTCAGCATACAGTATCACACAGCATAGGATTAGATACACAGCTCAGCAGGCAGTATCACACAGTATAAGATTAGATACACAGCTCAGCAGACAGTATCACACAGCATAGGATTAGATACACGGCTCAGCAGACAGTATCACACAGGACAGGATTAGATACACAGCTCAGCAGACAGTATCACACAGGAGAGGATTAGATACACAGCTCAGCAGACAGTATCACACAACGTAGGATTAGATACACAGCTCAGCAGACAGTATCACACAGGAGAGGATTAGATACACAGATCAGCAGACAGTATCACACAGCATAGGATTAGATACACAGCTCAGCAGACAGTATCACACAGGAGTGGATTAGATACACGGCTCAGCAGACAGTATCGCACAGGGCGGGATTAGATACACGGTTCATCAGACAGTATCACACAGGAGAGTATTAGATACACTGCTCAGCAGACAGTATCACACAGGAGAGTATTAGATACACAGCTCAGCAGACGGTATCACACAGGAGAGGATTAGATACACAGCTCAGCAGACAGTATCACACAGGAGAGGATTAGATACACAGCTCAGCAGACAGTATCACACAGGAGAGGATTAGATACGCAGCTCAGCAGACAGTATCTCACAGGAGAGGATTAGATACATGGCTCAGCAGACAGTATCACACAGGATAGGATTAGATACACGGCTCAGCAGACAGTATCACACAGGACAGGATTAGATACACAGCTCAGCAGACAGTATCACACAGGAGAGGATTAGATACGCAGCTCAGCAGACAGTATCTCACAGGAGAGGATTAGATACATGGCTCAGCAGACAGTATCACACAGCATAGGATTAGATACACGGCTCAGCAGACAGTATCACACAGGAGGGGATTAGATACACTGCTCAGCATACAGTATCACACAGCATAGGATTAGATACACAGCTCAGCAGGCAGTATCACACAGTATAAGATTAGATACACAGCTCAGCAGACAGTATCACACAGCATAGGATTAGATACACGGCTCAGCAGACAGTATCACACAGGACAGGATTAGATACACAGCTCAGCAGACAGTATCACACAGGAGAGGATTAGATACACAGCTCAGCAGACAGTATCACACAGGAGAGGATTAGATATACGGCTCAGCAGACAGTATCGCACAGAGCGGGATTAGATACACGGCTCAGCAAACAGTATCACACAGCATAGGATTAGATACACGGCTCAGCAGACAGTATCACACAGCATAGGATTAGATACACGGCTCAGCAGACAGTATCACACAGGACAGGATTAGATACACAGCTCAGCAGACAGTATCACACAGGAGAGGATTAGATACACAGCTCAGCAGATGGTATCACACAGGATAGGATTAGATACACTGCTCAGCAGACAGTATCACACAGGGCAGGATTAGATACACGGTTCAGCAGACAGTATCACACAGGGTAGGATTAGATACACGGCTCAGCAGACAGTATCACACAGCAGAGGATTAGATACACAGCTCATCAGACAGTATCACACAGGAGAGGATTAGATACACAGCTCAGCAGACAGTATCACACAGGATAGGATTAGATACGCAGCTCAGCAGACAGTATCTCACAGGAGATGATTAGATACACTGCTCAGCAGACAGTATCACACAGGGCAGGATTAGATACACGGTTCAGCAGACAGTATCACACAGGGTAGGATTAGATACACGGCTCAGCAGTCAGTATCACACAGCAGAGGATTAGATACACAGCTCATCAGACAGTATCACACAGGAGAGGATTAGATACACAGCTCAGCAGACAGTATCACACAGGAGGGGATTAGATACACAGCTCAGCAGACAGTATCACACAGGATAAGATTAGATACACAGCTCAGCAGACAGTATTACACAGGAGAGGATTAGATGCACGGCTCAGCAGACAGTATCACACAGGGTAAGATTAGATACATAGCTCAGCAGACAGTATCACGCAGGAGAGGATTAGATACACGGCTCAGCAGACAGTATCACACAGGACAGGATTAGATACACAGCTCAGCAGACAGTGTCACACAGGAGAGGATTAGATACGCAGCTCAGCAGACAGTATCTCACAGGAGATGATTAGATACATGGCTCAGCAGACAGTATCACACAGCATAGGATTAGATACACTGCTCAGCAGACAGTGTCACACAGGAGGGGATTAGATACACAGCTGAGGAGACAGTATCACACAGGAGAGGATTAGATACACTGCTCAGCATACAGTATCACACAGCATAGGATTAGATACATAGCTCAGCAGGCAGTATCACACAGTATAAGATTAGATACACAGCTCAGCAGACAGTATCACACAGCATAGGATTAGATACACGGCTCAGCAGACAGTATCACACAGGACAGGATTAGATACACAGCTCAGCAGACAGTATCACACAGGAGAGGATTAGATACACAGCTCAGCAGACAGTATCACACAACGTAGGATTAGATACACAGCTCAGCAGACAGTATCACGCAGGAGAGGATTAGATACACAGATCAGCAGACAGTATCACACAGCATAGGATTAGATACACAGCTCAGCAGACAGTATCACACAGGAGTGGATTAGATACACGGCTCAGCAGACAGTATCGCACAGGGCGGGATTAGATACACGGTTCATCAGACAGTATCACACAGGGTAGGATTAGATACACGGCTCAGCAGACAGTATCACACAGGAGAGGATTAGATACACAGCTCATCAGACAGTATCACACAGGAGAGGATTAGATACACAGCTCAGCAGACAGTATCGCACAGGAGAGGATTAGATACATAGCTCATCAGACAGTATCACACATGACAGGATTAGATACACAGCTCAGCAGACAGTATCACACAGGAGAGGATTAAATACACAGCTCAGCAGATAGTATCACACAGGATAGGATTAGATACACAGCTCAGCAGACAGTATCACACAGGAGAGGATTAGATACACAGCTCAGCAGACAGTATCACACAGGATAGGATTAGATACACAGCTCAGCAGACAGTATCACACAGGAGTGGATTAGATACACAGGTCAGCAGACAGTATCACACAGGATAGGATTAGATACAAAGCTCAGCAGATGGTATCACACAGGATAGGATTAGATACACTGCTCAACTGATGGTATCACACAAGATAGGACTAGATGCACGGCTCAGCAGACAGTATCACACAGGAGAGGATTAGATACACGGCTCAGCAGACAGTATCACACAGGAGAGGATTAGATACACAGCTCAGCTGACAGTATCACAGAGGAGTGGATTAGATACACAGCTCAGCAGACAGTATCGCACAGGGCGGGATTAGATACACGACTCAGCAGACAGTATCACACAGGATAGGATTAGATACACAGCTCAGTAGACAGTATCACACAGGATAGGATTAGATACACGGCTCAGCAGACAGTATTACACAGGAGGGGATTAGATACACAGCTCAGCAGACAGTATCACACAGGAGGGGATTAGATACACAGCTCAGCAGTCAGTATCACACAGGTTAAGATTAGATACACAGCTCAGCAGACAGTATCACACAGGAGAGGATTAGATGCACGGCTCAGCAGACAGTATCACACAGGGTAAGATTAGATACATAGCTCAGCAGACAGTATCACGCAGGAGAGGATTAGATACACGGCTCAGCAGACAGTATCACACAGGACAGGATTAGATACACAGCTCAGCAGACAGTATCACACAGGAGAGGATTAGATACGCAGCTCAGCAGACAGTATCTCACAGGAGATGATTAGATACATGGCTCAGCAGACAGTATCACACAGCATAGGATTAGATACACAGCTCAGCAGACAGTGTCACACAGGAGGGGATTAGATACACAGCTGAGGAGACAGTATCACACAGGAGAGGATTAGATACACTGCTCAGCATACAGTATCACACAGCATAGGATTAGATACACAGCTCAGCAGGCAGTATCACACAGTATAAGATTAGATGCACAGCTCAGCAGACAGTATCACACAGCATAGGATTAGATACACGGCTCAGCAGACAGTATCACACAGGACAGGATTAGATACACAGCTCAGCAGACAGTATCACACAGGAGAGGATTAGATACACAGCTCAGCAGACAGTATCACACAGAGTAGGATTAGATACACAGCTCAGCAGACAGTATCACACAGGAGAGGATTAGATACACAGATCAGCAGACAGTATCACACAGGAGAGGATTAGAAACACAGCTCAGCAGACAGTATCACACAGCATAGAATTAGATACACGGCTCAGCAGACAGTATCACACAGGAGGGGATTAGATACACTGCTCAGCATACAGTATCACACAGCATAGGATTAGATACACAGCTCAGCAGGCAGTATCACACAGTATAAGATTAGATACACAGCTCAGCAGACAGTATCACACAGCATAGGATTAGATACACGGCTCAGCAGACAGTATCACACAGGACAGGATTAGATACACAGCTCAGCAGACAGTATCACACAGGAGAGGATTAGAAACACAGCTCAGCAGACAGTATCGCACAGAGCAGGATTAGATACACGGCTCAGCAAACAGTATCACACAGCATAGGATTAGATACACGGCTCAGCAGACAGTATCACACAGCATAGGATTAGATACACGGCTCAGCAGACAGTATCACACAGGACAGGATTAGATACACAGCTCAGCAGACAGTATCACACAGGAGAGGATTAGATACACAGCTCAGCAGACGGTATCACACAGGATAGGATTAGATACACTGCTCAGCAGACAGTATCACACAGGGCAGGATTAGATACACGGTTCAGCAGACAGTATCACACAGGGTAGGATTAGATACACGGCTCAGCAGACAGTATCACACAGGAGAGGATTAGATACACAGCTCATCAGACAGTATCACACAGGAGAGGATTAGATACACAGCTCAGCAGACAGTATCGCACAGGAGAGGATTAGATACATAGCTCATCAGACAGTATCACACAGGACAGGATTAGATACACAGCTCAGCAGACAGTATCACACAGGAGAGGATTAGATACACAGCTCAGCAGATAGTATCACACAGGATAGGATTAGATACACAGCTCAGCAGACAGTATCACACAGGAGTGGATTAGATACACAGGTCAGCAGACAGTATCACACAGGATAGGATTAGATACACAGCTCAGCAGATGGTATCACACAGGATAGGATTAGATACACTGCTCAACTGATGGTATCACACAAGATAGGATTAGATGCACGGCTCAGCAGACAGTATCACACAGGAGAGGATTAGATACACGGCTCAGCAGACAGTATCACACAGGAGAGGATTAGATACACAGCTCAGCTGACAGTATCACAGAGGAGTGGATTAGATACACAGCTCAGCAGACAGTATCGCACAGGGCGGGATTAGATACACGACTCAGCAGACAGTATCACACAGGATAGGATTAGATACACAGCTCAGTAGACAGTATCACACAGGATAGGATTAGATACACGGCTCAGCAGACAGTATCACACAGGAGAGGATTAGAAACACGGCTCAGCAGACATTATCACACAGGAGAGGATTGGATACACAGCTCAGCAGACAGTATCACACAGGAGAGGATTAGACACACAGCTCAGCAGACAGTATCACACAGGAGAGGATTAGATACACAGCATAGGATTAGATACACAGTTCAGCAGACAGTATCACACAGCATAGGATTAGATACACGGTTCAGCAGACAGTATCACACAGGAGGGGATTAGATACACAGCTCAGCAGACAGTATCACACAGGAGGGGATTAGATACACAGCTCAGCAGACAGTATCACACAGGTTAAGATTAGATACACAGCTCAGCAGACAGTATCACACAGGATAAGATTAGATACACAGCTCAGCAGACAGTATTACACAGGAGAGGATTAGATGCACGGCTCAGCAGACAGTATCACACAGGGTAAGATTAGATACATAGCTCAGCAGACAGTATCACGCAGGAGAGGATTAGATACACGGCTCAGCAGACAGTATCACACAGGACAGGATTAGATACACAGCTCAGCAGACAGTATCACACAGGAGAGGATTAGATACGCAGCTCAGCAGACAGTATCTCACAGGAGATGATTAGATACATGGCTCAGCAGACAGTATCACACAGCATAGGATTAGATACACTGCTCAGCAGACAGTGTCACACAGGTGGGGATTAGATACACAGCTGAGGAGACAGTATCACACAGGAGAGGATTAGATACACTGCTCAGCATACAGTATCACACAGCATAGGATTAGATACACAGCTCAGCAGGCAGTATCACACAGTATAAGATTAGATACACAGCTCAGCAGACAGTATCACACAGCATAGGATTAGATACACGGCTCAGCAGACAGTATCACACAGGACAGGATTAGATACACAGCTCAGCAGACAGTATCACA
Source organism: Phyllobates terribilis (assembly GCF_046119375.1). Classification (NCBI taxonomy): domain Eukaryota; kingdom Metazoa; phylum Chordata; class Amphibia; order Anura; family Dendrobatidae; genus Phyllobates; species Phyllobates terribilis. The sequence continues at coordinate 107,858 of NW_027363643.1, forward strand.
CAGGAGAGGATTAGATACACAGCTCAGCAGACAGTATCACACAACGTAGGATTAGATACACAGCTCAGCAGACAGTATCACACAGGAGAGGATTAGATACACAGATCAGCAGACAGTATCACACAGCATAGGATTAGATACACAGCTCAGCAGACAGTATCACACAGGAGTGGATTAGATACACGGCTCAGCAGACAGTATCGCACAGGGCGGGATTAGATACACGGTTCATCAGACAGTATCACACAGGAGAGTATTAGATACACTGCTCAGCAGACAGTATCACACAGGAGAGTATTAGATACACAGCTCAGCAGACGGTATCACACAGGAGAGGATTAGATACACAGCTCAGCAGACAGTATCACACAGGAGAGGATTAGATACACAGCTCAGCAGACAGTATCACACAGGAGAGGATTAGATACGCAGCTCAGCAGACAGTATCTCACAGGAGAGGATTAGATACATGGCTCAGCAGACAGTATCACACAGCATAGGATTAGATACACGGATCAGCAGACAGTATCACACAGGACAGGATTAGATACACAGCTCAGCAGACAGTATCACACAGGAGAGGATTAGATACGCAGCTCAGCAGACAGTATCTCACAGGAGAGGATTAGATACATGGCTCAGCAGACAGTATCACACAGCATAGGATTAGATACACGGCTCAGCAGACAGTATCACACAGGAGGGGATTAGATACACTGCTCAGCATACAGTATCACACAGCACAGGATTAGATACACAGCTCAGCAGGCAGTATCACACAGTATAAGATTAGATACACAGCTCAGCAGACAGTATCACACAGCATAGGATTAGATACACGGCTCAGCAGACAGTATCACACAGGACAGGATTAGATACACAGCTCAGCAGACAGTATCACACAGGAGAGGATTAGATACACAGCTCAGCAGACAGTATCACACAGGAGAGGATTAGATATACGGCTCAGCAGACAGTATCGCACAGAGCGGGATTAGATACACGGCTCAGCAAACAGTATCACACAGCATAGGATTAGATACACGGCTCAGCAGACAGTATCACACAGCATAGGATTAGATACACGGCTCAGCAGACAGTATCACACAGGACAGGATTAGATACACAGCTCAGCAGACAGTATCACACAGGAGAGGATTAGATACACAGCTCAGCAGATGGTATCACACAGGATAGGATTAAATACACTGCTCAGCAGACAGTATCACACAGGGCAGGATTAGATACACGGTTCAGCAGACAGTATCACACAGGGTAGGATTAGATACACGGCTCAGCAGACAGTATCACACAGCAGAGGATTAGATACACAGCTCATCAGACAGTATCACACAGGAGAGGATTAGATACACAGCTCAGCAGACAGTATCACACAGGATAGGATTAGATACGCAGCTCAGCAGACAGTATCTCACAGGAGATGATTAGATACACTGCTCAGCAGACAGTATCACACAGGGCAGGATTAGATACACGGTTCAGCAGACAGTATCACACAGGGTAGGATTAGATACACGGCTCAGCAGACAGTATCACACAGCAGAGGATTAGATACACAGCTCATCAGACAGTATCACACAGGAGAGGATTAGATACACAGCTCAGCAGACAGTATCACACAGGATAGGATTAGATACGCAGCTCAGCAGACAGTATCTCACAGGAGATGATTAGATACGCAGCTCAGCAGACAGTATCGCACAGGAGAGGATTAGATATATAGCTCATCAGACAGTATCACACAGGACAGGATTAGATACACAGCTCAGCAGACAGTATCACACAGGAGAGGATTAGATACGCAGCTCAGCAGACAGTATCTCACAGGAGATGATTAGATACATGGCTCAGCAGACAGTATCACACAGCATAGGATTAGATACACTGCTCAGCAGACAGTGTCACACAGGAGGGGATTAGATACACAGCTGAGGAGACAGTATCACACAGGAGAGGATTAGATACACAGCTCAGCAGACAGTATCACACAGGAGAGGATTAGATACACAGCATAGGATTAGATACACAGTTCAGCAGACAGTATCACACAGCATAGGATTAGATACACGGTTCAGCAGACAGTATCACACAGGAGGGGATTAGATACACAGCTCAGCAGACAGTATCGCACAGGAGAGGATTAGATACACAGCTCAGCAGACAGTATCACAGGAGAGGATTAGATACACAGCTCAGCAGATAGTATCACACAGGATAGGATTAGATACACAGCTCAGCAGACAGTATCACACAGGAGTGGATTAGATACACAGCTCAGCAGATGGTATCACACAGGATAGGATTAGATACACTGCTCAACTGATGGTATCACACAGGATAGGATTAGATGCACAGCTCAGTAGGCAGTATCACACAGGAGAGGATTAGATACACGGCTCAGCAGACAGTATCACACAGGAGAGGATTAGATACACAGCTCAGCTGACAGTATCACACAGGAGTGGATTAGATACACAGCTCAGCAGACAGTATCGCACAGGGCGGGATTAGATACACGACTCAGCAGACAGTATCACACAGGATAGGATTAGATACACAGCTCAGTAGACAGTATCACACAGGATAGGATTAGATACACGGCTCAGCAGACAGTATCACACAGGAGAGGATTAGATACACGGCTCAGCAGACATTATCACACAGGAGAGGATTAGATACACGGCTCAGCAGACAGTATCACACAGGATAGGATTAGACACACAGCTCAGCAGACAGTATCACACAGGAGAGGATTAGATACACAGCATAGGATTAGATACACAGTTCAGCAGACAGTATCACACAGCATAGGATTAGATACACGGTTCAGCAGACAGTATCACACAGGAGGGGATTAGATACACAGCTCAGCAGACAGTATCACACAGGAGGGGATTAGATATACAGCTCAGCAGACAGTATCACATAGGATAAGATTAGATACACTGCTCTGCGGATAGTATCACACAGGATAGGATTAGATGCACAGCTCAGCAGACAGTATCACACACGATTAGATACATAGCTCAGCAGACAGTATCACACAGGATAGGATTAGATACACTGCTCAGCAGACAGTATCACACAGGGCAGGATTAGATACACGGTTCAGCAGACAGTATCACACAGGGTAGGATTAGATACACGGCTCAGCAGACAGTATCACACAGGAGAGGATTAGATACACAGCTCATCAGACAGTATCACACAGGAGAGGATTAGATACACAGCTCAGCAGACAGTATCGCACAGGAGAGGATTAGATATATAGCTCATCAGACAGTATCACACAGGACAGGATTAGATACACAGCTCAGCAGACAGTATCACACAGGAGAGGATTAGATACACAGCTCAGCAGACAGTATCACAGGAGAGGATTAGATACACAGCTCAGCAGATAGTATCACACAGGATAGGATTAGATACACAGCTCAGCAGACAGTATCACACAGGAGTGGATTAGATACACAGCTCAGCAGATGGTATCACACAGGATAGGATTAGATACACTGCTCAACTGATGGTATCACACAGGATAGGATTAGATGCACAGCTCAGTAGGCAGTATCACACAGGAGAGGATTAGATACACGGCTCAGCAGACAGTATCACACAGGAGAGGATTAGATACACAGCTCAGCTGACAGTATCACACAGGAGTGGATTAGATACACAGCTCAGCAGACAGTATCGCACAGGGCGGGATTAGATACACGACTCAGCAGACAGTATCACACAGGATAGGATTAGATACACAGCTCAGTAGACAGTATCACACAGGATAGGATTAGATACACGGCTCAGCAGACAGTATCACACAGGAGAGGATTAGATACACGGCTCAGCAGACATTATCACACAGGAGAGGATTAGATACACGGCTCAGCAGACAGTATCACACAGGATAGGATTAGACACACAGCTCAGCAGACAGTATCACACAGGAGAGGATTAGATACACAGCATAGGATTAGATACACAGTTCAGCAGACAGTATCACACAGCATAGGATTAGATACACAGTTCAGCAGACAGTATCACACAGGAGGGGATTAGATACACAGCTCAGCAGACAGTATCACACAGGAGGGGATTAGATATACAGCTCAGCAGACAGTATCACATAGGATAAGATTAGATACACTGCTCTGCGGATAGTATCACACAGGATAGGATTAGATGCACAGCTCAGCAGACAGTATCACACACGATTAGATACATAGCTCAGCAGACAGTATCACACAGGAGAGGATTAGATACACAGCTCAGCAGACAGTATCACACAGGAGAGGATGAGATACACAGCATAGGTTTAGATACACAGCTCAGCAGACAGTATCACACAGCATAGGATTAGATACACGGCTCAACAGACAGTATTACACAGGAGGGGATTAGATACACAGCTCAGCAGACAGTATCACACAGGAGGGGATTAGATACACAGCTCAGCAGACAGTATCACACAGGTTAAGATTAGATACACAGCTCAGCAGACAGTATCACACAGGATAAGATTAGATACGCAGCTCAGCAGACAGTATTACACAGGAGAGGATTAGATGCACGGCTCAGCAGACAGTATCACACAGGACAGGATTAGATACACAGCTCAGCAGACAGTATCACACAGGAGAGGATTAGATATGCAGCTCAGCAGACAGTATCTCACAGGAGATGATTAGATACATGGCTCAGCAGACAGTATCACACAGCATAGGATTAGATACACTGCTCAGCAGACCGTGTCACACAGGAGGGGATTAGATACACAGCTGAGGAGACAGTATCACACAGGAGAGGATTAGATACACTGCTCAGCATACAGTATCACACAGCATAGGATTAGATACACAGCTCAGCAGGCAGTATCACACAGTATAAGATTAGATGCACAGCTCAGCAGACAGTATCACACAGCATAGGATTAGATACACGGCTCAGCAGACAGTATCACACAGGACAGGATTAGATACACAGCTCAGCAGACAGTATCACACAGCGTAGGATTAGATACACAGCTCAGCAGACAGTATCACACAGGAGAGGATTAGATACACAGATCAGCAGACAGTATCACACAGCATAGGATTAGATACACAGCTCAGCAGACAGTATCACACAGGAGTGGATTAGATACACGGCTCAGCAGACAGTATCGCACAGGGCGGGATTAGATACACGGTTCATCAGACAGTATCACACAGGAGAGTATTAGATACACTGCTCAGCAGACAGTATCACACAGGAGAGTATTAGATACACAGCTCAGCAGACGGTATCACACACGAGAGAATTAGATACACAGATCAGCAGACAGTATCACACAGGATTAGATACATAGCTCAGCAGACAGTATCACACAGGAGAGGATTAGATACACAGCTCAGCAGACAGTATCACACAGGAGAGGATGAGATACACAGCATAGGTTTAGATACACAGCTCAGCAGACAGTATCACACAGCATAGGATTAGATACACGGCTCAACAGACAGTATCACACAGGAGGGGATTAGATACACAGCTCAGCAGACAGTATCACACAGGAGGGGATTAGATACACAGCTCAGCAGACAGTATCACACAGGAGGGGATTAGATACACAGCTCAGCAGACAGTATCACACAGGATAAGATTAGATGCACAGCTCAGCAGACAGTATCACACAGGACAGGATTAGATACACAGCTCAGCAGACAGTATCACACAGGTGAGGATTAGATACACAGCTCAGCAGACAGTATCACACAGGATAGGATTAGATACACAGCTCAGCAGACAGTATCACACAGGATAGGATTAGATACACAACTCAGCAGACAGTATCTCACAGGAGAGGATTAGATACATGGCTCAGCAGACAGTATCACACAGCATAGGATTAGATACATGGCTCAGCAGACAGTATCACACAGGAGAGGATTAGATACACAGCTCAGCAGACAGTATCACACAGGAGAGGATGAGATACACAGCATAGGTTTAGATACACAGCTCAGCAGACAGTATCACACAGCATAGGATTAGATACACGGCTCAACAGACAGTATCACACAGGAGGGGATTAGATACACAGCTCAGCAGACAGTATCACACAGGAGGGGATTAGATACACAGCTCAGCAGACAGTATCACACAGGAGGGGATTAGATACACAGCTCAGCAGACAGTATCACACAGGATAAGATTAGATGCACAGCTCAGCAGACAGTATCACACAGGAGAGGATTAGATACACAGCTCAGCAGACAGTATCACACAGGATTAGATACATAGCTCAGCAGACAGTATCACACAGGAGAGGATTAGATACACAGCTCAGCAGACAGTATCACACAGGAGAGGATGAGATACACAGCATAGGTTTAGATACACAGCCCAGCAGACAGTATCACACAGCATAGGATTAGATACACGGCTCAACAGACAGTATCACACAGGAGGGGATTAGATACACAGCTCAGCAGACAGTATCACACAGGAGAGTATTAGATACACAGCTCAGCAGACGGTATCACACAGGAGAGAATTAGATACACAGCTCAGCAGACAGTATCACACAGGATTAGATACATAGCTCAGCAGACAGTATCACACAGGAGAGGATGAGATACACAGCATAGGTTTAGATACACAGCTCAGCAGACAGTATCACACAGCATAGGATTAGATACACGGCTCAACAGACAGTATCACACAAGAGGGGATTAGATACACAGCTCAGCAGACAGTATCACACAGGAGGGGATTAGATACAAAGCTCAGCAGACAGTATCACACAGGAGGGGATTAGATAGACAGCTCAGCAGACAGTATCACACAGGATAAGATTAGATACACAGCTCAGCAGACAGTATCACACAGGACAGGATTAGATACACAGCTCAGCAGACAGTATCACACAGGAGAGGATTAGATACACGGTTCATCAGACAGTATTACACAGGAGAGGATTAGATGCACAGCTCAGCAGACAGTATCACACAGGAGAGGATTAGATACACAGCTCAGCAGACAGTATCACACAGGATAGGATTAGATACACAGCTCAGCAGACAGTATCACACAGGAGAGGATTAGATACACAGCTCAGCAGACAGTATCACACAGCGTAGGATTAGATACACAGCTTAGCAGACAGTATCACACAGGAGAGGATTAGATACACAGATCAGCAGACAGTATCACACAGCATAGGATTAGATACACAGATCAGCAGACAGTATCACACAGCATAGGATTAGATACACAGCTCAGCAGACGGTATCACACAGGAGAGAGTTAGATACACAGCTCAGCAGACAGTATCACACAGGATTAGATACATAGCTCAGCAGACAGTATCACACAGGAGAGTATTAGATACACAGCTCAGCAGACAGTATCACACAGGAGAGGATGAGATACACAGCATAGGTTTAGATACACAGCTCAGCAGACAGTATCACACAGCATAGGATTAGATACACGGCTCAACAGACAGTATCACACAGGAGGGGATTAGATACATAGCTCAGCAGACAGTATCACACAGCATAGGATTAGATACACGGCTCAACAGACAGTATCACACAGGAGGAGATTAGATACACGGCTCAGCAGACAGTATCACACAAGATAAGATTAGATACACAGCTCAGCAGACAGTATTACACAGGAGAGGATTAGATACACAGCTCAACAGACAGTATCACACAGGAGGGGATTAGATACATAGCTCAGCAGACAGTATCACACAGGAGGAGATTAGATACACGGCTCAGCAGACAGTATCACACAAGATAAGATTAGATACACAGCTCAGCAGACAGTATTACACAGGAGAGGATTAGATACACAGCTCAGCAGACAGTATTACACAGGAGAGGATTAGATGCACAGCTCAGCAGACAGTATCACACAGGATAAGATTAGATACACAGCTCAGCAGACAGTATTACACAGGAGAGGATTAGATACACGGCTCAGCAGACAGTATCACACAGGACAGGATTAGATACACAGCTCAGCAGACAGTATCACACAGGAGAGGATTAGATACGCAGCTCAGCAGACAGTATCTCACAGGAGAGGATTAGATACATGGCTCAGCAGACAGTATCACACAGCATAGGATTAGATACACGGCTCAGCAGACAGTATCACACAGCATAGGATTAGATACACGGCTCAGCAGACAGTATCACACAGCATAGGATTAGATACACGGCTCAGCAGACAGTATCACACAGGACAGGATTAGATACACAGCTCAGCAGACAGTATCACACAGGAGAGGATTAGATACACAGCTCAGCAGACAGTATCGCACAGGAGAGGATTAGATACATAGCTCATCAGACAGTATCACACAGGACAGGATTAGATACACAGCTCAGCAGACAGTATCACACAGGAGAGGATTAGATACACAGCTCAGCAGACAGTATCACACAGGAGAGGATTAGATACACAGCTCAGCAGATAGTATCACACAGGATAGGATTAGATACACAGCTCAGCAGACAGTATCACACAGGAGTGGATTAGATACACAGCTCAGCAGATGGTATCACACAGGAGAGGATTAGATACACTGCTCAACTGATGGTATCACACAGGATAGGATTAGATGCACAGCTCAGTAGGCAGTATCACACAGGAGAGGATTAGATACACGGCTCAGCAGACAGTATCACACAGGAGAGGATTAGATACACAGCTCAGCTGACAGTATCACACAGGAGTGGATTAGATACACAGCTCAGCAGACAGTATCGCACAGGGCGGGATTAGATACACGACTCAGCAGACAGTATCACACAGGATAGGATTAGATACACAGCTCAGTAGACAGTATCACACAGGATAGGATTAGATACACGGCTCAGCAGACAGTATCACACAGGAGAGGATTAGATACACGGCTCAGCAGACAGTATCACACAGGATAGGATTAGACACACAGCTCAGCAGACAGTATCACACAGGAGAGGATTAGATACACAGCATAGGATTAGATACACAGTTCAGCAGACAGTATCACACAGCATAGGATTAGATACACGGTTCAGCAGACAGTATCACACAGGAGGGGATTAGATACACAGCTCAGCAGACAGTATCACACAGGAGGGGATTAGATATACAGCTCAGCAGACAGTATCACATAGGATAAGATTAGATACACTGCTCTGCGGATAGTATCACACAGGATAGGATTAGATGCACAGCTCAGCAGACAGTATCACACAGGATTAGATACATAGATCAGCAGACAGTATCACACAGGAGAGGATTAGATACACAGCTCAGCAGACAGTATCACACAGGAGAGGATGAGATACACAGCATAGGTTTAGATACACAGCTCAGCAGACAGTATCACACAGCATAGGATTAGATACACGGCTCAACAGACAGTATTACACAGGAGGGGATTAGATACACAGCTCAGCAGACAGTATCACACAGGAGGGGATTAGATACACAGCTCAGCAGACAGTATCACACAGGTTAAGATTAGATACACAGCTCAGCAGACAGTATCACACAGGATAAGATTAGATACACAGCTCAGCAGACAGTATTACACAGGAGAGGATTAGATGCACAGCTCAGCAGACAGTATCACACAGGGTAAGATTAGATACATAGCTCAGCAGACAGTATCACGCAGGAGAGGATTAGATACACGGCTCAGCAGACATTATCACACAGGACAGGATTAGATACACAGCTCAGCAGACAGTATCACACAGGAGAGGATTAGATACGCAGCTCAGCAGACAGTATCTCACAGGAGATGATTAGATACATGGCTCAGCAGACAGTATCACACAGCATAGGATTAGATACACTGCTCAGCAGACAGTGTCACACAGGAGGGGATTAGATACACAGCTGAGGAGACAGTATCACACAGGAGAGGATTAGATACACTGCTCAGCATACAGTATCACACAGCATAGGATTAGATACACAGCTCAGCAGGCAGTATCACACAGTATAAGATTAGATGCACAGCTCAGCAGACAGTATCACACAGCATAGGATTAGATACACGGCTCAGCAGACAGTATCACACAGGAGAGGATTAGATACACGGCTCAGCAGACAGTATCACACAGGACAGGATTAGATACACAGCTCAGCAGACAGTATCACACAGGAGAGGATTAGATACACGGCTCAGCAGACAGTATCACACAGGAGAGGATTAGATACACAGCTCAGCAGACAGTATCACACAGGAGAGGATTAGATACACAGATCAGCAGACAGTATCACACAGCATAGGATTAGATACACAGCTCAGCAGACAGTATCACACAGGAGTGGATTAGATACAGGGCTCAGCAGACAGTATCACACAGGAGTGGATTAGATACACGGCTCAGCAGACAGTATCGCACAGGGCGGGATTAGATGCACGGTTCATCAGACAGTATCACACAGGAGAGGATTAGATACACGGCTCAGCAGACATTATCACACAGGAGAGGATTAGATACACGGCTCAGCAGACAGTATCACACAGGATAGGATTAGACACACAGCTCAGCAGACAGTATCACACAGGAGAGGATTAGATACACAGCATAGGATTAGATACACAGTTCAGCAGACAGTATCACACAGCATAGGATTAGATACACGGTTCAGCAGACAGTATCACACAGGAGGGGATTAGATACACAGCTCAGCAGACAGTATCACACAGGAGGGGATTAGATACACTGCTCTGCGGATAGTATCACACAGGATAGGATTAGATGCACAGCTCAGCAGACAGTATCACACAGGATTAGATACATAGATCAGCAGACAGTATCACACAGGAGAGGATTAGATACACAGCTCAGCAGACAGTATCACACAGGAGAGGATGAGATACACAGCATAGGTTTAGATACACAGCTCAGCAGACAGTATCACACAGCATAGGATTAGATACACGGCTCAACAGACAGTATTACACAGGAGGGGATTAGATACACAGCTCAGCAGACAGTATCACACAGGAGGGGATTAGATACACAGCTCAGCAGACAGTATCACACAGGTTAAGATTAGATACACAGCTCAGCAGACAGTATCACACAGGATAAGATTAGATACACAGCTCAGCAGACAGTATTACACAGGAGAGGATTAGATGCACAGCTCAGCAGACAGTATCACACAGGGTAAGATTAGATACATAGCTCAGCAGACAGTATCACGCAGGAGAGGATTAGATACACGGCTCAGCAGACAGTATCACACAGGACAGGATTAGATACACAGCTCAGCAGACAGTATCACACAGGAGAGGATTAGATACGCAGCTCAGCAGACAGTATCTCACAGGAGATGATTAGATACATGGCTCAGCAGACAGTATCACACAGCATAGGATTAGATACACTGCTCAGCAGACAGTGTCACACAGGAGGGGATTAGATACACAGCTGAGGAGACAGTATCACACAGGAGAGGATTAGATACACTGCTCAGCATACAGTATCACACAGCATAGGATTAGATACACAGCTCAGCAGGCAGTATCACACAGTATAAGATTAGATGCACAGCTCAGCAGACAGTATCACACAGCATAGGATTAGATACACGGCTCAGCAGACAGTATCACACAGGAGAGGATTAGATACACGGCTCAGCAGACAGTATCACACAGGACAGGATTAGATACACAGCTCAGCAGACAGTATCACACAGGAGAGGATTAGATACACAGCTCAGCAGACAGTATCACACAGCGTAGGATTAGATACACAGCTCAGCAGACAGTATCACACAGGAGAGGATTAGATACACAGATCAGCAGACAGTATCACACAGCATAGGATTAGATACACAGCTCAGCAGACAGTATCACACAGGAGTGGATTAGATACAGGGCTCAGCAGACAGTATCACACAGGAGTGGATTAGATACACGGCTCAGCAGACAGTATCGCACAGGGCGGGATTAGATGCACGGTTCATCAGACAGTATCACACAGGAGAGTATTAGATACACTGCTCAGCAGACAGTATCAAACAGGAGAATATTAGATACACAGCTCAGCAGACAGTATCACACAGGATTAGATACATAGCTCAGCAGACAGTATCACACAGGAGAGGATTAGATACACAGCTCAGCAGACAGTATCACACAGGAGAGGATGAGATACACAGCATAGGTTTAGATACACAGCTCAGCAGACAGTATCACACAGCATAGGATTAGATACACGGCTCAACAGACAGTATCACACAGGAGGGGATTAGATACACAGCTCAGCAGACAGTATCATACAGGAGGGGATTAGATACACAGCTCAGCAGACAGTATCACACAGGAGGGGATTAGATACACAGCTCAGCAGACAGTATCACACAGGATAAGATTAGATGCACAGCTCAGCAGACAGTATCACACAGGACAGGATTAGATACACAGCTCAGCAGACAGTATCACACAGGTGAGGATTAGATACACAGCTCAGCAGACAGTATCACACAGGATAGGATTAGATACACAGCTCAGCAGACAGTATCACACAGGATAGGATTAGATACACAATTCAGCAGACAGTATCTCACAGGAGAGGATTAGATACATGGCTCAGCAGACAGTATCACACAGCATAGGATTAGATACATGGCTCAGCAGACAGTATCACACAGCATAGGATTAGATACACGGCTCAGCAGACAGTATCACACAGGAGGGGATTAGATACACAGCTGAGGAGACAGTATCACACAGGAGAGGATTATATACACTGCTCAGCAGACAGTATCACACAGGAGAGGATTAGATACACAGCTCAGCAGACAGTATTACACAGGAGAGGATTAGATGCACAGCTCAGCAGACAGTATCACACAGGGTAAGATTAGATACATAGCTCAGCAGACAGTATCACGCAGGAGAGGATTAGATACACGGCTCAGCAGACAGTATCACACAGGACAGGATTAGATACACAGCTCAGCAGACAGTATCACACAGGAGAGGATTAGATACGCAGCTCAGCAGACAGTATCTCACAGGAGATGATTAGATACATGGCTCAGCAGACAGTATCACACAGGACAGGATTAGATACACAGCTCAGCAGACAGTATCACACAGGAGAGGATTAGATACACAGCTCAGCAGACAGTATCACACAGCGTAGGATTAGATACACAGCTCAGCAGACAGTATCACACAGGAGAGGATTAGATACACAGATCAGCAGACAGTATCACACAGCATAGGATTAGATACACAGCTCAGCAGACAGTATCACACAGGAGTGGATTAGATACAGGGCTCAGCAGACAGTATCACACAGGAGTGGATTAGATACACGGCTCAGCAGACAGTATCGCACAGGGCGGGATTAGATGCACGGTTCATCAGACAGTATCACACAGGAGAGTATTAGATACACTGCTCAGCAGACAGTATCACACAGGAGAATATTAGATACACAGCTCAGCAGACGGTATCACACAGGAGAGAATTAGATACACAGATCAGCAGACAGTATCACACAGGATTAGATACATAGCTCAGCAGACAGTATCACACAGGAGAGGATTAGATACACAGCTCAGCAGACAGTATCACACAGGAGAGGATGAGATACACAGCATAGGTTTAGATACACAGCTCAGCAGACAGTATCACACAGCATAGGATTAGATACACGGCTCAACAGACAGTATCACACAGGAGGGGATTAGATACACAGCTCAGCAGACAGTATCACACAGGAGGGGATTAGATACACAGCTCAGGAGACAGTATCACACAGGAGAGGATTAGATACACTGCTCAGCATACAGTATCACACAGCATAGAATTAGATACACAGCTCAGCAGGCAGTATCACACAGTATAAGATTAGATACACAGCTCAGCAGACAGTATCACACAGCATAGGATTAGATACGCGGCTCAGCAGACAGTATCACACAGGACAGGATTAGATACACAGCTCAGCAGACAGTATCACACAGGAGAGGATTAGATACACAGCTCAGCAGACAGTATCACACAGCGTAGGATTAGATACACAGCTCAGCAGACAGTATCACACAGGAGAGGATTAGATACACAGATCAGCAGACAGTATCACACAGCATAGGATTAGATACACGGCTCAGCAGACAGTATCACACAGGAGAGGATTAGATACACGGCTCAGCAGACAGTATCACACAGGAGAGGATTAGATACACTGCTCAGCAGATAGTATCACACAGGATAGGATTAGATACACAGCTCAGCAGACAGTATCACACAGGAGTGGATTAGATACACAGCTCAGCAGACAGTATCACACAGGATAGGATTAGATACACAGCTCAGCAGATGGTATCACACAGGATAGGATTAGATACACAGCTCAGCAGACAGTATCACACAGGAGTGGATTAGATACACAGCTCAGCAGACAGTATCACACAGGATAGGATTAGATACACAGCTCAGCAGATAGTATCACACAGGATAGGATTAGATACACAGCTCAGCAGACAGTATCACACAGGAGTGGATTAGATACACAGCTCAGCAGACAGTATCACACAGGATAGGATTAGATACACAGCTCAACTGATGGTATCACACAGGATAGGATTAGATGCACAGCTCAGTAGGCAGTATCACACAGGAGAGGATTAGATACACAGCTCAGCTGACAGTATCACACAGGAGTGGATTAGATACACGGCTCAGCAGACAGTATCGCACAGGGCGGGATTAGATACACGACTCAGCAGACAGTATCACACAGGATAGGATTAGATACACAGCTCAGTAGACAGTATCACACAGGATAGGATTAGATACACGGCTCAGCAGACAGTATCACACAGGAGAGGATTAGATACACGGCTCAGCACACATTATCACACAGGAGAGGATTAGATACACGGCTCAGCAGACAGTATCACAGAGGATAGGATTAGACACACAGCTCAGCAGACAGTATCACACAGGAGAGGATTAGATACACAGCATAGGATTAGATACACACTTCAGCAGACAGTATCACACAGCATAGGATTAGATACACGGTTCAGCAGACAGTATCACACAGGAGGGGATTAGATACACAGCTCAGCAGACAGTATCACACAGGAGGGGATTAGATACACAGATCAGCAGACAGTATCACACAGGATAAGATTAGATACACTGCTCTGCGGATAGTATCACACAGGATAGGATTAGATGCACAGCTCAGCAGACAGTATCACACAGGATTAGATACATAGCTCAGCAGACAGTATCACACAGGAGAGGATTAGATACACAGCTCAGCAGACAGTATCACACAGGAGAGGATGAGATACACAGCATAGGTTTAGATACACAGCTCAGCAGACAGTATCACACAGCATAGGATTAGATACACGGCTCAACAGACAGTATCACACAAGAGGGGATTAGATACACAGCTCAGCAGACAGTATCACACCGGATAGGATTAGATACACAGCTCAGCAGACAGTATCACACAGGAGGGGATTAGATACACAGCTCAGCAGACAGTATCACACAGGATAAGATTAGATGCACAGCTCAGCAGACAGTATCACACAGGACAGGATTAGATACACAGCTCAGCAGACAGTATCACACAGGAGAGGATTAGATACACAGCTCAGCAGACAGTATCACACAGGATAGGATTAGATACACAGCTCAGCAGACAGTATCACACAGGATAGGATTAGATACACAACTCAGCAGACAGTATCTCACAGGAGAGGATTAGATACATGGCTCAGCAGACAGTATCACACAGGAGAGTATTACATACACTGCTCAGCAGACAGTATCACACAGGAGAGTATTAGATACACAGCTCAGCAGACGGTATCACACAGGAGAGAATTAGATACACAGCTCAGCAGACAGTATCACACAGGATTAGATACATAGCTCAGCAGACAGTATCACACAGGAGAGGATTAGATACACAGCTCAGCAGACAGTATCACACAGGAGAGGATGAGATACACAGCATAGGTTTAGATACACAGCTCAGCAGACAGTATCACACAGCATAGGATTAGATACACGGCTCAACAGACAGTATCACACAGGAGGGGATTAGATACACAGCTCAGTAGACAGTATCACACAGGAGTGGATTAGATACACAGCTCAGCAGACAGTATCACACAGGATAAGATTAGATACACGGCTCAGCAGACAGTATCTCACAGGAGAGGATTAGATACACGGCTCAGCAGACAGTATGACACAGGAGAGGATTAGATACACGGCTCAGCAGACAGTATGACACAGGAGAGGATTAGATGCACAGCTCAGCAGACAGTATCACACAGGACAGGATTAGATACACAGCTCAGCAGACAGTATCACACAGGAGAGGATTAGATACGCAGCTCAGCAGACAGTATCACACAGCATAGGATTAGATACACAGCCAGCAGACAGTATCTCACAGGAGAGGATTAGATACACGGCTCAGCAGACAGTATCACACAGCATAGGATTAGATACACGGCTCAGCAGACAGTATCACACAGGAGGGGATTAGATACACAGCTGAGGAGACAGTATCACACAGTATAAGATTAGATACACAGCTCAGCAGACAGTATCACACAGCATAGGATTAGATACACGGCTCAGCAGACAGTATCACACAGGACAGGATTAGATACACAGCTCAGCAGACAGTATCACACAGGAGAGGATTAGATACACAGCTCAGCAGACAGTATCACACAGCGTAGGATTAGATACACAGCTCAGCAGACAGTATCACACAGGAGAGGATTAGATACACAGATCAGCAGACAGTATCACACAGCATAGGATTAGATACACAGCTCAGCAGACAGTATCACACAGGAGAGTATTAGATACACTGCTCAGCAGACAGTATCACACAGGAGAGTATTAGATACACTGCTCAGCAGACAGTATCACACAGGAGAGGATTAGATACACAGCTCAGCAGACAGTATCGCACAGGAGAGGATTAGATACACAGCTCAGCAGACGGTATCACACAGGAGAGAATTAGATACACAGCTCAGCAGACGGTATCACACAGGAGAGGATTAGATACACGGCTCAGCAGACAGTATCACACAGGAGAGGATTAGAGATACACGGCTCAGCAGACAGTATCACACAGGATAGGATTAGATACACGGCTCAGCAGACAGTAACACACAGGAGAGGATTAAATACACGGCTCAGCAGACAGTATCACACAGGAGAGGATTAGATACACAGCTCAGCAGACAGTATCACACAGGGGATGATTAGATACACTGTTTAGCAGATAGTATCACACAGGATAGGATTAGATGCACAGCTCAGCAGACAGTATCACACAGGACAGGATTAGATACACAGCTCAGCAGACAGTATCACACAGGATAGGATTAGATACACTGCTCAGCAGACAGTATCACTGTACATGATTAGATACACAGCTCACCAGACAGTATCACACAGCATAGGATTAGATACACAGGTCAGCAAACAGTATCACACAGGATAGGATTAGATACACTGCTCAGCAGATGGTATCACACAGGATAGGATTAGATACACAGCTCAGCAGACAGTATCACACAATATAGGATTAGATACACGGCTCAGCAGACAGTATCACAGGAGAGGATTAGATACACGGCTCAGTAGACAGTATCACACAGGAGAGGATTAGATACACATCATAGGATTAGATACACAGCTCAGCAGACAGTATCACACATCATAGGATTAGGTACACGGCTCAGCAGACAGTATCACACAGAAGAGGATTAGATACACAGCTCAGCAGACAGTATCACACAGGAGGGGATTAGATACACAGCTCAGCAGACAGTATCACACAGGATAAGATTAGATACATGGCTCAGCAGACAGTATCACACAGGAGAGGATTAGATACACGGCTCAACACACAGTATTACACAGAGGATTAGATACACGGCTCAGCAGACAGTATCACACAGGATAAGATTAGATACACAGCTCAGCAGACAGTATTACACAGGAGAGGATTAGATGCACGCCTCAGCAGACAGTATTACACAGGGTAAGATTAGATACACAGCTCAGCAGACAGTATCACACAGGAGAGGATTAGATACACGGGTCAGCAGACAGTATCACACAGGACAGGATTAGATACACGGCTCAGCAGACAGTATCACACAGGAGGGGATTAGATACACAGCTCAGCAGACAGTATCACACAGGAGAGGATTAGATACGCAGCTCAGCAGACAGTATCTCACAGGAGATGATTAAATACATGGCTCAGTAGACAGTATCACACAGCATAGGATTAGATACACGGCTCAGCAGACAGTATCACACAGGAGGGGATTAGATACACAGCTGAGGAGACAGTATCACACAGGAGAGGATTAGATACACTGCTCAGCATACAGTATCACACAGCATAGGATTAGATACACAGCTCAGCAGGCAGTATCACACAGTATAAGATTAGATACACAGCTCAGCAGACAGTATCACACAGCATAGGATTAGATACACGGCTCAGCAGACAGTATCACACAGGACAGAATTAGATACACAGCTCAGCAGACAGTATCACACAGGAGAGGATTAGATACACAGATCAGCAGACAGTATCACACAGCATAGGATTAGATACACAGCTCAGCAGACAGTATCACACAGGAGTGGATTAGATACACGGATCAGCAGACAGTATCGCACAGGGCGGGATTAGATACACGGTTCATCAGACAGTATCACACAGGAGAGTATTAGATACACTGCTCAGCAGACGGTATCACACAGGAGAGGATTAGATACACAGATCAGCAGACAGTATCACACAGGAGAGAATTAGATACACAGATCAGCAGACAGTATCACACAGGATTAGATACATAGCTCAGCAGACAGTATCACACAGGAGAGGATTAGATACACTGCTCAGCAGACAGTATGACACAGGAGAGAATTAGATACACAGATCAGCAGACAGTATCACACAGGAAAGAATTAGATACACTGCTCAGCAGACAGTATCACACAGGAGAGTATTAGATACACAGCTCAGCAGACGGTATCACACAGGAGAGGATTAGATACACAGATCAGCAGACAGTATCACACAGGAGAGAATTAGATACACAGATCAGCAGACAGTATCACACAGGATTAGATACATAGCTCAGCAGACAGTATCACACAGGAGAGGATTAGATACACTGCTCAGCAGACAGTATGACACAGGAGAGAATTAGATACACAGATCAGCAGACAGTATCACACAGGAAAGAATTAGATACACTGCTCAGCAGACAGTATCACACAGGAGAGTATTAGATACACAGCTCAGCAGACAGTATCACACAGGAGAGAATTAGATACACAGATCAGCAGACAGTATCACACAGGATTAGATACATAGCTCAGCAGACAGTATCACACAGGAGAGGATTAGATACACAGCTCAGCAGACAGTATCACACAGGAGAGGATGAGATACACAGCATAGGTTTAGATACACAGCTCAGCAGACAGTATCACACAGCATAGGATTAGATACACGGCTCAACAGACAGTATCACACAGGAGGGGATTAGATACACAGCTCAGCAGACAGTATCACACAGGAGGGGATTAGATACACAGCTCAGCAGACAGTATCACACAGGAGGGGATTAGATACACAGCTCAGCAGACAGTATCACACAGGATAAGATTAGATGCACAGCTCAGCAGACAGTATCACACAGGACAGGATTAGATACACAGCTCAGCAGACAGTATCACACAGGAGAGGATTAGATACACAGCTCAGCAGACAGTATCACACAGGATAGGATTAGATACACAGCTCAGCAGACAGTATCACACAGGATAGGATTAGATACACAACTCAGCAGACAGTATCTCACAGGAGAGGATTAGATACATGGCTCAGCAGACAGTATCACACAGGAGAGTATTACATACACTGCTCAGCAGACAGTATCACACAGGAGAGTATTAGATACACAGCTCAGCAGACAGTATCACACAGGAGAGTATTAGATACACAGCTCAGCAGACAGTATCACACAGGAGAGGATTAGATACACAGCTCAGCAGACGGTATCACACAGGATAGGATTAGATACACAGCTCAGCAGACAGTATCACACAGGAGAGGATTAGATACACAGCTCAGCAGACAGTATCACACAGGAGAGTATTAGATACACAGCTCAGCAGACAGTATCACACAGGAGAGAATTAGATACACAGCTCAGCAGACAGTATCACACAGGATTAGATACATAGCTCAGCAGACAGTATCACACAGGAGAGGATTAGATACACAGCTCAGCAGACAGTATCACACAGGAGAGGATGAGATACACAGCATAGGTTTAGATACACAGCTCAGCAGACAGTATCACACAGCATAGGATTAGATACACGGCTCAACAGACAGTATCACACAGGAGGGGATTAGATACACAGCTCAGCAGACAGTATTACACAGGGTAAGATTAGATACACAGCTCAGCAGACAGTATCACACAGGAGAGGATTAGATGCACAGCTCAGCAGACAGTATCACACAGGACAGGATTAGATACACGGCTCAGCAGACAATATCACACAGGAGGGGATTAGATACACAGCTCAGCAGACAGTATCACACAGGAGAGGATTAGATACGCAGCTCAGCAGACAGTATCTCACAGGAGAGGATTAGATACATGGCTCAGCAGACAGTATCACACAGCATAGGATTAGATACACGGCTCAGCAGACAGTATCACACAGGAGGGGATTAGATACACAGCTGAGGAGACAGTATCACACAGGAGAGGATTAGATACACTGCTCAGCATACAGTATCACACAGCATAGGATTAGATACACAGCTCAGCAGGCAGTATCACACAGTATAAGATTAGATACACAGCTCAGCAGACAGTATCACACAGCATAGAATTAGATACACAGCTCAGCAGACAGTATCACACAGGACAGGATTAGATACACAGCTCAGCAGACAGTATCACACAGGAGAGTATTAGATACACTGCTCAGCAGACAGTATCACACAGGAGAAGATTAGATACACAGCTCAGCAGACATTATCACATATCAGAGGATTAGATACACAGCTCCGCAGACAGTATCACACAGGAGAGGATTAGATACACAGCTCAGCAGACAGTATCACACAGGAGAGGATTAGATACACGGCTCAGCAGACAGTATCACACAGGAGAGGATGAGATACACAGCATAGGTTTAGATACACAGCTCAGCAGACAGTATCACACAGCATAGGATTAGATACACGGCTCAACAGACAGTATCACACAAGAGGGGATTAGATACACAGCTCAGCAGACAGTATCACACCGGATAGGATTAGATACACAGCTCAGCAGACAGTATCACACAGGAGGGGATTAGATACACAGCTCAGCAGACAGTATCACACAGGATAAGATTAGATGCACAGCTCAGCAGACAGTATCACACAGGACAGGATTAGATACACAGCTCAGCAGACAGTATCACACAGGAGAGGATTAGATACACAGCTCAGCAGACAGTATCACACAGGATAGGATTAGATACACAGCTCAGCAGACAGTATCACACAGGATAGGATTAGATACACAACTCAGCAGACAGTATCACACAGGAGAGGATTAGATACATGGCTCAGCAGACAGTATCACACAGGAGAGTATTACATACACTGCTCAGCAGACAGTATCACACAGGAGAGTATTAGATACACAGCTCAGCAGACGGTATCACACAGGAGAGAATTAGATACACAGCTCAGCAGACAGTATCACACAGGATTAGATACATAGCTCAGCAGACAGTATCACACAGGAGAGGATTAGATACACAGCTCAGCAGACAGTATCACACAGGAGAGGATGAGATACACAGCATAGGTTTAGATACACAGCTCAGCAGACAGTATCACACAGGAGGGGATTAGATACACAGCTCAGCAGACAGTATCACACAGGAGTGGATTAGATACACAGCTCAGCAGACAGTATCACACAGGATAAGATTAGATACACGGCTCAGCAGACAGTATCACACAGGAGGGGATTAGATACACAGCTCAGCAGACAGTATCACACAGGAGTGGATTAGATACACAGCTCAGCAGACAGTATCACACAGGATAAGATTAGTTACACGGCTCAGCAGACAGTATCACACAGGAGAGGATTAGATACACAGCTCAGCAGACAGTATTACACAGGAGAGGATTAGATGCACAGCTCAGCAGACAGTATCACACAGGACAGGATTAGATACACAGCTCAGCAGACAGTATCACACAGGAGAGGATTAGATACGCAGCTCAGCAGACAGTATCACACAGCATAGGATTAGATACACAGCCAGCAGACAGTATCTCACAGGAGAGGATTAGATACACGGCTCAGCAGACAGTATCACACAGCATAGGATTAGATACACGGCTCAGCAGACAGTATCACACAGGAGGGGATTAGATACACAGCTGAGGAGACAGTATCACACAGGAGAGGATTAGATACACTGCTCAGCATACAGTATCACACAGCATAGGATTAGATAGACAGCTCAGCAGGCAGTATCACACAGTATAAGATTAGATACACAGCTCAGCAGACAGTATCACACAGCATAGGATTAGATACACGGCTCAGCAGACAGTATCACACAGGACAGGATTAGATACACAGCTCAGCAGACAGTATCACACAGGAGAGGATTAGATACACAGCTCAGCAGACAGTATCACACAGCGTAGGATTAGATACACAGCTCAGCAGACAGTATCACACAGGAGAGGATTAGATACACAGATCAGCAGACAGTATCACACAGCATAGGATTAGATACACAGCTCAGCAGACAGTATCACACAGGAGAGTATTAGATACACTGCTCAGCAGACAGTATCACACAGGAGAGTATTAGATACACAGCTCAGCAGACAGTATCGCACAGGAGAGGATTAGATACACAGCTCAGCAGACGGTATCACACAGGAGAGAATTAGATACACGGCTCAGCAGACGGTATCACACAGGAGAGGATTAGATACACGGCTCAGCAGACAGTATCACACAGGAGAGGATTAGATACACAGATCAGCAGACAGTATCACACAGGAGAGGATTAGATACACGGCTCAGCAGACAGTATCACACAGGAGAGGATTAGATACACAGCTCAGCAGACAGTATCGCACAGGAGAGGATTAGATACACAGCTCAGCAGACAGTATCACACAGGAGAGAATTAGATACACGGCTCAGCAGACGGTATCACACAGGAGAGGATTAGATACACGGCTCAGCAGACAGTATCACACAGGAGAGGATTAGATACACAGATCAGCAGACAGTATCACACAGGAGAGGATTAGATACACGGCTCAGCAGACAGTATCACACAGGAGAGGATTAGATACACAGCTCAGCAGACAGTATCACACAGGGGATGATTAGATACACTGTTTAGCAGATAGTATCACACAGGATAGGATTAGATACACGGCTCAGCAGACAGTATCACACAGGAGAGGATTAGATACACAGATCAGCAGACAGTATCACACAGGATAGGATTAGATACACTGCTCAGCAGACAGTATCACACAGGAGAGGATTAGATACACAGCTCAGCAGACAGTATCGCACAGGAGAGGATTAGATACACAGCTCAGCAGACGGTATCACACAGGAGAGAATTAGATACACGGCTCAGCAGACGGTATCACACAGGAGAGGATTAGATACACGGCTCAGCAGACAGTATCACACAGGAGAGGATTAGATACACAGATCAGCAGACAGTATCACACAGGAGAGGATTAGATACACGGCTCAGCAGACAGTATCACACAGGAGAGGATTAGATACACAGCTCAGCAGACAGTATCACACAGGGGATGATTAGATACACTGTTTAGCAGATAGTATCACACAGGATAGGATTAGATGCACAGCTCAGCAGACAGTATCACACAGGACAGGATTAGATACACAGCTCAGCAGACAGTATCACACAGGATAGGATTAGATACACTGCTCAGCAGACAGTATCACTGTACATGATTAGATACACAGCTCACCAGACAGTATCACACAGCATAGGATTAGATACACAGGTCAGCAAACAGTATCACACAGGATAGGATTAGATACACTGCTCAGCAGATGGTATCACACAGGATAGGATTAGATACACAGCTCAGCAGACAGTATCACACAATATAGGATTAGATACACGGCTCAGCAGACAGTATCACAGGAGAGGATTAGATACACGGCTCAGTAGACAGTATCACACAGGAGAGGATTAGATACACATCATAGGATTAGATACACAGCTCAGCAGACAGTATCACACATCATAGGATTAGGTACACGGCTCAGCAGACAGTATCACACAGAAGAGGATTAGATACACAGCTCAGCAGACAGTATCACACAGGAGGGGATTAGATACACAGCTCAGCAGACAGTATCACACAGGATAAGATTAGATACATGGCTCAGCAGACAGTATCACACAGGAGAGGATTAGATACACGGCTCAACACACAGTATTACACAGAGGATTAGATACACGGCTCAGCAGACAGTATCACACAGGAGGGGATTAGATACACAGCTCAGCAGACAGTATCACACAGGATAAGATTAGATACACTGCTCAGCAGACAGTATCACACAGGAGAGGATTAGATACACGGCTCAACACACAGTATTACACAGAGGATTAGATACACGGCTCAGCAGACAGTATCACACAGGAGAGGATTAGATACACAGCTCAGCAGACAGTATCACACAGGAGTGGATTAGATACACGGCTCAGCAGACAGTATCGCACAGGAGAGGATTAGATACACAGTTCAGGAGACAGTATCACACAGGATAGGATTAGATACACAGCTCAGCAGACAGTATCACACAGGATAGGATTAGATACACAGCTCAGCAGACAGTATCACACAGGAGTGGATTAGATACACGGCTCAGCAGACAGTATCAGACAGGATAGGATTAGATACACAGTTCATCAGACAGTATCACACAGCAGACGATTAGATACACAGCTCAGCAGACAGTATCACACATTAGAGGATTAGATACACAGCTCAGCAGACAGTATCACACAGGAGAGGATTAGATACACAGCTCAGCAGACAGTATCACACAGGATGGCATTAGATACACAGCTCAGCACACAGTTTCAGCAGGAGAGGATTAGATACACGGCTCAGCAGACAGTATCACACAGGATAGGATTAGAAACACAGCTCAGCAGACAGTATCACACAGGAGTGGATTAGATACACGGCTCAGCAGACAGTATCGCACAGGGCGGGATTAGATACATGGCTCAGCAAACAGTATCACACAGGATAGGATTAGATACACAGTTCACCATCACTGCGTCATAATAGCACTGCAGTATGTGGTGAGGGACTACAACTCCCAGCAAGTGACAGCTCAGGCACCGATCATGTAACTAAACCATCACTGCGTCATAATAGCACTGCAGTATGTGGTGAGGGACTACAACTCCCAGCAAGTTTATTTCTTTTTATTTTACACGCTGCTGTTTTCCACAGTGAATTACCAGAAAGATCTGCACCATAATCATGCAGTGCAAATTTGCTGTTGTGGATTTTCTTGCGGATTTTTGCTAATTTGCTCTGATTTTCTATGGAAATCCTTCAGGAACAATCTGCCACATTTGATCAGATCTTCAGGCCTCATTCAGACATCTGTAGTTTTCTGGTACATTAAAAAAAAGCCAAAAAAACAAAACTGATTTTCATCAAAGGGATCGATCCGAATTGTATCAATGTTTGTTACTATATGCAAATAAAACATATATATATATGGATATGTGAGCTGCCCCATAGATGATAAAGGAGCGTATTATGTCTGTCAATAACATGGATGTAAAAAAACAGACGTCTGAATGAGACGTTCACCCCACAAGATCATCCAGCAATAGTGCAGCTCTGACCTGACACATCGCATTCACAGAAAGGCTCCTGATCAGCACATATGATGTCTGTGATCTATAAAGAGTCCTCCACATTGTACCCACTACATATACATTCACAATAAAGCTGCCCCCGTAACATCAACTGCCCCACACCTACCACATATAGCCAGGTCCCCGCTCCCCTACACACAGTATATAGCCAGGTCCCCGCTCCCCCACACACAGTATATAGCCAGGTCCCCGCTCCCCCACACACAGTATATAGCCAGGTCCCCGCTCCCCCACACACAGTATATAGCGAGGTCCCCGCTCCCCCACACAAAGTATATAGCCAGGTCCCCGCTCCCCCACACACAGTATATAGCCAGGTCCCCGCTCCCCCACACAAAGTATATAGCCAGGTCCCCGCTCCCCTACACAAAGTATATAGCCAGGTCCCCGCTCCCCCACACACAGTATATAGCGAGGTCCCCGCTCCCCCACACACAGTATATAGCCAGGTCCCCGCTCCCCCACACACAGTATATAGCCAGGTCCCCGCTCCCCCACACAAAGTATATAGCCAGGTCCCCGCTCCCCCACACAAAGTATATAGCCAGGTCCCCGCTCCCCCACACAAAGTATATAGCCAGGTCCCTGCTCCCCCACACAAAGTATATAGCCAGGTCCCCGCTCCCCTACACAAAGTATATAGCCAGGTCCCCGCTCCCCCACACAAAGTATATAGCCAGGTCCCCGCTCCCCCACACAAAGTATATAGCCAGGTCCCCGCTCCCCCACACAAAGTATATAGCCAGGTCCCCGCTCCCCCACACAAAGTATATAGCCAGGTCCCCGCTCCCCTACACAAAGTATATAGCCAGGTCCCCGCTCCCCCACACAAAGTATATAGCCAAGGTCCCCGCTCCCCCACACAAAGTATATAGCCAGGTCCCCGCTCCCCCACACAAAGTATATAGCCAGGTCCCCGCTCCCCTACACAAAGTATATAGCCAGGTCCCCGCTCCCCCACACAAAGTATATAGCCAGGTCCCCGCTCCCCCACACAAAGTATATAGCCAGGTCCCCGCTCCCCCACACAAAGTATATAGCCAGGTCCCCGCTCCCCCACACAAAGTATATAGCCAGGTCCCCGCTCCCCCACACAAAGTATATAGCCAGGTCCCCGCTCCCCCACACAAAGTATATAGCCAGGTCCCCGCTCCCCCACACAAAGTATATAGCCAGGTCCCCGCTCCCCCACACAAAGTATATAGCCAGGTCCCCGCTCCCCCACACACAGTATATAGCCAAGATCCCCGCTCCCCCACACAAAGTATTTAGCCAGGTCCCCGCTCCCCCACACAAAGTATATAGCCAGGTCCCCGCTCCCCCACACACAGTATATAGCCAGGTCCCCGCTCCCCCACACACAGTATAGAGCCAGGTCCCCGCTCCCCCACACAAAGTATATAGACAAGGTCCCCGCTCCCCCACACAAAGTATATAGCCAAGGTCCCCGCTCCCCCACACAAAGTATATAGCCAGGTCCCCGCTCCCCCACACAAAGTATATAGCCAGGTCCCCGCTCCCCCACACACAGTATATAGCCAGGTCCCCGCTCCCCCACACAAAGTATATAGCCAGGTCCCCGCTCCCCCACACAAAGTATATAGCCAGGTCCCCGCTCCCCCACACACAGTATATAGCCAGGTCCCCGCTCCCCCACACAAAGTATATAGCCAGGTCCCCGCTCCCCCACACAAAGTATATAGCCAGGTCCCCGCTCCCCCACACAAAGTATATAGCCAGGTCCCCGCTCCCCCACACAAAGTATATAGCCAAGGTCCCCGCTCCCCCACACAAAGTATATAGCCAGGTCCCCGCTCCCCCACACAAAGTATATAGCCAGGTCCCCGCTCCCCCACACACAGTATATAGCCAGGTCCCCGCTCCCCCACACACAGTATATAGCCAGGTCCCCGCTCCCCCACACACAGTATATAGCCAGGTCCCCGCTCCCCCACACAAAGTATATAGCCAGGTCCCCGCTCCCCCACACAAAGTATATAGCCAGGTCCCCGCTCCCCCACACAAAGTATATAGCCAGGTCCCCGCTCCCCCACACACAGTATATAGCCAGGTCCCCGCTCCCCCACACACAGTATATAGCCAGGTCCCCGCTCCCCCACACACAGTATATAGCCAGGTCCCCGCTCCCCCACACAAAGTATATAGACAAGGTCCCCGCTCCCCCACACAAAGTATATAGACAAGGTCCCCGCTCCCCCACACAAAGTATATAGCCAAGGTCCCCGCTCCCCCACACAAAGTATATAGCCAGGTCCCCGCTCCCCCACACAAAGTATATAGCCAGGTCCCCACTCCCCCACACAAAGTATATAGCCAGGTCCCCGCTCCCCTACACAAAGTATATAGCCAGGTCCCCGCTCCCCCACACAAAGTATATAGCCAGGTCCCCGCTCCCCCACACACAGTATATAGCCAGGTCCCCGCTCCCCCACACAAAGTATATAGCCAGGTCCCCGCTCCCCCACACAAAGTATATAGCCAGGTCCCCGCTCCCCCACACACAGTATATAGCCAAGGTCCCCGCTCCCCCACACAAAGTATATAGACAAGGTCCCCGCTCCCCCACACAAAGTATATAGCCAAGGTCCCCGCTCCCCCACACAAAGTATATAGCCAGGTCCCCGCTCCCCCACACAAAGTATATAGCCAGGTCCCCACTCCCCCACACAAAGTATATAGCCAGGTCCCCGCTCCCCTACACAAAGTATATAGCCAGGTCCCCGCTCCCCTACACAAAGTATATAGCCAGGTCCCCGCTCCCCCACACAAAGTATATAGCCAGGTCCCCGCTCCCCCACACAAAGTATATAGCCAGGACCCCGCTCCCCCACACAAAGTATATAGCCAGGTCCCCGCTCCCCCACACAAAGTATATAGCCAAGATCCCCTCCTCCATGTATAGCATATTTATCCAGGTCCCCGCTCCCCCACATATAGCAAAGAGAACCAAGTCCAGCACCCCCTCCCCCACCACACAGCATACGGTATATAGACAAGACCCCCACACACAGCATACGGTATATAGACAAGTCCCCACTCCCCCACACACAGTATATAGCCAGGTCCCCGCTCCCCCACACACAGTATATAGCCAGGTCCCCGCTCCCCCACACAAAGTATATAGCCAGGTCCCCGCTCCCCCACACACAGTATATAGCCAAGGTCCCCGCTCCCCCACACAAAGTATATAGCCAAGGTCCCCGCTCCCCCACACAAAGTATATAGCCAGGTCCCCGCTCCCCCACACAAAGTATATAGCCAGGTCCCCGCTCCCCCACACAAAGTATATAGCCAGGTCCCCGCTCCCCCACACAAAGTATATAGCCAGGTCCCCGCTCCCCCACACAAAGTATATAGCCAGGTCCCCGCTCCCCCACACAAAGTATATAGCCAGGTCCCCGCTCCCCCACACAAAGTATATAGCCAGGTCCCCGCTCCCCCACACAAAGTATATAGCCAGGTCCCCGCTCCCCCACACACAGTATATAGCCAAGATCCCCGCTCCCCCACACAAAGTATATAGCCAGGTCCCCGCTCCCCCACACAAAGTATATAGCCAGGTCCCCGCTCCCCCACACACAGTATATAGCCAGGTCCCCGCTCCCCCACACACAGTATAGAGCCAGGTCCCCGCTCCCCCACACAAAGTATATAGACAAGGTCCCCGCTCCCCCACACAAAGTATATAGCCAAGGTCCCCGCTCCCCCACACAAAGTATATAGCCAGGTCCCCGCTCCCCCACACAAAGTATATAGCCAGGTCCCCGCTCCCCCACACACAGTATATAGCCAGGTCCCCGCTCCCCCACACAAAGTATATAGCCAGGTCCCCGCTCCCCCACACAAAGTATATAGCCAGGTCCCCGCTCCCCCACACACAGTATATAGCCAGGTCCCCGCTCCCCCACACAAAGTATATAGCCAGGTCCCCGCTCCCCCACACAAAGTATATAGCCAGGTCCCCGCTCCCCCACACACAGTATATAGCCAGGTCCCCGCTCCCCCACACAAAGTATAGAGCCAGGTCCCCGCTCCCCCACACAAAGTATATAGCCAGGTCCCCGCTCCCCCACACACAGTATATAGCCAGGTCCCCGCTCCCCCACACAAAGTATATAGCCAGGTCCCCGCTCCCCCACACAAAGTATATAGCCAGGTCCCCGCTCCCCCACACAAAGTATATAGCCAGGTCCCCGCTCCCCCACACACAGTATATAGCCAGGTCCCCGCTCCCCCACACAAAGTATATAGCCAGGTCCCCGCTCCCCCACACAAAGTATATAGCCAAGGTCCCCGCTCCCCCACACAAAGTATATAGCCAGGTCCCCGCTCCCCCACACAAAGTATATAGCCAGGTCCCCGCTCCCCCACACACAGTATATAGCCAGGTCCCCGCTCCCCCACACACAGTATATAGCCAGGTCCCCGCTCCCCCACACACAGTATATAGCCAGGTCCCCGCTCCCCCACACAAAGTATATAGCCAGGTCCCCGCTCCCCCACACAAAGTATATAGCCAGGTCCCCGCTCCCCCACACAAAGTATATAGCCAGGTCCCCGCTCCCCCACACACAGTATATAGCCAGGTCCCCGCTCCCCCACACACAGTATATAGCCAGGTCCCCGCTCCCCCACACACAGTATATAGCCAGGTCCCCGCTCCCCCACACAAAGTATATAGACAAGGTCCCCGCTCCCCCACACAAAGTATATAGACAAGGTCCCCGCTCCCCCACACAAAGTATATAGCCAAAGTCCCCGCTCCCCCACACAAAGTATATAGCCAGGTCCCCGCTCCCCCACACAAAGTATATAGCCAGGTCCCCACTCCCCCACACAAAGTATATAGCCAGGTCCCCGCTCCCCTACACAAAGTATATAGCCAGGTCCCCGCTCCCCCACACAAAGTATATAGCCAGGTCCCCGCTCCCCCACACACAGTATATAGCCAGGTCCCCGCTCCCCCACACAAAGTATATAGCCAGGTCCCCGCTCCCCCACACAAAGTATATAGCCAGGTCCCCGCTCCCCCACACACAGTATATAGCCAAGGTCCCCGCTCCCCCACACAAAGTATATAGACAAGGTCCCCGCTCCCCCACACAAAGTATATAGCCAAGGTCCCCGCTCCCCCACACAAAGTATATAGCCAGGTCCCCGCTCCCCCACACAAAGTATATAGCCAGGTCCCCACTCCCCCACACAAAGTATATAGCCAGGTCCCCGCTCCCCTACACAAAGTATATAGCCAGGTCCCCGCTCCCCTACACAAAGTATATAGCCAGGTCCCCGCTCCCCCACACAAAGTATATAGCCAGGTCCCCGCTCCCCCACACAAAGTATATAGCCAGGACCCCGCTCCCCCACACAAAGTATATAGCCAGGTCCCCGCTCCCCCACACAAAGTATATAGCCAAGATCCCCTCCTCCATGTATAGCATATTTATCCAGGTCCCCGCTCCCCCACATATAGCAAAGAGAACCAAGTCCAGCACCCCCTCCCCCACCACACAGCATACGGTATATAGACAAGACCCCCACACACAGCATACGGTATATAGACAAGTCCCCACTCCCCCACACACAGTATATAGCCAGGTCCCCGCTCCCCCACACACAGTATATAGCCAGGTCCCCGCTCCCCCACACAAAGTATATAGCCAGGTCCCCGCTCCCCCACACACAGTATATAGCCAAGGTCCCCGCTCCCCCACACAAAGTATATAGCCAAGGTCCCCGCTCCCCCACACAAAGTATATAGCCAGGTCCCCGCTCCCCCACACAAAGTATATAGCCAGGTCCCCGCTCCCCCACACAAAGTATATAGCCAGGTCCCCGCTCCCCCACACAAAGTATAGAGCCAAGGTCCCCTCCTCCATGTATAGCGTATATAGCCAGGTCCCCGCTCCCCCACACAAAGTATATAGCCAGGTCCCCGCTCCCCCACACAAAGTATATAGCCAGGTCCCCGCTCCCCCACACAAAGTATATAGCCATATAGCCAAGATCCCCTCCTCCATCTATAGCATATTTATCCAGGTCTCCCTCCCCCACATATAGCAAAGAGAACCAAGTCCAGCACCCCCTCCCCCACCACACAGCATACGGTATATAGACAAGACCCCCACACACAGCATACGGTATATAGACAAGTCCCCCCCACACAGCATACAGTATATAGACAAGTCCCCCACACACAGCATACGGTATATAGACAAGTCCCCCACACACAGCATACGGTATATAGACAAGTTCCCCACACACAGCATACGGTATATAGACAAGTCCCCTACACACAACATACGGCATATAGACAAGTCCCCCACACACAGCATACGGTATATAGACAAGTCCCCTACACACAGCATACAGTATATAGACAAGTCCCCCACACATAGCATACGGTATATAGACAAGTCCCCCACACACAGCATACGGTATATAGACAAGTCCCCCACACACAGCATACAGTATATAGACAAGTCCCTCACACACAGCATACGGTATATAGACAAGTCCCCCCCACACAGCATACAGTATATAGACAAGTCCCCCAGACACAGCATACAGTATATAGACAAGTCCCCCACACACAGCATACGGTATATAGACAAGTCCCCCACACACACAGCATACGATATATAGACAAGTCCCCCACACACACAGCATACAGTATATAGACAAGTCCCCCACACACAGCATACGGTATATAGACAAGTCCCCCACACACAGCATACAGTATATAGACAAGTCCCCCACACACAGCATACGGTATATAGACAAGTCCCCCACACACAGCATACAGTATATAGACAAGTCCCCCACACACAGCATACAGTATATAGACAAGTCCCCCACACACAGCATACGGTATATAGACAAGTCCCCCCCACACAGCATACGGTATATAGACAAGTCCCCCACACACAGCATACGGTATATAGACAAGTCCCCCACACACAGCATACAGTATATAGACAAGTCCCCCACACACAGCATACAGTATATAGACAAGTCCCCCACACACAGCATACAGTATATAGACAAGTCCCCCACACATAGCATACGGTATATAGACAAGTCCCCCACACACAGCATACGGTATATAGACAAGTCCCCCACACACAGCATACAGTATATAGACAAGTCCCTCACACACAGCATACGGTATATAGACAAGTCCCCCCCACACAGCATACAGTATATAGACAAGTCCCCCAGACACAGCATACAGTATATAGACAAGTCCCCCACACACAGCATACGGTATATAGACAAGTCCCCCACACACACAGCATACGATATATAGACAAGTCCTCCACACACACAGCATACAGTATATAGACAAGTCCCCCACACACAGCATACGGTATATAGACAAGTCCCCCACACACAGCATACAGTATATAGACAAGTCCCCCACACACAGCATACGGTATATAGACAAGTCCCCCACACACAGCATACAGTATATAGACAAGTCCCCCACACACAGCATACAGTATATAGACAAGTCCCCCACACACAGCATACGGTATATAGACAAGTCCCCCCCACACAGCATACGGTATATAGACAAGTCCCCCACACACAGCATACGGTATATAGACAAGTCCCCCACACACAGCATACAGTATATAGACAAGTCCCCCACACACAGCATACAGTATATAGACAAGTCCCCCACACACAGCATACAGTATATAGACAAGTCCCCCCCACACAGCATACGGTATATAGACAAGTCCCTCACACACAGCATACAGTATATAGACAAGTCCCCCACACACAGCATACGGTATATAGACAAGTCCCCCACACACAGCATACAGTATATAGACAAGTTCCCCACACAGCATACAGTATATAGACAAGTCCCCCACACACAGCATACGGTATATTGACAAGTCCCCCACACACAGCATACGGTATATAGACAAGTCCCCCCCACACAGCATACGGTATATAGACAAGTCCCCCACACACAGCATACGGTATATAGACAAGTCCCCCCACACACAGCATACGGTATATAGACAAGTCCCCCACACACAGCATACGGTATATAGACAAGTCCCCCCCCACACAGCATACGGTATATAGACAAGTCCCCCATACACAGCATACGGTATATAGACAAGTCCCCCCACACACAGCATACGGTATATAGACAAGTCCCCCACACACAGCATACGGTATATAGACAAGTCCCCCACACACAGCATAC
The DNA here is from genome assembly GCF_046119375.1 of Phyllobates terribilis. NCBI lineage: Eukaryota > Metazoa > Chordata > Amphibia > Anura > Dendrobatidae > Phyllobates > Phyllobates terribilis. Next base: position 142,198 of record NW_027363643.1, read on the forward strand.
GGTATATAGACAAGTCCCCCACACACAGCATACGGTATATAGACAAGTCCCCCCACACACAGCATACGGTATATAGACAAGTCCCCCACACACAGCATACGGTATATAGAGAAGTCCCCCACACACAGCATACGGTATATAGACAAGTCCCCCCCACACAGCATACGGTATACAGACAAGTCCCCCCCACACAGCATACGGTATATAGACAAGTCCCCCACACACAGCATACGGTATATAGACAAGTCCCCCACACACAGCATACGGTATATAGACAAGTCCCCCCCACACAGCATACAGTATATAGACATGTCCCCCACACACAGCATACAGTATATAGACAAGTCCCCCACACACAGCATACGGTATATAGACAAGGCCCCCAACACAGCATACGGTATATAGACAAGTCCCCCCCACACAGCATACGGTATATAGACAAGTCCCCCCCACACAGCATACGGTATATAGACATGTCCCCCACACACAGCATACAGTATATAGACAAGTCCCCCACACACAGCATACGGTATATAGACAAGTCCCCCACACACAGCATACAGTATATACACAAGTTCCCCACACACAGCATACAGTATATAGACAAGTCCCCCCCACACAGCATACAATATATAGACATGTCCCCCACACACAGCATACAGTATATAGACAAGTCCCCCACACACAGCATACGGTATATAGACAAGTCCCCCCCACACAGCATACGGTATATAGACAAGTCCCCCACACACAGCATACGGTATATAGACAAGTCCCCCACACACAGCATACGGTATATAGACAAGTCCCCCACACACAGCATACGGTATATAGACAAGTCCCCCATACAGCATACGGTATATAGACAAGTCCCCCACACACACAGCATACGGTATATAGACAAGTCCCCCCCACACAGCATACGGTATATAGACAAGTCCCCCCCACACAGCATACGGTATATAGACAAGTCCCCCACACACAGCATACGGTATATAGACAAGTCCCCCACACACAGCATACAGTATATAGACAAGTACCCCACACACAGCATACGGTATATAGACAAGTCCCCCACACACAGCATACGGTATATAGACAAGTCCCCCACACACAGCATACGGTATATAGACAAGTCCCCCCCACACAGCATACGGTATATAGACAAGTCCCCCATACAGCATACGGTATATAGACAAGTCCCCCACATACACAGCATACGGTATATAGACAAGTCCCCCACACACAGCATACAGTATATAGACAAGTCCCCCACACACAGCATACGGTATATAGAGAAGTCCCCCCCACACAGCATACAGTATATAGACATGTCCCCCACACACAGCATACAGTATATAGACAAGTCCCCCACACACAGCATACGGTATATAGACAAGTCCCCCCCACACAGCATACGGTATATAGACATGTCCCCCACACACAGCATACAGTATATAGACAAGTCCCCCACACACAGCATACGGTATATAGACAAGTCCCCCCCACACAGCATACAGTATATAGACATGTCCCCCACACACAGCATACAGTATATAGACAAGTCCCCCACACACAGCATACGGTATATAGACAAGTCCCCCCCACACAGCATACGGTATATAGACAAGTCCCCCCCACACAGCATACGGTATATAGAGAAGTCCCCCCCACACAGCATACGGTATATAGACAAGTCCCCCCCACACAGCATACGGTATATAGACATGTCCCCCACACACAGCATACAGTATATAGACAAGTCCCCCACACACAGCATACGGTATATAGACAAGTCCCCCACACACAGCATACAGTATATACACAAGTTCCCCACACACAGCATACAGTATATAGACAAGTCCCCCCCACACAGCATACAATATATAGACATGTCCCCCTCACACAGCATACAGTATATAGACAAGTCCCCCACACACAGCATACGGTATATAGACAAGTCCCCCTCACACAGCATACGGTATATAGACAAGTCCCCCACACACAGCATACGGTATATAGACAAGTCCCCCACACACAGCATACGGTATATAGACAAGTCCCCCACACACAGCATACGGTATATAGACAAGTCCCCCATACAGCATACGGTATATAGACAAGTCCCCCACACACACAGCATACGGTATATAGACAAGTCCCCCCCACACAGCATACGGTATATAGACAAGTCCCCCCCACACAGCATACGGTATATAGACAAGTCCCCCACACACAGCATACGGTATATAGACAAGTCCCCCACACACAGCATACAGTATATAGACAAGTACCCCACACACAGCATACGGTATATAGACAAGTCCCCCACACACAGCATACGGTATATAGACAAGTCCCCCACACACAGCATACGGTATATAGACAAGTCCCCCCCACACAGCATACGGTATATAGACAAGTCCCCCATACAGCATACGGTATATAGACAAGTCCCCCACATACACAGCATACGGTATATAGACAAGTCCCCCACACACAGCATACAGTATATAGACAAGTCCCCCACACACAGCATTTAATATATAGACAAGTCCCCCACACAGCATACGGTATATAGACAAGTCCCCCCCACACAGCATACAGTATATAGACAAGTCCCCCCCACACACCGCATACAGTATATAGACAAGTCCCCCCCACACAGCATACAGTATATAGACAAGTCCCCCACACACAGCATACAATATATAGACAAGTCCCCCACACAGCATACGGTATATAGACAAGTCCCCCCCACACAGCATACGGTATATAGACAAGTCCCCCCCACACAGCATACAGTATATAGACAAGTCCCCCACACACAGCATACAGTATATAGACAAGTCCCCCACACACAGCATACAATATATAGACAAGTCCCCCACACAGCATACAGTATATAGACAAGTCCCCCACACACAGCATACGGTATATAGACAAGTCCCCCCACACACAGCATACGGTATATAGACAAGTCCCCCACACACAGCATACGGTATATACACAAGTCCCCCACACACAGCATACGGTATATAGACAAGTCCCCCACACACAGCATACAGTATATAGACAAGTCCCCCCACACAGCATACAGTATATAGACAAGTCCCCCACACACAGCATACGGTATATAGACAAGTCCCCCACACACAGCATACGGTATATAGACAAGTCCCCCACACACAGCATACGGTATATAGACAAGTCCCCCCACACACAGCATACGAAATGTAGACAAGTCCCCCATACACAGCATACGGTATATAGACAAGTCCCCCATACACAGCATACAGTATATAGACAAGTCCCCCACACACAGCATACGGTATATAGACAAGTCCCCCACACACAGCATACGGTATATAGACAAGTCCCCCACACACAGCATACGGTATATAGACAAGTCCCCCCACACACAGCATAAGGTATATAGACAAGTCCCCCATACACAGCATAACGTATATAGACAAGTCCCCCACACACAGCATACATTATATAGACAAGTCCCCCATACACAGCATACAGTATATAGACAAGTCCCCCACACACAGCATACGGTATATAGACAAGTCCCCCACACACAGCATACGGTATATAGACAAGTCCCCCACACACAGCATACGGTATATAGACAAGTCCCCCCCCACACACAGCATACGGTATATAGACAAGTCCCCCATACACAGCATACGGTATATAGACAGGTCCCCCATACACAGCATACAGTATATAGACAAGTCCCCCCCACACAGCATACGGTATATAGACAAGTCCCCCCACACAGCATACAGTATATAGACAAGTCCCCCACACACAGCATACGGTATATAGACAAGTCCCCCCACACAGCATACGGTATATAGACAAGTCCCCCCCACACACCGCATACAGTATATAGACAAGTCCCCCCCACACACCGCATACAGTATATAGACAAGTCCCCCCCACACAGCATACAGTATATAGACAAGTCCCCCACACACAGCATACAATATATAGACAAGTCCCCCACACAGCATACGGTATATAGACAAGTCCCCCCCACACAGCATACGGTATATAGAAAAGTCCCCCCCACACAGCATACAGTATATAGACAAGTCCCCCACACACAGCATACAGTATATAGACAAGTCCCCCACACACAGCATACAATATATAGACAAGTCCCCCACACAGCATACAGTATATAGACAAGTCCCCCACACACAGCATACGGTATATAGACAAGTCCCCACCACACAGCATACGGTATATAGACAAGTCCCCCCACACACAGCATACGGTATATAGACAAGTCCCCCACACACAGCATACGGTATATACACAAGTCCCCCACACACAGCATACGGTATATAGACAAGTCCCCCACACACAGCATACAGTATATAGACAAGTCCCCCACACACAGCATACAGTATATAGACAAGTCCCCCACACACAGCATACGGTATATAGACAAGTCCCCCACACACAGCATACAGTATATAGACAAGTCCCCCACACAGCATACAGTATATAGACAAGTCCACCACACACAGCATACGGTATATAGACAAGTCCCCCACACACAGCATACGGTATATAGACAAGTCCCCCCCACACAGCATACGGTATATAGACAAGTCCCCCACACACAGCATACAGTATATAGACAAGTCCCCCCCACACAGCATACGGTATATAGACAAGTCCCCCCCACACAGCATACGGTATATAGACAAGTCCCCCCCACACAGCATACGGTATATAGACAAGTCCCCTACACACAGCATACGGTATATAGACAAGTCCCCCACACACAGCATACGGTATATAGACAAGTCCCCCCCACACAGCATACGGTATATAGACAAGTCCCCCCCACACAGCATACGGTATATAGACAAGTCCCCCCCACACAGCATACAGTATATAGACAAGTCCCCCACACACAGCATACAATATATAGACAAGTCCCCCACACAGCATACGGTATATAGACAAGTCCCCCCCACACAGCATACAGTATATAGACAAGTCCCCCACACACACAGCATACGGTATATAGACAAGTCCCCAACACACAGCATACGGTATATAGACAAGTCCCACCACACAGAGCATACAGTATATAGACAAGTCCCCCCACACACAGCATACAGTATATAGACAAGTCCCCCACACACAGCATACGGCATATAGACAAGTCCCCCACACACAGCATACGGTATATAGACAAGTCCCCCACACACAGCATACGGTATATAGACAAGTCCCTACCACACAGCATACGGTATATAGACAAGTCCCCCACACACAGCATACAGTATATAGACAAGTCCCCCACACACAGCATACGGTATATAGACAAGTCCCTACCACACAGCATACGGTATATAGACAAGTCCCCCCCACACAGCATACAGCATATAGACAAGTCCCCCACACACAGCATACAGTATATAGACAAGTCCCCCATACACAGCATAAGGTATATAGACAAGTCCCCCACACACAGCATACATTATATAGACAAGTCCCCCACACACAGCATACGGTATATAGACAAGTCCCCCCCCACACACAGCATACGGTATATAGACAAGTCCCCCATACACAGCATACGGTATATAGACAAGTCCCCCATACACAGCATACAGTATATAGACAAGTCCCCCCCACACAGCATACGGTATATAGACAAGTCCCCCCACACAGCATACAGTATATAGACAAGTCCCCCACACACAGCATACGGTATATAGACAAGTCCCCCCACACAGCATACGGTATATAGACAAGTCCCCCCCACACAGCATACAGTATATAGACAAGTCCCCCCCACACACCGCATACAGTATATAGACAAGTCCCCCCCACACAGCATACAGTATATAGACAAGTCCCCCACACACAGCATACAATATATAGACAAGTCCCCCACACAGCATACGGTATATAGACAAGTCCCCCCCACACAGCATACGGTATATAGAAAAGTCCCCCCCACACAGCATACGGTATATAGACAAGTCCCCCACACACAGCATACAGTATATAGACAAGTCCCCCACACACAGCATACAGTATATAGACAAGTCCCCCACACACAGCATACAGTATATAGACAAGTTCCCCACACACAGCATACGGTATATAGACAAGTCCCCCACACACAGCATACGGTATATAGACAAGTCCCCTACACACAGCATACGGTATATAGACAAGTCCCCCACACACAGCATACAGTATATAGACAAGTCCCCCACACACAGCATACAGTATATAGACAAGTCCCCCACACACAGCATACGGTATATAGACAAGTCCCCTACACACAGCATACAGTATATAGACAAGTCCCCCACACACAGCATACAGTATATAGACAAGTCCCCCACACACAGCATACAGTATATAGACAAGTCCCCCACACACAGCATACGGTATATAGACAAGTCCCCCACACACAGCATACGGTATATAGACAAGTCCCCCACACACAGCATACAGTATATAGACAAGTCCCCCACACACAGCATACAGTATATAGACAAGTCCCCCCCCCACACAGCATACGGTATATAGACAAGTCCCCCACACACACAGCATACGGTATATAGACAAGTCTCCCATACACAGCATACAGTATATAGACAAGTCCCCCACACACAGCATACAGTATATAGACAAGTCCCCCCCACACACAGCATACGGTATATAGACAAGTCCCCCACACACACAGCATACGGTATATAGACAAGTCCCCCACACACAGCATACAGTATATAGACAAGTCCCCCACACACAGCATACGGTATATAGACAAGTCCCCTACACACAGCATACAGTATATAGACAAGTCCCCCACACACAGCATACAGTATATAGACAAGTCCCCCACACACAGCATACAGTATATAGACAAGTCCCCCACACACAGCATACGGTATATAGACAAGTCCCCCACACACAGCATACGGTATATAGACAAGTCCCCCACACACAGCATACAGTATATAGCCAAGTCCCCCACACACAGCATACAGTATATAGACAAGTCCCCCCCCCACACAGCATACGGTATATAGACAAGTCCCCCACACACACAGCATACGGTATATAGACAAGTCTCCCATACACAGCATACAGTATATAGACAAGTCCCCCACACACAGCATACAGTATATAGACAAGTCCCCCACACACACAGCATACGGTATATAGACTAGTCCCCCACACACACAGCATACAGTATATACACAAGTCCCCCCCACACAGCATATGGTATATAGACAAGTCCCCCACACACAGCACACAGTATATAGACAAGTCCCCCCCCCACACAGCATACGGTATATAGACAAGTCCCCCACACACAGCATACAGTATATAGACTATTCCCCCACACACACACAGCATACGGTATATAGAAAAGACCCCCCACACAGCATACGGTATATAGACAAGTCCCCCCCCCACACAGCATACGGTATATAGACAAGTCCCCCCCCCACACAGCATACAGTATATAGACTAGTCCCCCACACACACAGCATACGGTATATAGACAAGTCCCCCCCACACAGCATACAGTATATAGACAAGTCCCCCACACACAGCATACAGTATATAGACAAGTCCCCCCACACAGCATACGGTATATAGACAAGTCCCCCCCCCACACAGCATACAGTATATAGACTAGTCCCCCACACACACAGCATACGGTATATAGACAAGTCCCCCCCACACAGCATACAGTATATAGACAAGTCCCGCCCCCACACAGCATACGGTATATAGACAAGTCCCCCACACACAGCATACGGTATATAGACAAGTCCCCCACACACAGCATACAGTATATAGACAAGTCCCCCACACACAGCATACGGTATATAGACAAGTACCCCACACACAGCATACAGTATATAGACAAGTCCCCCACACACAGCATACAGTATATAGACAAGTCCCCCACACAGTATACAGTATATAGACAAGTCCCCCACACAGCATACGGTATATAGACAAGTCCCCCCCACACAGCATACAGTATATAGACTAGTCCCCCACACACACAGCATACGGTATATAGACAAGTCCCCCCCACACAGCATACAGTATATAGACAAGTCCCCCCCCCACACAGCATACGGTATATAGACAAGTCCCCCACACACAGCATACTGTATATAGACAAGTCCCCCACACACAGCATACAGTATATAGACAAGTCCCCCCCACACAGCATACGGTATATAGACAAGTCCCCCCACACAGCATACAGTATATAGACAAGTCCCCCACACACAGCATACAGTATATAGACAAGTCCCCCACACAGCATAGAGTATATAGACAAGTCCCCCACACACAGCATAGAGTATATAGACAAGTCCCCCACACACAGCATACGGTATATAGACAAGTCCCCCACACAGCATACGGTATATAGACAAGTCCCCCACACACAGCATACGGTATATAGACAAGTCCCCCACACAGCATACGGTATATAGACAAGTCCCCCCACACACAACATACAGTATATAGACAAGTCCCCCACACACAGCATACAGTATATAGACAAGTCCCCCACACACAGCATACGGTATATAGACAAGCCCCCCACACAGCATACGGTATATAGACAAGTCCCCCACACACAGCATACGGTATATAGACAAGTCCCCCATACACAGCATACAGTATATAGACAAGTCCCCCCCCCACACACAGCATACGGTATATAGACAAGTCCCCCACACACAGCATACGGTTTATAGACAAGTCCCCCCCACACAGCATACAGTATATAGACAAGTCCCCCCCACACAGCATACGGTATATAGACAAGTCCCCCACACACAGTATACGGTATATAGACAAGTCTCCCACACACAGCATACGGTATGTAGACAAGTCCCCCACACACAGCATACGGTATATAGACAAGTCCCCCACACACAGCATACGGTATATAGACAAGTCCCCCACACACAGCATACGGTATATAGACAAGTCCCCCCCACACAGCATACGGTATATAGACAAGTCCCCCACACACAGCATACGGTTTATAGACAAGTCCCCCCCACACAGCATACAGTATATAGACAAGTCCCCCCACACAGCATACAGTATATAGACAAGTCCCCCCACACAGCATACGGTATATAGACAAGTCCCCTCCACACACAGCATACGGTATATAGACAAGTCCCCCCCACACAGCATACGGTATATAGACAAGTCCCCCCACACAGCATACAGTATATAGACAAGTCCCCCACACACAGCATACAGTATATAGACAAGTCCCCCACACAGCATACAGTATATAGACAAGTCCCCCACACACAGCATACAGTATATAGACAAGTCCCCCACACAGCATACGGTATATAGACAAGTCCCCCCCACAGCATACAGTATATAGACTAGTCCCCCACACACAGCTTACGGTATATAGACAAGTCCCCCCCATACGGTATATAGACAAGTCCCCCACACACAGCATACGGTATATAGACAAGCCCCCCCCACACACAGCATACAGGATATAGACAAGTCCCCCCCACACAGCATACGGTATATAGACAAGTCCCCCCACACAGCATACAGTATATAGACAAGTCCCCCACACACAGCATATGGTATATAGACAAGTCCCCCACACACAGCATACGGTATATAGACAAGTCCCCCACACACAGCATACGGTATATAGACAAGTCCCCCCACACACAGCATACGGTATATAGACAAGTCCCCCATACACAGCATACGGTATATAGACAAGTCCCCCATACACAGCATACAGTATATAGACAAGTCCCCCACACACAGCATACGGTATATAGACAAGTCCCCCACACACAGCATACGGTATATAGACAAGTCCCCCACACACAGCATACGGTATATAGACAAGTCCCCCACACACAGCATAAGGTATATAGACAAGTCCCCCATACACAGCATAAGGTATATAGACAAGTCCCCCATACACAGCATAAGGTATATAGACAAGTCCCCCATACACAGCATACAGTATATAGACAAGTCCCCCACACACAGCTTACGGTATATAGACAAGTCCCCCCCACACACAGCATACAGTATATAGACAAGTCCCCCACACACAGCATACAGTATATAGACAAGTCCCCCACACAGCATAGAGTATATAGACAAGTCCCCCACACACAGCATAGAGTATATAGACAAGTCCCCCACACACAGCATACGGTATATAGACAAGTCCCCCACACAGCATACGGTATATAGACAAGTCCCCCACACACAGCATACGGTATATAGACAAGTCCCCCACACAGCATACGGTATATAGACAAGTCCCCCCACACACAACATACAGTATATAGACAAGTCCCCCACACACAGCATACAGTATATAGACAAGTCCCCCACACACAGCATACGGTATATAGACAAGCCCCCCACACAGCATACGGTATATAGACAAGTCCCCCACACACAGCATACGGTATATAGACAAGTCCCCCATACACAGCATACAGTATATAGACAAGTCCCCCCCCCACACACAGCATACGGTATATAGACAAGTCCCCCACACACAGCATACGGTTTATAGACAAGTCCCCCCCACACAGCATACAGTATATAGACAAGTCCCCCCCACACAGCATACGGTATATAGACAAGTCCCCCACACACAGTATACGGTATATAGACAAGTCTCCCACACACAGCATACGGTATGTAGACAAGTCCCCCACACACAGCATACGGTATATAGACAAGTCCCCCACACACAGCATACGGTATATAGACAAGTCCCCCACACACAGCATACGGTATATAGACAAGTCCCCCCCACACAGCATACGGTATATAGACAAGTCCCCCACACACAGCATACGGTTTATAGACAAGTCCCCCCCACACAGCATACAGTATATAGACAAGTCCCCCCACACAGCATACAGTATATAGATAAGTCCCCCCACACAGCATACGGTATATAGACAAGTCCCCTCCACACACAGCATACGGTATATAGACAAGTCCCCCCCACACAGCATACGGTATATAGACAAGTCCCCCCACACAGCATACAGTATATAGACAAGTCCCCCACACACACAGCATACAGTATATAGACAAGTCCCCCACACAGCATACAGTATATAGACAAGTCCCCCACACACAGCATACAGTATATAGACAAGTCCCCCACACAGCATACGGTATATAGACAAGTCCCCCCCACAGCATACAGTATATAGACTAGTCCCCCACACACAGCTTACGGTATATAGACAAGTCCCCCCCATACGGTATATAGACAAGTCCCCCACACACAGCATACGGTATATAGAGAAGTCCCCCCACACAGCATACGGTATATAGACAAGTCCCCCCCACACACAGCATACAGGATATAGACAAGTCCCCCCCACACAGCATACGGTATATAGACAAGTCCCCCCACACAGCATACAGTATATAGACAAGTCCCCCACACACAGCATATGGTATATAGACAAGTCCCCCACACACAGCATACGGTATATAGACAAGTCCCCCACACACAGCATACGGTATATAGACAAGTCCCCCCACACACAGCATACGGTATATAGACAAGTCCCCCATACACAGCATACGGTATATAGACAAGTCCCCCATACACAGCATACAGTATATAGACAAGTCCCCCACACACAGCATACGGTATATAGACAAGTCCCCCACACACAGCATACGGTATATAGACAAGTCCCCCACACACAGCATACGGTATATAGACAAGTCCCCCACACACAGCATAAGGTATATAGACAAGTCCCCCATACACAGCATAAGGTATATAGACAAGTCCCCCATACACAGCATAAGGTATATAGACAAGTCCCCCATACACAGCATACAGTATATAGACAAGTCCCCCACACACAGCTTACGGTATATAGACAAGTCCCCCCCACACACAGCATACAGTATATAGACAAGTCCCCCCCACACAGCATACGGTATATAGACAAGTCCCCCCACACAGCATACGGTATATAGACAAGTCCCCCCACACAGCATACGGTATATAGACAAGTCCCCCCCACACACCGCATACAGTATATAGACAAGTCCCCCCCACACAGCATACAGTATATAGACAAGTCCCCCCCACACAGCATACAATATATAGACAAGTCCCCCCACACAGCATACGGTATATAGACAAGTCCCCCCACACAGCATACAGTATATAGACAAGTCCCCCCCACACAGCATACAGTATATAGACAAGTCCCCCACACACAGCATACAATATATAGACAAGTCCCCCACACACAGCATACGGTATATAGACAAGTCCCCCACACACAGCATACGGTATATAGACAAGTCCCCCACACACAGCATACGGTATATAGATAAGTCTCCCACACACAGCATACGGTATATAGACAAGTCCCCACCACACAGCATACGGTATATAGACAAGTCCCCCCACACACAGCATACGGTATATACACAAGTCGCCCACACACAGCATACGGTATATACACAAGTCCCCCACACACAGCATACGGTATATAGACAAGTCCCCCACACACAGCATACAGTATATAGACAAGTCCCCCACACACAGCATACAGTATATAGACAAGTCCCCCACACACAGCATACGGTATATAGACAAGTCCCCCACACACAGCATACGGTATATAGACAAGTCCCCCCCACACAGCATACGGTATATAGACTAGTCCCCCACACACAGCATACGGTATATAGACAAGTCCCCCCCACACAGCATACGGTATATAGACAAGTCCCCCCCACACAGCATACGGTATATAGACAAGTCCCCCACACACAGCATACGGTATATAGACAAGTACCCCACACACAGCATACAATATATAGACAAGTCCCCCACACACAGCATACAGTATATAGACAAGTCCCCCACACACAGTATACGGTATATAGACAAGTCTCCCACACACAGCATACGGTATGTAGACAAGTCCCCCACACACAGCATACGGTATATAGACAAGTCCCCCACACACAGCATACGGTATATAGACAAGTCCCCCCCACACAGCATACGGTATATAGACAAGTCCCCCCCACACAGCATACGGTATATAGACAAGTCCCCCCACATACAGCATACGGTATATAGACAAGTCCCCCACACACAGCATACGGTATATACACAAGTCCCCCACACACAGCATACGGTATATAGACAAGTCCACCACACACAGCATACGGTATATAGACAAGTCCCCCACACACAGCATACGGTATATAGACAAGTCCCCCACACACAGCATACGGTATACAGACAAGTCCCCCACACACAGCATACAGTATATAGACAAGTCCCCCACACAGCATACAGTATATAGACAAGTCCCCCACACACAGCATACAGTATATAGACAAGTCCCCCACACACAGCATACGGTATATAGACAAGTCCCCCCCACACAGCATACGGTATATAGACAAGTCCCCCACACACAGCATACGGTATATAGACAAGTCCCCCACACACAGCATACGGTATATAGACAAGTCCCCCACACACAGCATACGGTATATAGACAAGTCCCCCCACACACAGCATACGGTATATAGACAAGTCCCCCACACACAGCATACGGTATATAGGCAAGTCCCCCACACACAGCATACGGTATATAGACAAGTCCCCCACACACAGCATACGGTATATAGACAAGTCCCCCACACACAGCATACAGTATATAGACAAGCCCCCCACACAGCATACGGTATATAGACAAGTCCCCCACACACAGCATACGGTATATAGACAAGTCCCCCACATACAGCATACAGTATATAGACAAGTCCCCCCCCCCACACACACAGCATACAGTATATAGACAAGTCCCCCACACACAGCATACAGTATATAGACAAGTCCCCCACACAGCATACGGTATATAGACAAGTCCCCCCCACAGCATACAGTATATAGACAAGTCCCCCCCCCCACACACAGCATACAGTATATAGACAAGTCCCCCCCACACAGCATACAGTATATAGACAAGTCCCCCCACACACAGCATACGGTATATAGACAAGTCCCCCATACACAGCATACGGTATATAGACAAGTCCCCCATACACAGCATACAGTATCTAGACAAGTCCCCCCCACACAGCATACGGTATATAGACAAGTCCCCCCACACAGCATACAGTATATAGACAAGTCCCCCACACACAGCATACAGTATATAGACAAGTCCCCCCACACAGCATACGGTATATAGACAAGTCCCCCCACACAGCATACGGTATATAGACAAGTCCCCCCCACACACCGCATACAGTATATAGACAAGTCCCCCCCACACACCGCATACAGTATATAGACAAGTCCCCCCCACACAGCATACAGTATATAGACAAGTCCCCCACACACAGCATACAATATATAGACAAGTCCCCCACACAGCATACGGTATATAGACAAGTCCCCCCCACACAGCATACGGTATATAGACAAGTCCCCCCCACACAGCATACAGTATATAGACAAGTCCCCCACACACAGCATACAGTATATAGACAAGTCCCCCACACACAGCATACAATATATAGACAAGTCCCCCACACAGCATACAGTATATAGACAAGTCCCCCACACACAGCATACGGTATATAGACAAGTCCCCACCACACAGCATACTGTATATAGACAAGTCCCCCCACACACAGCATACGGTATATAGACAAGTCCCCCACACACAGCATACGGTATATACACAAGTCCCCCGCACACAGCATACGGTATATAGACAAGTCCCCCACACACAGCATACAGTATATAGACAAGTCCCCCCACACAGCATACAGTATATAGACAAGTCCCCCACACACAGCATACGGTATATAGACAAGTCCCCCACACACAGCATACGGTATATAGACAAGTCCCCCACACACAGCATACGGTATATAGACAAGTCCCCCACACAGCATACAGTATATAGACAAGTCCCCCACACACAGCATACGGTATATAGACAAGTCCCCACCACACAGCATACTGTATATAGACAAGTCCCCCCACACACAGCATACGGTATATAGACAAGTCCCCCACACACAGCATACGGTATATACACAAGTCCCCCGCACACAGCATACGGTATATAGACAAGTCCCCCACACACAGCATACAGTATATAGACAAGTCCCCCCACACAGCATACAGTATATAGACAAGTCCCCCACACACAGCATACGGTATATAGACAAGTCCCCCACACACAGCATACGGTATATAGACAAGTCCCCCACACACAGCATACGGTATATAGACAAGTCCCCCCACACACAGCATACGGTACGTAGACAAGTCCCCCATACACAGCATACGGTATATAGACAAGTCCCCCATACACAGCATACAGTATATAGACAAGTCCCCCACACACAGCATACGGTATATAGACAAGTCCCCCACACACAGCATACGGTATATAGACAAGTCCCCCACACACAGCATACGGTATATAGACAAGTCCCCCCACACACAGCATAAGGTATATAGACAAGTCCCCCATACACAGCATAAGGTATATAGACAAGTCCCCCACACACAGCATACATTATATAGACAAGTCCCCCACACACAGCATACGGTATATAGACAAGTCCCCCCCCACACACAGCATACGGTATATAGACAAGTCCCCCACACACAGCATACGGTATATAGACAAGTCCCCCCACACACAGCATAAGGTATATAGACAAGTCCCCCATACACAGCATAAGGTATATAGACAAGTCCCCCACACACAGCATACATTATATAGACAAGTCCCCCACACACAGCATACGGTATATAGACAAGTCCCCCCCCACACACAGCATACGGTATATAGACAAGTCCCCCATACACAGCATACGGTATATAGACAAGTCCCCCATACACAGCATACAGTATATAGACAAGTCCCCCCCACACAGCATACGGTATATAGACAAGTCCCCCCACACAGCATACAGTATATAGACAAGTCCCCCACACACAGCATACGGTATATAGACAAGTCCCCCCACACAGCATACGGTATATAGACAAGTCCCCCCCACACACCGCATACAGTATATAGACAAGTCCCCCCCACACACCGCATACAGTATATAGACAAGTCCCCCCCACACAGCATACAGTATATAGACAAGTCCCCCACACACAGCATACAATATATAGACAAGTCCCCCACACAGCATACGGTATATAGACAAGTCCCCCCCACACAGCATACGGTATATAGAAAAGTCCCCCCCACACAGCATACAGTATATAGACAAGTCCCCCACACACAGCATACAGTATATAGACAAGTCCCCCACACACAGCATACAATATATAGACAAGTCCCCCACACAGCATACAGTATATAGACAAGTCCCCCACACACAGCATACGGTATATAGACAAGTCCCCACCACACAGCATACGGTATATAGACAAGTCCCCCCACACACTGCATACGGTATATAGACAAGTCCCCCACACACAGCATACGGTATATACAAAAGTCCCCCACACACAGCATACGGTATATAGACAAGTCCCCCACACACAGCATACAGTATATAGACAAGTCCCCCACACACAGCATACAGTATATAGACAAGTCCCCCACACACAGCATACGGTATATAGACAAGTCCCCCACACACAGCATACAGTATATAGACAAGTCCCCCACACAGCATACAGTATATAGACAAGTCCCCCACACACAGCATACGGTATATAGACAAGTCCCCCACACACAGCATACGGTATATAGACAAGTCCCCCCACACACAGCATAAGGTATATAGACAAGTCCCTCATACACAGCATAAGGTATATAGACAAGTCCCCCACACACAGCATACATTATATAGACAAGTCCCCCACACACAGCATACGGTATATAGACAAGTCCCCCCCCACACACAGCATACGGTATATAGACAAGTCCCCCATACACAGCATACGGTATATAGACAAATCCCCCATACACAGCATACAGTATATAGACAAGTCCCCCCCACACAGCATACGGTATATAGACAAGTCCCCCCACACAGCATACAGTATATAGACAAGTCCCCCACACACAGCATACGGTATATAGACAAGTCCCCCCACACAGCATACGGTATATAGACAAGTCCCCCCCACACACCGCATACAGTATATAGACAAGTCCCCCCCACACACCGCATACAGTATATAGACAAGTCCCCCCCACACAGCATACAGTATATAGACAAGTCCCCCACACACAGCATACAATATATAGACAAGTCCCCCACACAGCATACGGTATATAGACAAGTCCCCCCCACACAGCATACGGTATATAGAAAAGTCCCCCCCACACAGCATACAGTATATAGACAAGTCCCCCACACACAGCATACAGTATATAGACAAGTCCCCCACACACAGCATACAATATATAGACAAGTCCCCCACACAGCATACGGTATATAGACAAGTCCCCCACACACAGCATACGGTATATAGACAAGTCCCCCACACACAGCATACGGTATATAGACAAGTCCCCCACACACAGCATACGGTATATAGACAAGTCCCCCCACACACAGCATAAGGTATATAGACAAGTCCCCCATACACAGCATAAGGTATATAGACAAGTCCCCCACACACAGCATACATTATATAGACAAGTCCCCCACACACAGCATACGGTATATAGACAAGTCCCCCCCCACACACAGCATACGGTATATAGACAAGTCCCCCATACACAGCATACGGTATATAGACAAGTCCCCCATACACAGCATACAGTATATAGACAAGTCCCCCCCACACAGCATACGGTATATAGACAAGTCCCCCCACACAGCATACAGTATATAGACAAGTCCCCCACACACAGCATACGGTATATAGACAAGTCCCCCCACACAGCATACGGTATATAGACAAGTCCCCCCCACACACCGCATACAGTATATAGACAAGTCCCCCCCACACACCGCATACAGTATATAGACAAGTCCCCCCCACACAGCATACAGTATATAGACAAGTCCCCCACACACAGCATACAATATATAGACAAGTCCCCCACACAGCATACGGTATATAGACAAGTCCCCCCCACACAGCATACGGTATATAGAAAAGTCCCCCCCACACAGCATACAGTATATAGACAAGTCCCCCACACACAGCATACAGTATATAGACAAGTCCCCCACACACAGCATACAATATATAGACAAGTCCCCCACACAGCATACAGTATATAGACAAGTCCCCCACACACAGCATACGGTATATAGACAAGTCCCCACCACACAGCATACGGTATATAGACAAGTCCCCCCACACACAGCATACGGTATATAGACAAGTCCCCCACACACAGCATACGGTATATACAAAAGTCCCCCACACACAGCATACGGTATATAGACAAGTCCCCCACACACAGCATACAGTATATAGACAAGTCCCCCACACACAGCATACAGTATATAGACAAGTCCCCCACACACAGCATACGGTATATAGACAAGTCCCCCACACACAGCATACAGTATATAGACAAGTCCCCCACACAGCATACAGTATATAGACAAGTCCCCCACACACAGCATACGGTATATAGACAAGTCCCCCACACACAGCATACGGTATATAGACAAGTCCCCCCCACACAGCATACGGTATATAGACAAGTCCCCCACGCACAGCATACAGTATATAGACAAGTCCCCCCCACACAGCATACGGTATATAGACAAGTCCCCCCCACACAGCATACGGTATATAGACAAGTCCCCCCCACACAGCATACGGTATATAGACAAGTCCCCTACACACAGCATACGGTATATAGACAAGTCCCCCACACACAGCATACGGTATATAGACAAGTACCCCCCACACAGCATACGGTATATAGACAAGTCCCCCACACACAGCATACGGTATATAGACAAGTCCCCCACACACAGCATACAATATATAGACAAATCCCCCACACACAGCATACGGTATATAGACAAGTCCCCCACACACAGCATACAGTATATAGACAAGTCCCCCCCACACAGCATACGGTATATAGACAAGTCCCCCACACACAGCATACGGTATATAGACAAGTCCCCCCCACACAGCATACGGTATATAGACATGTCCCCCATACACAGCATACAGTATATAGACAAGTCCCCCACACACAGCATACGGTATATAGACAAGTCCCCCACACACAGCATACAGTATATAGACAAGTCCCCCCCACACAGCATACGGTATATAGACAAGTC
Source organism: Phyllobates terribilis (assembly GCF_046119375.1). Taxonomy (NCBI): domain Eukaryota; kingdom Metazoa; phylum Chordata; class Amphibia; order Anura; family Dendrobatidae; genus Phyllobates; species Phyllobates terribilis. The sequence continues at coordinate 161,569 of NW_027363643.1, forward strand.
CCCCCCACACAGCATACAGTATATAGACAAGTCCCCCACACACACAGCATACGGTATATAGACAAGTCCCCAACACACAGCATACGGTATATAGACAAGTCCCCCCACACACAGCATACAGTATATAGACAAGTCCCCCCACACACAGCATACAGTATATAGACAAGTCCCCCACACACAGCATACGGCATATAGACAAGTCTCCCACACACAGCATACGGTATACAGACAAGTCCCCCACACACAGCATACGGTATATAGACAAGTCCCTACCACACAGCATACGGTATATAGACAAGTCCCCCACACACAGCATACAGTATATAGACAAGTCCCCCACACACAGCATACGGTATATAGACAAGTCCCTACCACACAGCATACGGTATATAGACAAGTCCCCCCCACACAGCATACAGTATATAGACAAGTCCCCCACACACAGCATACAGTATATAGACAAGTCCCCCATACACAGCATAAGGTATATAGACAAGTCCCCCACACACAGCATACATTATATAGACAAGTCCCCCACACACAGCATACGGTATATAGACAAGTCCCCCCCCACACACAGCATACGGTATATAGACAAGTCCCCCATACACAGCATACGGTATATAGACAAGTCCCCCATACACAGCATACAGTATATAGACAAGTCCCCCCCACACAGCATACGGTATATAGACAAGTCCCCCACACACAGCATACAATATATAGACAAGTCCCCCACACAGCATACAGTATATAGACAAGTCCCCCACACAGCATACAGTATATAGACAAGTCCCCCACACAGCATACAGTATATAGACAAGTCCCCCACACACAGCATACGGTATATAGACAAGTCCCCCCACACAGCATACGGTATATAGACAAGTCCCCCCCACACAGCATACAGTATATAGACAAGTCCCCCCCACACACCGCATACAGTATATAGACAAGTCCCCCCCACACAGCATACAGTATATAGACAAGTCCCCAACACACAGCATACAATATATAGACAAGTCCCCCACACAGCATACGGTATATAGACAAGTCCCCCCCACACAGCATACGGTATATAGAAAAGTCCCCCCCACACAGCATACAGTATATAGACAAGTCCCCCACACACAGCATACAGTATATAGACAAGTCCCCCACACACAGCATACAATATATAGACAAGTCCCCCACACAGCATACAGTATATAGACAAGTCCCCCACACACAGCATACGGTATATAGACAAGTCCCCACCACACAGCATACGGTATATAGACAAGTCCCCCCACACACAGCATACGGTATATAGACAAGTCCCCCACACACAGCATACGGTATATAGACAAGTCCCACACACACAGCATACGGTATATAGACAAGTCCCCCCACACACAGCATACGGTATATAGACAAGTCCCCCACACACAGCATACAGTATATAGACAAGTCCCCCACACACAGCATACGGTATATAGACAAGTCCCCACCACACAGCATACGGTATATACACAAGTCCCCCACACACAGCATACGGTATATAGACAAGTCCCCCACACACAGCATACAGTATATAGACAAGTCCCCCACACACAGCATACGGTATATAGACAAGTCCCCCACACACAGCATACAGTATATAGACAAGTCCCCACACACAGCATACGGTATATAGACAAGTCCCCCACACACAGCATACGGTATATAGACAAGTCCCCCCCACACAGCATACGGTATATAGACAAGTCCCCCACACACAGCATACAGTATATAGACAAGTCCCCCCCACACAGCATACGGTATATAGACAAGTCCCCCCCACACAGCATACGGTATATAGACAAGTCCCCCCCACACAGCATACGGTATATAGACAAGTCCCCTACACACAGCATACGGTATATAGACAAGTCCCCCACACACAGCATACGGTATATAGACAAGTCCCCCCCACACAGCATACGGTATATAGACAAGTCCCCCACACACAGCATACGGTATATAGACAAGTCCCCCACACACAGCATACAATATATAGACAAGTCCCCCACACACAGCATACGGTATATAGACAAGTCCCCCACACACAGCATACAGTATATAGACAAGTCCCCACCACACAGCATACGGTATATAGACAAGTCCCCCACACACAGCATACGGTATATAGACAAGTCCCCCCCACACAGCATACGGTATATAGACAAGTCCCCCCACACACAGCATACAGTATATAGACAAGTCCCCCACACAGCATACAATATATAGACAAGTACCCCACACAGCATACGGTATATAGACAAGTCCCCCCCACACAGCATACAGTATATAGACAAGTCCCCCCCACACAGCATACAATATATAGACAAGTCCCCCACACAGCATACGGTATATAGACAAGTCCCCCCCACACAGCATACAGTATATAGACAAGTCCCCCACACACACAGCATACGGTATATAGACAAGTCCCCAACACACAGCATACGGTATATAGACAAGTCCCCCCACACACAGCATACAGTATATAGACAAGTCCCCCCACACACAGCATACAGTATATAGACAAGTCCCCCACACACAGCATACGGCATATAGACAAGTCCCCCACACACAGCATACGGTATATAGACAAGTCCCCCACACACAGCATACGGTATATAGACAAGTCCCTACCACACAGCATACGGTATATAGACAAGTCCCCCACACACAGCATACAGTATATAGACAAGTCCCCCACACACAGCATACGGTATATAGACAAGTCCCTACCACACAGCATACGGTATATAGACAAGTCCCCCCCACACAGCATACAGTATATAGACAAGTCCCCCCCACACAGCATACAGTATATAGACAAGTCCCACACACACAGCATACGGTATATAGACAAGTCCCCCACACACAGCATACGGTATATAGACAAGTCCCCCACACACAGCATACGGTATATAGACAAGTCCCCTACACACAGCATACGGTATATAGACAAGTCCCCCACACACAGCATACGGTATATAGACAAGTCCCCCACACACAGCATACAGTATATAGACAAGTCCCCCACACACAGCATACAGTATATAGACAAGTCCCCCACACACAGCATACAGTATATAGACAAGTCCCCCACACACAGCATACGGTATATAGACTAGTCCCCCACACACACAGCATACAGTATATACACAAGTCCCCCCCACACAGCATACGGTATATAGACAAGTCCCCCCCACACAGCATACAGTATATAGACAAGTCCCCCCCCCACACAGCATACGGTATATAGACAAGTCCCCCCCACACAGCATACAGTATATAGACAAGTCCCCCACACAGCATACAGTATATAGACAAGTCCCCCATACACAGCATACAGTATATAGACAAGTCCCCCACACACAGCATACAGTATATAGACAAGTCCCCCACACACAGCATACGGTATATAGACTAGTCCCCCACACACACAGCATACAGTATATAGACAAGTCCCCCATACACAGCATACAGTATATAGACAAGTCCCTCATACACAGCATACAGTATATAGACAAGTCCCCCACACACAGCATACAGTATATAGACAAGTCCCCCACACACAGCATACAGTATATAGACAAGTCCCCCACACACAGCATACGGTATATAGACTAGTCCCCCACACACACAGCATACAGTATATACACAAGTCCCCCCCACACAGCATACGGTATATAGACAAGTCCCCCACACACAGCACACAGTATATAGACAAGTCCCCCCCCCACACAGCATACGGTATATAGACAAGTCCCCCACACACAGCATACAGTATATAGACTAGTCCCCCCCACACACACAGCATACGGTATATAGACAAGTCCCCCCCACACAGCATACGGTATATAGACAAGTCCCCCCCCCACACAGCATACGGTATATAGACAAGTCCCCCCCCCACACAGCATACAGTATATAGACTAGTCCCCCACACACACAGCATACGGTATATAGACAAGTCCCCCCCACACAGCATACAGTATATAGACAAGTCCCCCCCCCACACAGCATACGGTATATAGACAAGTCCCCCACACACAGCATACAGTATATAGACAAGTCCCCCACACAGCATACGGTATATAGACAAGTCCCCCCATACACAGCATACGGTATATAGACAAGTCCCCCACACACAGCATACGGTATATAGACAAGTCCCCCACACACAGCATACGGTATATAGACAAGTCCCCCACACACAGCATACGGTATATAGACAAGTCCCCCACACACAGCATACGGTATATAGACAAGTCCCCCACACACAGCATACGGTATATAGACAAGTCCCCCACACACAGCATACAGTATATAGACAAGTCCCCCCCACACAGCATACGGTATATAGACAAGTCCCCCACACACAGCATACGGTATATAGACAAGCCCCCCCCCCACACACACAGCATACGGTATATAGACAAGTCCCCCCACACACAGCATACAGTATATAGACAAGCCCCCCCCACACACAGCATACGGTATATAGACAAGTCAAACCACACACCCCCACACACACAGCATACGATGTATAGACAAGTGCATAGCTGTGCTAGGGTAGGAGTGGGAGGAGCCTTCCTTCTCTTGTCAGTGCTGGCCCTGCAGTGGGGCCCACCGGGGAATTCCCCAGCAGGCCAGTCCGAGCCTGGTCACATGCTGACTAGAGTCTCAGACACCTCTCTGAGTAGCCCACTGATAGAAGTGGATGAGAATCTAGTCGGCATTTGACCTCAACTATTACATCATAACACCGGCTTTATGTTTTTAAAGCTTTGTAACCTTTACTCACTTTATGAATCAGCCATAGATAAAACTCAGTAAGGATGGGTTGCTACTGTGTGCAATTTGCCAGCCAGCCCAGAACAGCGGTGACCTGAGCCGACAGCAGCGACTTGAGTAGACTGTGGCCACCTGAGCCAACAGCGGCATTTAAATTGCGCCATCGCCAGGAAATGGATGACAATGGCAGTCAGGGGAATGGTGAAGGCCTGCATGGCTGCCATCTTGGTACTCCTGTGAAGTTCATCCACAGTCTGGACTTAATCTTATAAACTGTATACTGCATTACTAGAGGATTACTGTATATAGAATAAGCAGTCAAGAGATCGCAGGTTCAAGTGCCCTAAGGGGACATAAAAAAATAAAGTAAAAATGGAAAAAAAAGAAAAAAGTTTTACAAAGGAAAAAAAATAAACAAAAATGTTAAATCACCCCTATTTTCCGAGGTAAAAAAAAAGAAATTAAAAAAGAAACATTTTATATTGTCGTGTCTGTAAAAGTCCGACCTATCAAAGCCCAAATTATTTAAACCGCACGTTAAATAGTGGAAAAATAAATGAAGAAGCCAGAATTGCCGTATTATGGTGTCACCAAACAGTAATAAATAACCCGGTATTGTGTCACCATTTTGTGAGACCCGGCATTTGTTCCATGTTTCTGCTGATGAATCTGGGCGAGGTTCGCTTTCTGCTCGCCGACCTGCGGGGGTTATTGATGCCATTCTCTGCTGTCTACAAACTTTTCATCTCTTTTTGATGCATTTTTTGGGAGGTAAAATTACCCAAAAAGAAAAAAAAATTGGGTGTTTAGATTATCTTTGCTGTTGGGCATTTGCTGTAGGGGTTAATATATTTATGATTTGATAGATCGGACTTTTTGGCAGTGTGTCAATACTAAATAAATAACTATATATATATAATCTTTTAGTCTTGTTTTGTTTTGACAAATGGAGGTAGGAAATTTCAAAGGATTTTTTTATATATATAAATTTCAATTTTAATCCTTTTCTATCACATTATTTTTTGGTCCCGTTGGGCAACTTGAATCAAAAATCCACAACTCATTGGAATTGCGACACTTAAATTCTGCGGATGTCGGGAAGGGGATAAAGAGAATAAAGTAACTTTGCAGAATGCTTCCGTTTTGTGTACACAGCTCCTGTGCTGACTTAGTGTTCTCTTTGGTTACACCACACACCCATTCTGTGTCCGGCCCCCACAGATCGCCATCTCCATATATATGGGGGGATTTCCTCATGTGACGACCCCTCTGCCGATGTATACAGATCACATGTGGCTTCACCTTCAGCTTTGATCTCCGCAGTCTTCAGTTCCGGATCCTCCAGGATGAGGGATAAATCTTTCTTGCTCTTCATTCCCCTCCGTGGCTGATACAGCAGCTCCACCGCGCCGACGTTCCCCTCATAGGGAGGAATCGCTCCGTAAAGACTGTTCTCAGCCACAGGACGATCCGCCGGATACAGGAGGAAAGTTCTCGTCTCTGCAATGAAGGATTATTCCACTTTTCGGCCATTTGTAAGATCTCTGCTTGTTGTCTGAGAATAAAATCATTCTTGTTAATATCCAGAACCTGAAAAAAATCTAATCCTGACAGCAGCGGAGCATTTATTACAATGGTATTCAGTCTAGACGATCCCCCTCCTGTCCTGACCGTTTGCTACAATGTATCAGTGCAGGGAAAATCTATCAGTTCGGACTTGGTTTCCCTTACAGAGGATTGTCCAGGCCAGACACCATTGTACCCAGTGGCGTCCCGCCAATGGCGGCAGGCCACGCGACTGCTATGGGGCCCGTGAGCTGGGGGGGCCCCATAGCAGTCGCCTGCACTGTGTACCCCTTCATCAGGTCCCCCTCCTGCACCCAGGCAAGCGGAGGGGCCCTGAGCAGGCGGGGGGCTTACTCGCCGTCGGGCATCCCGGCGCGCCATGGGCCACCCCCGCCTGCTCAGGGCCCCGGCCGGCACAATACTTACCTCTTCCGGTGCCCTAGACGCTAGAATGTATGGGATCCTTCCAGGTATGATGTCATTTCCGGGGGCGTGTTCTAGTTCAGCACCAGATGCCAGAGTCTCATGCAGAGACAGAGCTGCCGGTGAAGCTGCAGGAGGAGGTCAGTATCCTAAGCTGAGAAACAGGAGATTGTTCTATTAATTGCTGGTCTGATGTCTTTTCTTCTTGTTGTTTTTGGGGTGAGGGGGCTTGATACTTGCGAGTGAGGGATTTGGGGGGTTTAATGCTGGAGGGCAGTCTGGTGGGGTTAATTAATGCTTGTGGAGATCTTAGGGGGCTCTGGGGAATAATGCAGGGATAATGCGTGCTTGTGTGGGCCCTAAGGGGATGCTGTGGGCTTGTGAGGGCTCTGGGGGGGATGCTGCGGGCTTGTGGGGGCGCTAAGGGGGATTTTGCGGTCTTGTGGGGGCTCTGGGGGGGATGCTGCGAGCTTGTGGGGCCCTGGGGGAGATGCTGCGGGCTTGTGGGGCCCTGGGGAGGATGCTGTGGGCTTGTGGGTGCTCTGCTGGGGATGCTGCGGCCTTGTGGGGCCCTGGGGGGGATGCTGTGGGCTTGTGGGGGCCCTGGGGGGGATGCTGTGGGCTTCTGGGGCCCTGGGGGGGATGCTGTGGGTTTGTGGGGGCCCTTGGGGGGATACTGTGGGCTTGTGGGTGCTCTGGGTGGGATGCTACGGGCTTGTGGGGCCCTGGGGGGGATGCTGTGGGCTTGTGGGTGCTCTGGGGGGGGGGTGCTGCAGGCTTGTGGGTGCTCTGGGGGGGGATGCTGCAGGCTTCTGGGTCCTCTGGGGGGGGTGCTGCAGGCTTGTGGGGGCCCCGGGGGGATGCAGAAGGCTTGTGGGGGCCCCGGGGGGGATGCAGAAGGCTTGTGGGGGCCCCGGGGGGGATGCAGCCGGCTTGTGGGGCCTCTGTATGGGGTCCAGCCTGCATATGGCATTACATGGGGACCAGGCAGTATTCTCTACGGTGAATTATATGGGATCCAGTATTTTGTATGGAGCATTATATGGGGCTCATAATACTGTATGGAGGACTATGTGGTGCCCATAATATTGTATGGAGGACTATGTGGTGCCATAACACTGTATGGAGGACTATACTGTCCGGTCTGCACTGTGCGCTGTGAGGATTCACCGGTTTCTGAGCTATTGTAGAATTTACAATAGATATCACTCATGAAATGTAAGAAGTCAGTGAAATGTTTGGCATTGTACTATATCTATATCTATAATTTCTCTGCTGTATCTGTGCATCATGAATGGTTGGATGTGTTAAAGGGGCCACTGAGACTCTTTCGCCCGGGGCCCACGAAAACCTGGAGGAGGGAGCATCATGTGACACTCCCTCTCCCATCATTCCTCCTCTGCGTCTGACGCAGCGGCATGATGACGCGCCACGCTGTGTCAGACAGTGGAGCTGGCAGCTGCTGAGGTGATCAGCTGCAGAGACTGAAGCAGCGGGGAACGAGGAGCGGTAAGTATGTATTTATTTATAAATCAGTGTGTACTGATAATACTGGAGGACTGGGGCTGCATTTTACCCTACGAGTGGGGGGGGGCTGCATTTTACCCTATGGGGGAATGCATTATACTGAGTGGAGATCCATGGCGAGTGTCTTATACTGTGTGGAGAACCATGGGGGAGTGCATTGTACTGTGTGGAGGACCATGGGGGAGTGCATTGTACTGTGTGGAGGACCATGGGGGAGTGCATTGTACTGTGTGAAGGACCATGGGGGAGTGCATTGTACTGTGTGGAGGACCATGGGGGAGTGCATTATACTGCGTGGAGGACCACGAGGGAGTGCATTATACTGCGTGGAGGACCATGGCGAGTGCCTTATACTGTGTGGAGAACCATGGCGAGAGTCTTATACTCTATGGAGTGTGGAGAGGTGTGGGGCAGTTGGGGGATCATACTTTACACTGGGAGTTGAGGTCGGGTACAGTAGGGTCATTATACTGATTATGTTCACAGACCAGCATGAAAGTTGGGCTGATCTCTGATTCAGTCATAAATCATCGCAGAAATAAAAGAGCTGGAAACTCCACATCATAAGGAGCTCACTGACTGAATCTCAAGTTAACTCATTCTGCAGCCATCAATGTGCTGCTGGGAAACAAAAAGCTGGTAAAGGCCGAACAGAGCAAATGTTACATGAAGCAAAATAGTAAAAAGTATTTTTAGAGCAATATACATGTATTTAAAGGGATTGTCCGGTGTGAAGCTGAAGGCTGCAGTCATCTGTGTGACTCTCTGTGACTGCAGACTTGTAATCCTCACATCATGTAGACTGCGCGCTGCCAGCATTATTCTCAGCCCAGAGATGGCAGAAGCCCCTGTATCATGTGTACAGGAATTGTGCCCCCTCTCCCCGAGGAGCAGCAGTGCCTCGTCCTCCAGATACATGAGGGTCCCATCGGGGAGATCCGCATGTACCGGCCATGATGTCATCTCCATGGATACGGCATCAGTGTGCAGAGCAGAAGACCCCTGTAAGGGAGAGCTCAGACGTGGGGGGATTGATGTGGATGTGAGGAGCAGATCCCCCCCATATTCACAGATTATCGCACAATACATGTGGCCTTGCACAGGAAAAACTGTGAGGAAAGAAGAAATCAGATTCCTTACAATATAGAATAATGTCCTCCTGCCCTCGCTCATGTCCAGTATTATTTATCCCCTGACCTTTTGGGTGGGGAACCCCTCCTGAGCCCCCTCCATTATATAGGAGCCATATATCTGCTCCATTACTGGCAGAAGGTAAGGAGCCAATCACACTGCACGGCTTCTACTTCCTGCTCTAAGCCCCGCCCACCTGCCTTCCCTTGAGATCTCCATGACAACCCTTGTGTGACTACAGTGACAGGCCACGCCCCCGAGGATTCTGATCAGTGTGGATGTCTCCATATTGCTGAGGACTGTGAGCGGCTGATGGGCGGAGCCAGCAGCGATGTGAGGGGCGGAGCCAACAGCGACATGAGGGGCGGAGCCAGCAGCGATATGAGAGGCGGAGCCAGCAGCGATATGAGGGGCGGAGCCAACAGCGACATGAGGGGCGGAGCCAGCAGCGATATGAGAGGCGGAGCCAGCAGCTACATGAGGGGCGGAGCCAGCAGCGATATGAGGGGCAGAGCCAGCAGCGATATGAGGGGCTCTCACAGCACTCACAGGAGCAGGTGTGTGTGCAGCCCGTTCCTCTGCTGTGGGTGTTGTGGTGTGTGAGCTTCGCCGTGTATATATTATATATATATACATATATATATATATATATATATATATATATATATATATATATATATATATACAGTTGAAATCAGAAGTTTCCATACACTGTATAAATAGACACATCTGCATGTTTTTCTCAATATCTGACATGAAATCAGAATAAACCTTTCCCATTTTAGGTCAATTAGGATTACCATAATTTCTAATATTGCCAAATGCCAGAATAATGAGCGTCTCTTGTAAGGGGCATTAACAGCGTCTTGTTATACCACTCTGACCTCCGCGTCTCTTCTGAGGGCCATTAAAAGAGTCTTGTTATACCACTCTGACCTCCACGTCTCTTGTAAGGGGCATTAAAACCGTCTTGTTATACCACTCTGACCTCCACGTGTCTTGTAAGGGGCATTAAAACCATCTTGTTATACCACTCTGACCTCCACGTCTCTTCTGAGGGGCATTAAAACCATCTTGTTATACCACTCTGACCTCCACGTCTCTTGTAAGGGGCATTAAAACCGTCTTGTTATACCACTCTGACCTCCACGTCTCTTCTGAGGGGCATTAAAAGCGTCTTGTTATACCACTCTGACCTCCACGTGTCTTGTAAGGGGCATTAAAAGCGTCTTGGTATACAACTCTGTCCTCCACGTCTCTTCTGAGGGGCATTAAAAGTGTCTTGTTAAGCTACTGGGACCTCCACGACTCTTCGAACGGGCATTGCATTTCCTCATAATTTTTGGAAGCTTTTGCTTGGAAGGCATAAGCAAATACTATGGGAGACCCACTCCCCAATAATGGGAATAATGTTTTTAAGATGCTGTACTGTATGGCTCTTGTAAGGGGCATTAAAACCATCTTGTTAAGCTACTGTGACCTCCACGTCTCTTCAAAGGGGCATTAAAAGCGTCTTCTTAAGCCACTCTGAACTCCACAGCTCTTCCAAGGGGCATTGAAATGTTGTTTTTAATTACCTTACCTCTAATCTCCACGACTCTTCCAACGGGCATTGCATTTCCTCCTAATTTTAGTCAGCTTTTGCTTTTCAATGCAAAGGTGAAAACTAAGGGAGACACACTCCCCAATAATGGGTAGAAGGTTTTTAGTACGCTGTAATCCACGTCTGTTTCAAGGGGCATTGCAGTTCTTCATAATTTTTGGAAAGCCTTCCATTCACTGCTTAGGCCAACAGTGTAAAGGAGACCCAGTTGCTATAAATGGAAAAACGGTTTAGTTAAGGCCCTCTGACCTCCATGTCATTTCCAAGGGGCATTGCAGTTCCTCATAATTTTTGGAAAGCCTTCCATTCACTGCTTAGGCCAACAGTGCACAGGAGACCCAGTTGCTATAAATGGAAAAAAAAGTTTAGTTAAGGCCCTCTGACCTCCATGTCATTTCCAAGGGGCATTGGAGTGCCTCAAAAGTTTTGGTAGGCATTGCACTCACTGTATGCCCTATAACTGTGTAGCCGAACCGCTCCTTTTGTTACAGAAACATATCCTACAAGACATATGTGGTTGACTGGCCTGATATTGATGTGAATGGTCCCTGCTCCTCCTGCTCTTTCTCCTTTGCCACTACCTCATCCATCATTTATCACCTGAAGCTTTGTTTTAACGAGAGTCATAGAACTTGGATAGTAGCAGGAAAACATCCAGCAATCCTCAAAGGAGGTAGGATATGCACCAAAACGCTGACCACCTCAGGCCTAGCCGCTACTACATACATGCGCTTGCATTCCTTGAAAACAAAGCAGATGCTAACTTCTATCATCCTCATCATGCTCCTCACCTTGGCACTCTCAACTCCCCTGATAGAGAAGCCAGGGCCCACCGGAGAAGTCGGGTTCTCTGGTGGGCTCGTCCAATGCTGCCCTAAAGCAGGCCAGTCTAAGAAAAGTGTGTGGGGATGTTCCGCGGTGAAATCAGGGCGGCTGGGGACCGTTTATGGACACCTGGCCGCGGCGCGGCTGGGGACTGAGTGTGGACACCCGGCCGCCCCCTGGCGGCTGGGGACTGAGTATGGATACCTCGCTGCCGAAGCAGCCATGAGGTAGTGGCCAGCTTCGGCCTCCACATGCCTAAAAGGCCCAATTTCAAGTGCACGCAAGCTAGCAGTATGGTATTGCAGCCTGGGGGTGGGTTGGTGGCAGGTTGCACACTTATGCTTGCATTCCAACAAAACAATGCAGATGCTAACTTCTATCATCATCATGCTCCTCACCTTGACACTCTCACCTCCCCTGATGGAGTTGGGTTCTCTAGTGGGCTCGTCCAATGCTGCCCTAAAGCAGGCCAGTCTAAGAAAAGTGTGTGGGGATGTTCCGCGGAGAAATCGGGGTGGCTGGGGACCGTCTATGGACACCCCGCCGCCCCCAGGCGGCTGGGGACCAGGTGTGGACACCCAGCCGCGGGGCGGCTGGGGACTGAGTGTGGACACCCGGCCGCCGGGCGGCTGGGGACTGAGTATGGATACCTCGCTGCCGAAGCAGCCATGAGGTAGTGGCCAGCTTCGGCCTCCTCAAAACTAAAAGGTCCCATTTCAAGGGCAAGCTAGCAGTATGGTATTGCAGCCTGGGGGTGGGTGGGTGGTTGGCTGCATATTTGCGCTTGCATTGCAAGGAATGGGGGAGGTACAATTGAACACTGCCCTGGGACAAGGACTTGCACGGGGATAGTTACAAGTCTGCATCTTCTGATGCGGCAAGGATCACTTCTGATGGGCACACTTTTAGGCAGTGACCGGGGAGTCAGAGATGCTTCCCCATGCTGTTCCCATGTCTTTTCAGCACTGTATGCATGTGTCACACAGCACATGGCCAGATAAGGTTGTAAAATGTTAAAATGACATTTCCCGGTGAATGCATTTGTCACAGTTGAAAGCAATACAAAAGTGCAAAAACGCATAAAAAATGCTACTTGTGAACATAGCCCAAGGTGTGGAGGAGTATTTTTGTTTTTGGTTATTTATTTTACCTTATACACAAGTCTTTACCCTGGAAAGGATGTTCCTTAACATATTTCACAGGAAAAAAGTTTCACTTTCGTTTTTGAACATTTTCTTATGAGCCTGTAAAAGTGGCTTAATACCTCTGAACACATAGTTGACAACAGTGACCTGGGGGTCATAAATGCTTCCTGGGGCGATCCCCATGCTGTCCCCATGTCATCTGAGCACTGTCACTAGCATTTTGGGCACTTTTTAGGCTTTCTACAGACTGCCGGGGGTGCCGCCGCAAAAATGCTCGGGTCTCCCATAGACTAACATGGGCTCGTTGCTCGGGTCGAGCACCCGAGTATCACGGCGAGCTCGGGCCGAGCTTCGAGCACCCGAGCATTTTAGTGCTCGCTCAACACTATTTATAACGGGGGCACAAGCTAGTGACTGATTTATATTCTCAGTGGAGCAGGCTTCATTGCGGTGAATGATATACTCATGGGCACAGTGTGGCACATATTTGCATTTGGTGGCACAGTGGGTGGCATTATTTATTTAAGTCGCTTATATTTGTAACATTTTTGTTTTTCAGGAGTGCGGTGATCTGCTGAAAAGTGCGGAGCAGCCGAAACCTGGACAGCAAACTGCAAAGACGAATCATGGCGGGAAGTCGTCACGAAAGACTGGACTAGGTAAAGAAGAGAAGAAAGAGAGCGACTGCAGTGTATAAACTGGAGGGTTAGGTGGGGCCCATTATATTATAATAAATCTATGTGGGGCCCATTATATTATAATAAATCTATGTGGGGCCCATTATATTATAATAAATCTATGTGGGGTCCATAATATTAAAGGGACGGATATGTGGGGCCCATTATATAATAATAAAATCTATGTGGTGCCCATTATATTAAAGGGAAAGCTATGTGGGGCCAATTATATTAAGGGGAAAGCTATGTGGGGCCCAATATATTAAAGAGAAAGCTATGTGGGGCCCATTATATTAAAGAGAAAGCTATGTGGGGCCCATTATATTAAAGATAAAGCTATGTGGGGCCCATTATATTAAAGGGAAAGCTATGTGGGGTCCATTATATTAAAGGGAAAGCTATGTGGGGCCCATTATATTAAAGGGAAAGCTATGTGGGGCCAATTATATTAAAGAGAAAGCTATGTGGGGCCCATTATGTTAAAGAGAAAGCTATGTGGGGCCCATTATGTTAAAGAGAAAGCTATGTGGGGCCCATTATGTTAAAGAGAAAGCTATGTGGGGCCCATTATATTAAAGGGAAAGCTATGTGGGGCAAATTATATTAAGGGGAAAGCTATGTGGGGCCCAATATATTAAAGATAAAGCTATGTGGGGCCCATTATATTAAAGGGAAAGCTATGTGGGGTCCATTATATTAAAGGGAAAGCTATGTGGGGCCCATTATATTAAAGGGAAAGCTATGTGGGGCCAATTATATTAAAGAGAAAGCTATGTGGGGCCCATTATGTTAAAGAGAAAGCTGTGTGGGGCCCATTATGTTAAAGAGAAAGCTATGTGGGGCCCATTATGTTAAAGAGAAAGCTATGTGGGGCCCATTATATTAAAGGGAAAGCTATGTGGGGCCCATTATATTAAAGAGAAAGCTATGTGGGGTCCATTATATTAAAGAGAAAGCTATGTGGGGCCCATTATATTAAAGGGAAAGCTATGTGGGGCCCATTATATTAAAGAGAAAGCTATGTGGGGCCCATTATATTAAAGAGAAAGCTATGTGGGGTCCATTATATTAAAGAGAAAGCTATGTGGGGCCCATTATATTAAAGAGAAAGCTATGTGGGGCCCATTATATTAAAGAGAAAGCTGTGTGGGGCCCATTATATTAAAGAGAAAGCTATGTGGGGTCCATTATATTAAAGAGAAAGCTATGTGGGGCCCATTATATTAAAGAGAAAGCTGTGTGGGGCCCATTATATTAAAGTAAAAGCTATGTGGGGCCCATTATATTAAAGGGATAGCTATGTGGGGCCCATTATATTAAAGGGAAAGCTATGTGCGGCCCATTATATTAAAGAGAAAGCTATGTGGGCCCATTATATTAAAGAGAAAGCTATGTGGGGCCCATTATATTAAAGGGAAAGCTATGTGGGGCCCAATATATAATAATAAAATCTATGTGGTGCCCATTATATTAAAGGGAAAGCTATGTGGGGCCCATTATATTAAAGAGAAAGCTATGTGGGGCCCATTATATTAAAGGGAAAGCTATGTGGGGCCCATTATATTAAAGAGAAAGCTATGTGGGGCCCATTATATTAAAGGGAAAGCTATGTGGGGCCCATTATATTAAAGAGAAAGCTATGTGGACCCATTATATTAAAGGGAAAGCTATGTGGGGCCCATTATATTAAAGAGAAAGCTATGTGGGGCCCATTATATTAAAGAGAAAGCTATGTGGGGCCCATTATATTAAAGAGAAAGCTGTGTGGGGCCCATTATATTAAAGTAAAAGCTATGTGGGGCCCATTATATTAAAGGTATAGCTATGTGGGGCCCATTATATTAAAGGGAAAGCTATGTGGGGCCCATTATATTAAAGAGAAAGCTATGTGGGGCCCATTATATTAAAGGGAAAGCTATGTGGGGCCCATTATATTAAAGAGAAAGCTATGTGGACCCATTATATTAAAGGGAAAGCTATGTGGGGCCCATTATATTAAAGAGAAAGCTATGTGGGGCCCATTATATTAAAGAGAAAGCTATGTGGGGCCCATTATATTAAAGAGAAAGCTGTGTGGGGCCCATTATATTAAAGTAAAAGCTATGTGGGGCCCATTATATTAAAGGTATAGCTATGTGGGGCCCATTATATTAAATGGAAAGCTATGTGCGGCCCATTATATTAAAGAGAAAGCTATGTGGGGCCCATTATATTAAAGAGAAAGCTATGTGGGGCCCATTATATTAAAGGGAAAGCTATGTGGGGCCCATTATATAATAATAAAATCTATGTGGTGCCCATTATATTAAAGGGAAAGCTATGTGGGGCCCATTATATTAAAGAGAAAGCTATGTGGGGCCCATTATATTAAAGGGAAAGCTATGTGGGGCCCATTATATTAAAGAGAAAGCTATGTGGGGCCCATTATATTAAAGGGAAAGCTATGTGGGGCCCATTATATTAAAGAGAAAGCTATGTGGACCCATTATATTAAAGGGAAAGCTATGTG
This sequence comes from Phyllobates terribilis, assembly GCF_046119375.1. Taxonomy (NCBI): domain Eukaryota; kingdom Metazoa; phylum Chordata; class Amphibia; order Anura; family Dendrobatidae; genus Phyllobates; species Phyllobates terribilis. The sequence goes on from NW_027363643.1 coordinate 177,805, forward strand.
GGGCCCATTATATTAAAGAGAAAGCTATGTGGGGCCCATTATATTAAAGAGAAAGCTATGTGGGGCCCATTATATTAAAGAGAAAGCTGTGTGGGGCCCATTATATTAAAGTAAAAGCTATGTGGGGCCCATTATATTAAATGGATAGCTATGTGGGGCCCATTATATTAAAGGGAAAGCTATGTGCGGTCCATTATATTAAAGAGAAAGCTATGTGGGGCCCATTATATTAAAGAGAAAGCTATGTGGGGCCCATTATATTAAAGGGAAAGCTATGTGGGACCCATTATATAATAATAAAATCTATGTGGTGCCCATTATATTAAAGGGAAAGCTATGTGGGGCCCATTATATTAAAGGGAAAGCTATGTGGGGCCCATTATATTAAAGGGAAAGCTATGTGGGGCCCATTATATTAAAGAGAAAGCTATGTGGGGCCCATTATATTAAAGGGAAAGCTATGTGGGGCCCATTATATTAAAGAGAAAGCTATGTGGGGCCCATTATATTAAAGGGAAAGCTATGTGGGGCCCATTATATTAAAGAGAAAGCTATGTGGGCCCATTATATTAAAGGGAAAGCTATGTGGGGCCCATTATATGAAAGAGAAAGCTATGTGGGGCCTATTATATTAAAGGGAAAGCTATGTGGGGCCAATTATATTAAAGGGAAAGCTATGTGGGGCCCGTTATCTTAAAGGGACATCTACGTAGGGCCCATTATATTAAATGGATGGCTATGTGGGGCCCATTATATTAAAGAGAGAGCTACGTATGGCCCATTATAATAAATGTATGACTATATGGGGCCCATTATATTAAATGGATGACTATGTGTGTTCCATTATATTTAATGGAAGGCTATGCGGGGCCCATTTAATTATGATAAATTCTATGTGGGGCACATGATATTAAATGGAAGGCTATGTGGAGCCCATTATATTTAATAGAGGGCTATGTGGGGACCAATACATTAAAAAGAAAGCTATATTGGGGCCCACTATGTTATCTGGAAGGTTTTGTGGGGCCCTCTGTATTAAATTGAGGGCTATGTGAGGCCTATTAAATTAAATGGAAAGCGTTGCGGGGCCCATAATATTATATGGAGGGCTATGTGAGGCACATTTATCAAATAAAGGGCTATGTAGCGCCAATTATATTAAATGGAAGCCTATGTTTTGTCCATTATATTAAATAGAGATGTATCTTGCTTCCATTATAATAAATGGAAGGCAATGTGGGGACCATTATATTAAATGGAGGGTTATGTGGGGCCCATTATATTAAATGGAAGCCTATATGGAGCCCAGTAAATTAAATGTAAAGCTATGTGGGGCCCAATATTTTAAATGGAAGGTTAAGTGGGGCCAATTGTATTAAATAGAGGGCTATGTGGTGCCCAATATAAAACATGGAAGGCTTTTTGGTGCCCATTATATTAAATAGAGGGATATTTTGGCCCCATTTTATTAAATGGAAGGCTATGTCAGGTCCAATATATTAAATGGAGTCCAGTGCGGCCTATTATATTAAATTGAAGGTTATGTGGGGTTCAATAAATTAAATGAAAAGCTATGTGGAGCCCAATAAATTAAATTATAGTACATGGAAGGCAATGTGCGGCTCATTATACTATATAGAGGGCTATGTGGGGGCCATTATACTTTATAGAATTCTATGTGGGGGTCCATTATACTTTTGCCAATGGCAAATTGTGTGTTCCGGTGGCACTCCAAAGGTAAAGGGTGTGCTCCGGTGGCACTCCAACGTCATAGGGTGTGCTCTGGTGGCACACCAATGGCAAAAAGGCCAAAGAGTAGACCCTGGTGGCAGACTGAGCAGCTCTAGAATGCGCCCCAGTGGTAAGCAATAGGGGCCAAAGAATGCACCCTGGTGGCAGGCTAAAAAGCTCTAGAGTGCGCCCCAGTGGTAAGCAATAAGGCCAAAAAGTGCACTCCGGTGGCAGGCTAAAAAAGCCTAAGAGTGCCCCGGTGGTAAGCAAAATGGTCAGAGTGTACCCCGGTCGCAGTTAAAAAGCCCAAGTTGGGTGCCCCGGTGGTAAGCTAAAAGGCCAAAGAGTGCACCCCGGTGGAAGCTAAAAAGCTCAAGATGGGTGCCCCGGTGGTAAGCAAAAAAGGTCACATATTGGGCCCCTCTGGTAGGCCTACGGGAAATAGAGTTCTCCGATGGCACGCCAACGGTAAAGGGTGTGCCCGATGGTACTCCAATGGTAAAGGGTGTGCTTCAGTGGCATGCCAGTGGCAAAAAGTGTACTCCGGTGGCATGCTAATGGTGAAAGGTGTGCTCTGTTGGCACCCCAACTGTAAAGAGTGTGTTCCAGTGGCACCCTAGCAGCCAATGGTGTACTTCGGTGGCAGACCATCGGGAAATGGTGTGATATGTAAGGCTCATGATAACAAAAGGGAGGGCTATGTGGGACCCATTATTTTATATGGAAAGCAAGGTGGGGCCCATTATATTAATTAGGGGCTTATGTGGGGCTCTTTATATTAAATAAAAACATGTGGGCCCCATTAAATTAAATGGAAGGCTATGTGGACCCCATTAAATTAAATGGAAGGCTATGTGGACCCCATTAAATTAAAGGGAAGGCTATGTGGGGCCCATTATATTAAATGGAAGGCTATGTGGGGCCCATTATATTAAATGGAAGCCTGTATGGGGCCTAATAAATTAAATGAAAAGCTACAGTATGTACAGCAATAATAAAAATGGTAATAATACAGGGTGGGCTATTTATATGGATACACCTAAATTAAATGGGAATGGTTGGTGATGTCAACTTCCTGTTTATGGCACATTAGTATATGGGAGGGGGAAACTTTTCCAGATGGGTGGTGACTATGGCGGCCATTTTGAAGTCGGCCATTTTGGATCTAACTTTATTTTTTTCAATGGGAAGAGGGTCATGTGACACATCAAACTCATTAAGAATTTCATAAGAAAATACAATGGTGTGCTTGGTTTTAACATAACTTTATTCTTTCATGAATTTTTTACAAGTTTATGACCACTTATAAAATGTGTTCAAAGTACTGCCCATTGTGTTGGATTGTCAATGCAACCCTCTTCTCCCACTCTTGACACACTGATAGCAACACCGCAGAAGAAATGCTAGCACAGGCTTTCAGTATCCGTTGTTTCAGATGCTGAAAGGTTATATGGGGCCTATTAAAATAAATGGAAGACTATGCAGGACCTCTTGTAATAACTAGAAGGCAATTTGTGGCCCATTATATTAAACTAGATGGTGGCCCGATTCTAACTCATCGGGTATTCTAGAATATGTATGCGGCCGGCCGCGACCAATCAGCGAACCGTGTTAGTGAGGACCGGAGAGCATGTTTAAATTTGGCGCCAAAACCGGTGATTGGACACGGCCGGCGGCCACGACCAATCAGCGAATCGTATTAGTGAGAACCGGGGAGCGGGTACTTCCACTGTCAGCAACCGGGAGATGACTGGCTGCTCGCAGCAGAAGTATCCCAACCGGCGGCGCCGCTCCCCGGTCCTCCCTTCACACTTGCCGTCGGAAGATCAGCAGCCCTAACCGCTGATTTCCCGATGGTAGCCGCATGGAGGTCAGCGGCGCCGCCGGTCGGGGTACTTCTGCTGCGAGCCGGAAGTTGACCGGCTAGCGCCGGTCATCTCCCGGCTGCATCGCCGCTGACCTCCGTGCGGCAGATGAGCCGCTAATGGCCGCCATCTTTTTCTGAAATCCCACGTCACTGATTGACCACGGTCGGACCAATCAGCGACGCAGGACTTCCTGGACAGAAGGACAGACAGACAGACATGATAAGACGATTATATATATTAAATGTAAGGTTATGTGGGGCCCAATATATTCAATGAAAAACTATATGGGCCCATTATATAAAAGAAAAAGCTAAGTGTGGCCCATTTTATTAAATGGATGATGGTGTCCTCCAGTGGCAAGCCAGCGGGAAAGTGGTGTGCTCCGGTGGCAAGCCAACGGGAAAGTGGCGTGCTCCGGTGGCAAGGCAACGGGAAAGTGGCGTGCTCCGGTGGCAAGCCAACGGGAAAGTGGCGTGCTCCGGTGGCAAGGCAACGGGAAAGTGGCGTGCTCCGGTGGCAAGGCAACGGGAAAGTGGCGTGCTCCGGTGGCAAGGCAACGGGAAAGTGGCGTGCTCCGGTGGCAAGGCAACGGGAAAGTGGCGTACTGCGGTGGCAAGCCAACGGGAAAGTGGCGTGCTGCGGTGGAAGCCAACGGGAAAGTGGCGTGCTGCGGTGGCAAGCCAACGGGGAAGTGGCGTGCTCCGGTGGCAAGCCAGCGGGAAAGTGGCGTGCTCCGGTGGCAAGCCAACGGGAAAGTGGCGTGCTCCGGTGGCAAGCCAACGGGAAAGTGGCGTGCTCCGGTGGCAAGCCAACGGGAAAGTGGCGTGCTCCGGTGGCAAGCCAACGGGAAAGTGGCGTGCTCCGGTGGCAAGCCAACGGGAAAGTGGCGTGCTCCGGTGGCAAGCCAACGGGAAAGTGGCGTGCTCCGGTGGCAAGCAAACGGGAAAGTGGCGTGCTCCGGTGGCAAGCCAACGGGAAAGTGGCGTGCTCCGGTGGCAAGCCAACGGGAAAGTGGCGTGCTCCGGTGGCAAGCCAACGGGAAAGTGGCGTGCTCCGGTGGCAAGCCAACGGGAAGTGGCGTGCTCCGGTGGCAAGCCAACGGGGAAGTGGCGTGCTCCGGTGGCAAGCCAACGGGAAAGTGGCGTGCTCCGGTGGCAAGCCAACGGGAAAGTGGCGTGCTCCGGTGGCAAGCCAACGGGGAAGTGGCGTGCTCCGGTGGCAAGCCAACGGGGAAGTGGCGTGCTCCGGTGGCAAGCCAACGGGAAAGTGGCGTGCTCTGGTGGCAAGCCAACGGGAAAGTGGCGTGCTCCGGTGGCAAGCCAACGGGAAAGTGGCGTGCTCCGGTGGCAAGCCAACGGGAAAGTGGCGTGCTCCGGTGGCAAGCCAACGGGAAAGTGGCGTGCTCCGGTGGCAAGCCAACGGGAAAGTGGCGTGCTCCGGTGGCAAGCCAACGGGACTGTGGCGTGCTCCGGTGGCAAGCCAACGGGACTGTGGCGTGCTCCGGTGGCAAGCCAACGGGAAAGTGGCGTGCTCCGGTGGCAAGCCAACGGGAAAGTGGCGTGCTCCGGTGGCAAGCCAACGGGAAAGTGGCGTGCTCCGGTGGCAAGCCAACGGGAAAGTGGCGTGCTCCGGTGGCAAGCCAACGGGACTGTGGCGTGCTCCGGTGGCAAGCCAACGGGAAAGTGGCGTGCTCCGGTGGCAAGCCAACGGGAAAGTGGCGTGCTCCGGTGGCAAGCCAACGGGAAAGTGGCGTGCTCCGGTGGCAAGCCAACGGGAAAGTGGCGTGCTCCGGTGGCAATCCAACGGGAAAGTGGCGTGCTCCGGTGGCAAGCCAACGGGAAAGTGGCGTGCTGCGGTGGCAAGCCAACGGGAAAGTGGCGTGCTCCGCTGGCAAGCCAACGGGAAAGTGGCGTGCTCCGGTGGCATGCTAACGGGAAATGATGTGCTCCGGTGGCATGCTAACGGGAAAGTGGCGTGCTCCGGTGGCATGCTAACGGGAAAGTGGTGTGCTCCGGTGGCATGCTAATGGTAAAGGTGTGCTCCAGTGGCATGCTAACGGTAAAGGTGTGCTCCGGTCACATGCTAATGGTAAAGGTGTGCTCCGGTGGCATGCTAACGGGAATAGGTGTGCTCCGATGGCATGCTAACGGGATTAGGTGTGCCCGGTGGCATACTAACGGGAAAAGGCATGCTACGGTGGCATGCTAGCGGGAAATGGTGTGCTTCGGAGGCATGATAATGAGAAAAGGGGTACTCCATTGGCACCACAATGGTAAAGGGACTTGGAAATGTCACTTGTGAACTCATACTCGCATAGTGTCTGTTGTTGCAGGGATCAAAAGAGCGACCCGCTGGAACAAGATGTGGACACTGTGCGGCAGATGGTGGTTTAAGGACCGCAAAAAAGCAAAATAAGACCAAGTAACAGCAAGAAAACAATCCAAGAATTACAGCAGCAGACAAGTAAGTGATTGTGATTCTTTTAAACGGTGATGTATGATCAGATGAAGTGGAATGCAGTAAGTTTGGAAATATGATTAACATGTTAATAAAGTGTCTGAAATGTATGAGCGAGAAAGAGAAAAAGGTGGATTGTTACAGGGGGACAGCTGAGAGTAGGGAGTTACAGAGAAAGTCATTGTGACAGGTTTAGGATGTATACGGCTGTTTATTGTCTCCTCCACATACAAAGGCAGGAGATGAGACTATCAAACTATTGAACTTGGAGTTGTCAGTAATGTTGGAGGAGAAATTAATAAAGGAAGTAAAATGGGAAAGAAAATAAGGGGTTGTATTTTTGCCTGGTCAGAGGGATGTTTGCCTGGTCAGAGGGAAGTTTGCCTGGTCAGGGGGATGTTTGCCTGGTCAGGGGGGTGTTTGTCTGGTCAGGGGGATGTTTGTCTGGTCAGGGAGATGTTTGTCTGGTCAGGGGGATGTTTGCCTGGTCAGGGGGATGTTTGTCTGGTCAGGGAGATGTTTGTCTGGTCAGGGGGATGTTTGCCTGGTCAGGGGGATGTTTGTCTGGTCAGGGAGATGTTTGTCTGGTCAGGGGGATGTTTGCCTGGTCAGGGGGATGTTTGCCTGGTCAGGGGGATGTTTGCCTGGTCAGGGGGATGTTTGTCTGGTCAGAGGGATGTTTGCTTCACGTTGGGGAAGAGGGAAAGGACTGAATGATCCGGCACCTGTCCTATCCACAGGATGGTCAGCTAGTGCCGCCATAGGGAAAGAGCTGACCTAGTGTCACTATCAATCATCTGAGTCTGCAGTACAACTGATTAGGGGTCCAGCAGGGGGGCGCTGATGACACAGGTGGACCTAGGGGCGGTTTTCCGGTTGCCGACGCTGCACCTAGAGGGTTTTCTTCATGTAATTATCCTCCTCACATTGCAGACTTGTGAACTTTATAAATATTCTTCATTTGCTTATTTTCTTCCTTCTCTCCCAAACACGTTGCTGAAGTGCTGTCTTACCCCCACTGCCCCCATCCAGAAGCTTCTTGTGGCTGCTGTTCAGTGAGATTTGTCCTCTATATACCAGCAGTCTGTGTATGGGCCTGTCCCTGTCTGATCCTCTCTGCTCTCTACCCCTGCACTCAGACATGGGAAACCCTGTACTCGGATTACTTCACATCTTGGTGAACAACAGCTGAAAGGACCCTATAAAGGAGCCTGTACCAGGCAGGTGACAGCGGTGCAGCATTGTGCTTGTGGGGGCAATCGGGCGGTGGAGTCAGAAATTGGGGAATACTTGGGTGCTCTCTGGGTGGACAATATTAGTGCTGCAGTAATTTCCCACAAGTTTTTGCACAGAGCGGCCACTAATATAGAATAAAGTAAAACAATTGTGCTGTGTAAATAATGGCTGTGCTTTGCTACAAATGCTTCATGTTTGCAGGAGGTTTTTTTTTCTTTAATAAATTTTATTTAGTTTATAATTGATTTTTTCTCTTTCTGCTAGATATCAGGACATGATAGAGGCCGTACGGGACTGATATAAGAAGTTCTTGGCTGAGAAGGAAAGAAGCTTCATTCCTCCATGAGCTGCAGTTCTTTGTGTCCAGTCGGGAACTCTATTAGTAAGTAGATTTTATCACCGGCGCAGACATTTCCGGGAAGGTTCCAATTGGCCGAATACAAGACGTTCATTAAACTCTTCATTTGAAATAAACGTCTGGTTATCATCCACAATACTTAATACCGATCACTTGTCACAAATTTGTATATTTTTTACCTGTTATAAAATGCTGCTCATCCCTTGAATCTTTTCTTTTTTTTTGTCATTTTAGACAAAACATTACATATTTCTGACAAGTCCCAGGTCTTTTCACACCACTCGTTTTGCAGGTTCTTTAATACTACAGCACTTACGTTATTGGGGTCATTTTTGTGCAGTTTGCAGTTACATGATTTTTTATACATGTTTTTTTTTAGCTTTGTCTTGTTATTACATCACATTCATCTTTTTCCTCTCTTGCTTTCCTGGACTGAAGGAAACATATCTCCAAGTCACTCTGAGCTGCCGGCAGGAGAGATGGACCCTCAGGAGCCTCCTAGTCTTCAGAATCCACATGAAGGAGAAGTCCAAGAACAAGAAAGGCCTCCGACAGCAGAGCAACCTGTCCGCCAAAAAGTCCCAGAAGAAGAAGCGATGGTCCCGCAGCTCATCTGTGTTTTTCCTAAATGTGGTTTATACTTTTACTGATTGTAATTTTCTTGGTCGATACCAGATAAAGTTTTGGATGACAACTGTCTGGACTTGTGTCTTATTTTACATTTCTCCTTTTTTCTTCTTGCTTCCCCTCCAGTGAGATCTGGCTTAGGAGATAAAAGCCTTTCTCTATCCGGCATTTTTGCAGCAGGCTGGAGAAAGACTTTCTGGATGATAACTTGCCTTAGTCTCAGATGCCCATACACTAGTTAGCTTTAGACCGGACGCTTGTCCACACAACACATCCCGACTCCCCCATATACATGAATGTGGTTATATGTGTGGGGGAGATGGCCCCATACACAGCACATGGTCGGCTGCTCCAGCAAAAATCCTTGGGTTTGACCTACCTTCCTGTAATATATATGGGGGGCCATTAGTTGGATGTTTGCAGGACCCCTCTTTGTCCGACAGCTTCCCTCCCCCACACATAGCAAGCAGTGTACAGACAAGCTCCCTTCCCGCACATACAGCATATATAGCATATAAAGAAAAAACCTAGAAATCTGAACTGAAACATAAATTGATGTGCATGCAAAATGTAAATGCATGTTCACACACGGCCACTAGACAAAGAAAAACCAAAGACAAGCAAAATACCCAAGTAACTGGAAGTAAATGGGTAAATCGCACAGTGCAAAAATAATAAATAATGAAGGGTATTTAGTTAACATAATTTTGATCAAAATAATGTAGAAGCTATCCCGCCACGTCATAGCAACCCTTATGGGACAATCCTAACTCTAATATTAAAACCTTACCATTTGTCAAGTGACGTACATATGGATAAGGGCAGAGAGACTAACCCCCTAGTAGAAGCATAGACCTGAGGCAGAATAAACATTTCAGCTCAGACAAAGGGTGGCCACACCCTAATATGTACTAAAGCACACTGAACTACAAAGAAAAAACCTAGAAGTCTGAACTGAAACATAAATTGATGTGCATACAAAATGTAAATGCATGTTCACACAAGGACACAAGACAAAGAAAAACCAAAGGCAAGCAAAATACCCAAATAACTAGAAGTAAATGGGTAAATCACAAAGTGCAAAAATAATAAATAATGAAGGGTATTTAGTAGTGAAGAGCGAGCACTAAAATGCTCGGGTGCTCAAAGCTCGGGCCGAGCTCGCCATGATACTCGGTTGCTCGACCTGAGCCACGAGCCCAATGTTAGTCTATGGGAGACCCGAGCATTTTTGCGGCGGCACCCCCGGCTGTCTTTTAAAAGCCTAACAAGTGCCCAAAACGATAGTGACAGTGCTCAAATGACATGGGAACAGCATGGGGATCGCCCCAGGAAGCATTTCTGACCCCCAGGTCACTTCTGTCAACAACGTGGTCAGAGGTATTAAGTCACTTTTAAGGGCTCACAATAAAACGTTCAAAAACTAAACTGAAACTGCTTTCCTGTGAAATATGTTAAGGAAGTTCCTTTCCAGGGTAAAGACTTGTGTATAAGGTACAATAAATAACAAAAAAAAAAAAAATACTCCTCCACACCTTGGGCTATGTTCACAAGTAGCATTTTTAATGCGTTTTTGCACTTTTGTATTGCTTCAACCGTGACAAATGCATTCACCGGGAAATGTCATTTTAACATTTTACAACCTTATCTGGCCATGTGCTGTGTGACACATGCATACAGTGCTGAAAAGACATGGGGACAGCAAGGGGAAGACCCCTGGAAGCATCTCTGAGTCCCCGGTCACTGCCTAAAAGTGTGCCCATCAGAAGTCATCCTTGCCGCATCAGAAGATGCAGACTTGCAACTATCCCCGTGCAAGTTCTTGTCCCAGGGCAGGGTTCAATTGTACCTCCCCCATTCCTTGCAATGCAAGCGCAAATATGCAGCCAACCACCCACCCACCCCCAGGCTGCAATACCATACTGCTTGCTTGCCCTTGAAATTGGGCCTTTTAGGCATGTGGAGGCGGAATCTGGCCACCATGTCATGGCAGCGTTGGCGGCCTGGTATCCATACTCAGTCCCCAGCCGCCCGGCGGCGGGGTGTCCACACTCGGTCCCCAACCGCCAGGGGGCGGCCGGGTGTCCATACTCGGTCGCCAGCCGCCTGGGGGCAGCCGGGTGTCCATAAACGGTCCCCAGCCGCCCCTATTTCTCCTTGGAACATCCCCCCACACACTTTTCTTAGCCTGGCCTGCTTTAGGGCAGCATTGGACGAGCCCACCAGAGAACCAGACTCCTCCGGTGGGCCCTGGCTTCTCCATCAGGGGAGTTGAGAGTGCCAAGGTGAGGACCATGATGATGATACAAGTTAGCATCTGCTTTGTTTTGTTGGAATGCAAGCGCATGTATGTAGTAGCGGCAAGGCCTGAGGTGGTCAGCGTTTTGGCGCATATCCTACCTCCTCCGAGGATTGCTGGATGTTTTCCTGCTACTATCCCAGTTCTATGACTCCCGTTAAAACAAAGCTTCAGGTGATGAATGATGGATGAGGTGGTGGCAAAGGAGAGCAGGAGGAACAGGGACCATTCACATCAATATCAGGCCAGTCAACCACATATGTCTTGTAGGATATGTTTCTGTAACAAAAGGAGCGGTTTGGCTACACAGTTATAGGGCATACAGTGAGTGCAATGCCTACCAAAAATTTCGAGGCACTCCAATGTACCTTGGAAATGACATGGAGGTCAGAGGGCCTTAACTAAACAGTTTTTTCCATTTATAGCAACTGGGTCTCCTGTACACTGTTGGCCTAAACAGTGAATGGAAGGCTTTCCAAAAATTATGAGGAACTGCAATGCCCCTTGAAACAGACGTGGATTACAGCGTACTAAAAACCTTCTACCCACTATTGGGGAGTGGGTCTCCCTTAGTTTTCGCCTTTGCATTGAAAAGCAAAAGCTGACTAAACTTAGGAGGAAATGCAATGTCTGTTGGAAGAGTTGTGGAGGTTAGAGGTAATTAAAAACAACATTTCAATGCCCATAGGAAGAGCTGTGGAGTTCAGAGTGGCTTAAGAAGACTGTTTTAATGTCCCTTTGAAGAGACATGGAGGTCACAGTAGCTTAACAAGATGGTTTTAATGCCCCTCGGAAAAGACGTGGAGGTCCCAGTAGCTTAACCAGACGGTTTGAATGCCCCTCGGAAGAGGGGCTTTTAATGCCCCTTCCAAGAGCCATACAGTACAGCATAGTACAAACATTATTCCCATTATTGGGGAGTGTGTATCCCATAGTCATTGCTTATGCCTTCCAAGCAAAAGCTGCCAAAAATTGGGACGGAGGAACTTGCAATGCCCCTTACAAGAGCCATGCAGTACAGCATATTCCAAACATTATTCCCATTATTGGGGAGTGGGTCTCCCATAGTCTTTGCTTATGCCTTCCATGCAAAAGCTGCCAAAAATTAGGACGAAGGAGCTTGCAATGCCCCTTACAAGAGCCATGCAGTACAGCATATTACAAACATTATTCACATTATTGGGGAGTGGGTCTCCCATAGTATTTGCTTATGCCTTCCAAGAAAAAGCTGCCAAAAATTAAGAGGAACTGCAATGCCCGTTCGAAGAGTCGTGGAGGTTAGAGTTAATTAAAAACAACATATCAATGCCCCTTGGAAGAGCTGTGGAGTTCAGAGTGGTTTAACAAGACGCTATTAATGCCCCTCAAAAGAGATGTGGAGGTCCCAGCAGCTTAACAAGACGGTTTTAATACCCCTTGGAAAAGTGGTGGAGGTCCCAGTAGCTTAACAAGACGGTTTTAATACCCCTCGGAAAAGTGCTGGAGGTCACAGTAGCTTAAGAAGATGCTTTTAATGCCCCTCAGAAGAAACGTGGAGATCCCAGTAGCTTAACAAGACGGTTTTAATGCCCCTTGGAAAAGTGGTGGAGGTCGCAGTAGCTTAACAAGACGCTATTAATGCCCCTCAGAAGAGACGTGGAGGTCCCAGCAGCTTAACAAGACGGTTTGAATGCCCCTTGGAAGAGACGTGGAGGTCACAGTAGCTTAACAAGACGCTATTAATGCCCCTCAGAAGAGACGTGGAGGTTCCAGCAGCTTAACATGACGGTTTTAATGCTCCTCAGAAAAGTGGTGGAGGTCCCAGTAGCTTAACAAGATGGTTTTAATGCCCCTCAGAAACGTAGTGGAGGTCCCAGTAGCTTAACAAGACGGTTTGAATGCCCCTTGGAAGAGACGTGGAGGTCCCAGTAGCTTAATAAGACGGTTTTAATGCTCCTCAGAAAAGTGGTGGAGGTCCCAGTAGCTTAACAAGACGATTTTAATGCCCCTTGGAAAAGTGGTGGAGGTCGCAGTAGCTTAACAAGACGGTTTGAATGCCCCTTGGAAGAGACGTGGAGGTCCCAGTAGCTTAACAAGACTGTTTGAATGCCCCTTGGAAGAGACGTGGAGGTCCCAGTAGCTTAACAAGACAGTTTTAATGCCTCTCGGAAAAGTTGTGGAGGTCACAGTAGCTTAACAAGATGCTTTTAATGCCTCTCAGAAGAGACGTGGAGGTCCCAGTAGCTTAACAAGATGGTTTGAATGCCCCTTGGAAGAGAAGTGGAGGTCCCAGTAGCTTAACAAGACGGTTTTAATGCTTCTCGGAAAAGTGGTGGAGGTCCCAGTAGCTTAAAAAGACGCTTTTACTGCCCCTCGAAAAAGTGGTGGAGGTCGCAGTAGCTTAACAAGACGGTTTGAATGCCCCTTGGTAGAGATGTGGAGGTCCCAGCAGCTTAACAAGACAGTTTGAATGCCCCTTGGAAGAGACGTGGAGGTCCCAGTAGCTTAACAAGACGGTTTTAATGCCCCTCGGAAAAGTGGTGGAGGTCACAGAAGCTTAACAAGTCGCTTTTAATGCCCCTCAGAAGAGAAGTGGAGATCCCAGTAGCTTAACAAGACGGTTTGAATGCCCCTTGGAAGAGACGTGGAGGTCACAGTAGCTTAACAAGACGGTTAGAATGCCCCTTGGAAGAGACGTGGAGGTCACAGTAGCTTAACAAGATGGTTTTAATGCTCCTCGGAAAAGTGGTGGAGGTCCCAGTAGCTTAACAAGATGCTTTTAATGCCCCTCGGAAAAGTGGTGGAGGTCCCAGTAGCTTAACAAGACACTTTGAATGCCCCTTGGAAGAGACGTGGAGGTCACAGTAGCTTAACAAGATGGTTTTAATGCTCCTCGGAAAAGTGGTGGAGGTCCCAGTAGCTTAACAAGATGCTTTTAATGCCCCTCGGAAAAGTTGAGGTCCCAGTAGCTTAACAAGACGGTTTTAATGCCCCTTGGAAAAGTGGTGGAGGTCGTAGTAGCTTAACAAGACTGTTTGAATGCCCCTTGGAAAAGTGGTGCAGGTCCCAGTAGCTTAACAAGATGGTTTGAATGCCCCTTGGAAGAGACGTGGAGGTACCAGTAGCTTAAAAAGACGGTTTAATGCCCCTCGGAAAAGTGGTGGAGGTCCCAGTAGCTTAACAATACTCTTTTAATGCCTCTCAGAAGAGACGTGGAGGTCCCAGTAGCTTAACAAGAAGGTTTGAATGCCCCTTGGAAGAGACGTGGAGGTCCCAGTAGCTTAAGAAGACGGTTTGAATGCCCCTTGGAAGAGACGTGGAGGTCCCAGTAGCTTAGCAAGACGGTTTTAATGCTTCTCGGAAAAGTGGTGGAGGTCCCAGTAGCTTAATAAGACGCTTTTAATGCCTCTCGAAAAAGTGGTGGAGGTCGCAGTAGCTTACCAAGACGGTTTGAATGCCCCTTGGAAGAGACGTGGAGGTCCCAGCAGCTTAACAACACGGTTTTAATGCTTCTCGGAAAAGTGGTGGAGGTCCCAGTAGCTTAATAAGACGCTTTTAATGCCCCTCGAAAAAGTGGTGGAGGTCGCAGTAGCTTACCAAGACGGTTTGAATGCCCCTTGGAAGAGACGTGGAGGTCCCAGTAGCTTAACAAAACAGTCTGAATGCCCCTTGGAAGAGACGTGGAGGTCCCACTAGCTTAACAAGACGTTTTTAATGCCCCTCGGAAAAGTGGTGGACGTACCAGTAGCTTAATAAGACGCTTTTAATGCCCCTCAGAAAAGTGGTGGAGGTCCCAGTAGCTTAACAAGACGGTTTGAATGCCCCTTGGAAGAGATGTGGAAGTCCCAGTAGATTAAGAAGACGGTTTTAATGCTCCTCGGAAAAGTGGTGGAGGTCCCAGTAGCTTAACAAGACGCTTTTAATGGCCCTCGGAAAAGTGGTGGAGGTCACAGTAGCTTAACAAGACGGTTTTAATGCCCCTCGGAAAAGTGGTGGAGATCGCAGTAGCTTAACAAGACGGTTTGAATGCCCCTCAGAAAAGTGGTGGAGGTCGCAGTAGCTTAACAAGACGCTTTTAATGCCCCTTACAAGAGCCATACAGTACAGCATTTTAAAAATATTATTCCCATTATTGGGGAGTGGGTCTCCTACAGTCTTTGCTTATGCCTTCCAAGCAAAAGCTGACAAAAATAAGGACGGAGGAACTTTCAATAATGGCAATACGGACCACGGTCACCCTGGTGGTATAGTGGTGGTGGAGGCTGAGGATAAGGAGAAGAACATAAAACAGCCGAAATGAGGAAGCGTATACCCATGTGTGGGTGTGAAGCGGTGCATGTGAATACACCTTCCGAAATAACACAGTGGATTTGACTTTATGTTACTCTGCTGTCATTTGGTGGTGATGAGAAGTCTGGCCCAATCCAGCTACTGTTCATTTTGATAAGGGTCAGCTTGTCAGCATTGTCAGTTGACAGGCGAGTGCGCTTATCAGTTATAATTACCCCAGCAGCACTAAAAACACGCACCGATAACACGCTAGCGGCAGGGCAGGCCAGGACCTCCAAGGCGTACAGAGCGATTTCATTCCAAGTGTCCAGTTTGGATACCCAATAATTAAAAGGCACAGAGGAATCACGGAGGACGCTGGTACGGTCGGCAAGGTACTCCCTCACCATCTTTTGAAACTTTCCACTGCTTGTGAGAGTACCCCGCGCCTGAGGGCCTGTAAGCTGGGCAGGTCTCAGAAAACTGTCCCAGAATGTTGACAGTGTTCCCCTGCCTCTGCTGGATTGGAGTTGCCTCTCTCTCGCTTGTACGCCTTGGTTGGTCAACGAACTGTGACCTCTGCCGCTAGCGTGTTCAGATGGGAATTTTTTTTTAACAGTTCTGCAGCAAGGGCCTTCTGGTACTGCCCCATTTTCGTAGACCTCTCCACCTCAGGAATAAGAGAGTGAAAGTTCTCCTTGTAGCGGGGGTCTAAAAGTGTCACCAACCAGTAATGACTGTCACCCAACATTTTGACAACGCGAGGGTCACGGTTAAGGCAGAGTAACATAAAGTCAGCCATGCATGCCAGACTGGTAACGGGCAAGACTTCCGTGTCCTCACCAAGATGACGACTGACCATGCTCTCCTCCTCCTCCTCCTCCCCCCCCCCTGTCCTCAGGCCACCCACGCTGAACTGACAGTATGACAGTTGTACAGGTACTACCGTCTACAGCGCATGATACAAGCTCCTGTTCTTCCTCCTCCTCCTCTCCCTCATTGTCCCCCAATGCACGTTGGGATGAGATGAGGCTGGGCTGTGTGTAATCGACCGCTACGGCTTCTTGATCCATCTCATCATACTCTGGCTGCAATGCCTGCTCTTTAATTCTCTGCAGAGAGCATTGCAAAAGACAGACAAGTGGAATGCTGACTCTAATGATGGCGTCATCGCCACTCACCATCTTGGTGGACTCCTCAAAGTTTGTCAAGATGGTACATACAGTACAGACCAAAAGTTTGGACACACCTTCTCATTTAAAGATTTTTCTGTATTTTCATGACTATGAAAATTGTACATTCACACTGAAGGCATCAAAACTATGAATTAACACATGTGGAATTATATACTTAACAAAAAAGTGTGAAACAACTGAAAATATGTCTTATATTCTAGGTTCTTCAAAGTAGCCACCTTTTGCTTTGATGACTGCTTTGCATACTCTTGAGAGACTGCCATAAAGACTGAGAGGAGGGGGCATCTTTGCATGCAGTATGGACAGGGGATTGCCATGCACACACAACAGGTGACACCCGCTGACACTGGTCATGGACCCTGGGGTTCGCCCCACAAAGTCGGGTGCTTTGTTGCCATGTGCCTGATCATGCTGGTGGTAGTCAGGCTGGTAGTTTTGTCACCCCTGCTGATGCTGGCATGGCAGGTGGTACAAATGGCCTTTTTGGGGATATCAGCAGAGTCTTTAAAAAAATTCCAGACTCTGGAAGACCTACAGGTTGTACTGGCAACGTCCCTCGTGTTGGTGTTACGGGGAACTGTTGCCGGCCTTCTGTGTGCGGCCACTACACTGCTTTTTTCTGCCTATTGGGGTACTCTGCCTCCCTCACCCTGTCTGCTGCTGGCCTCGCTCTGCATGTCCTCCTGCCACGTTGGGTCAGTTACTAGATCATCCACCACCTCCTCCTCTTCCACTTGCGCACCACGATCCTCCTCCTCACTTCCTGGCAATTGTGTCTCGTCATCGTCAACCTCTTGTGACAAATTGCCAGCGTTGACTTCCTCTGGCCATGGCTGTTCAAATATTTGGGCATCTCTACATGGGATCTCCTCTTCCACGACTTCAAGCGGAGCAGGCGAGGGGCACAAATCTGGAAAAGGACCAGTGAACAGCTCTTCAGAGTGTCCAAGTGTGGGATCAGTTGCTGTCTGATGACACTCGGCATGGTGGGAGGGAGGAGCATCAGGGTGAGGAGGAGTATGCGGTCGAGACTCATGGCTACTAAGAGTTGACCGTGTGGAAGACAGACCGGAGGTGGTGGTGCCCAGGTAACTGGAAGTATTATCTGCTATCCAATTAATAACCTGTTCACACTGATCTGGTGTTGTTCTGTGCTTCCCTAGTAATTCGGTCAAGAAGTGGGAGCGAGAAGATATGGCTGTTGGTTGTGGCACATTTTCACCTTGGCCACGGCCCGGTCCTCTGCATGCACCATCACCAGAACGTCCACTTCCATGTCCCTTGCCACGCGCCTTGCCCATTGTAAAGTAAGTAAAATAGCTTACACTCGCACCATCAATGGAAAAAGGGTAATAAAGTAGATCAGAACCGTGGAAGAGGAAAACCACAGTTCTATTTCTCTGGCCTACACCCGACTCTTTTAAACAATCTGAACAATCAGGGAGAAATTATTACTGTTTTTCTTTACGGAAAAAATACCAATAGGTGAATAATAGAGATTTTTTTACCGTGGAATGGCAAAACCACAGTTATTGTTTACTGGGATATACCAGAAAATTTTAAATAGATATATTTGTGTCTGAACAATCAGGAGACAGTACTGTTTTTCTTTACAGCAAAAAATGCAAAAAAGCAGGATAATACAGAGATTTGACCTGTGGAACTGCAAAACCACACTTGTATTTCTCGGGCCTACACCAGACTATTTTCAACAGATATATTTGTGTCTGAACAATCAGGGGTGGGGTTATTATACAGAGCTCAGCATTCAGAGATCTGCATGAGAAAAAAAAACCTGCAATTTTATCAAAATAACACCAAGCAGCCCCGTAAGTGATACATCGTTGGAATCAGGGCCTCGGATTATGCTGCTCTCAAATGGGGTAGCAAAAACCTGCTGACATATTCCATTTAAAGGGGCAGCTGCTACTAAATCCAGACATGGTGCAAAATTTAAATTCTGCTGCAGATTTACTGCTGTAGATTTTTAATTCCTAAAAATCCCTGTAGATTCAGAGGATCTCAACCTTTTCAATGCAAATTATTTTCAAGACTTATTCACAGATATTATGAAATATTACAGTAGAAATAAAAAAAAAAAAAGCACAATACCTAAACCCCCTCCTTGGGAAAAATATACGGCAAGTATAAGAAAGACAAAAATTTATTCTGGAGTCATATTGAAGTGTAAATAGACTTGTAACCATACAATGTAAACAGCAGCGAATGTAAGTAGGATCCACTGGATCTATATAAGAGGAACGCTTTCCAAAGCTGATCTTCTGAGCCCACCGCTATGCTGGCTGGACCGGCATTGTGATCGTCAGCACCTGGAATATACGTCACGTTTTACTGCAGCTCATAGAACCAAATGATAAGACGCAGAGCAGTGCGAGGCTTGTGACTCGCTATACACAAAATATACGACATGTTTGATGAATGGCATAAAGGAAAGCCGATGCATTCAGATGTCTCTGGGCAACTATATGTTGTGATAGATAAGTTCCTGTCAGGGTGAGGGGCAGCATCCTATCGGCTCACTCACCATGACAGGTTTACAACATGTTGACTCATGGACGTGATCAATCAGTCAATTGATGACATAGATGCACGTTCTTGATTCCGACAGGTAGGTCAGAGATGTCCGTCTCAATCAGTTTACCTTCCATCTAGGATGGATGGCTGCTGACATCGTTGGCCATTATGTCCATATGCAATTATTATCCCCTAATTGTGATGTACAGTACAAATTTATATTGTGGTACCGTGTTAGCCAGAAAATTTGATGGAAATAATTTTATGCCCAAAAATGGCAAAAGTATTCTCGGAGTGATACCTTTATTGGCTAACCAGAAAAATATATATATATATGCAAACTTACAGAGCACACAGGCTCCTTCTTCAGGCAGGATTACAAATGTTAAGAATTCATGTGTAATATTGCCTGAAGAAGGAGCCTCTGTGCTCTGAAAGCTTGCATATATATATATTTTTTTCTGGTTAGCCAATAAAGGTATCACTCCGAGAATACTTTTGCCATTTTTGGGAATAAAAGTATTCACATAGAATTATCCACCAATTAAAAGAATTTATTTTTGCTAAATAAATGTATACATTTTTTAAAATTTTATTTTATACATTTTCTCAGAGAACCTCTTTAAGAAGGAGATTTCAGAATGGGCTATAAGACATGTCCAGCTTTGCTTAATTGTCTCACCTTACTGTCCTTGTTGAACTGAGCTCCACTTTGTTCTTGGATGATATTGTAAGGAATGAAGACGTCTAGATGATACAAATCGGGACGTCTGACTATTCTGTCTTCACCCAAGTCCAACACAAGAGATCTAGCAGAAGACTGTAAAGAGAAGACCAGCGTGGTAACAACGCTTATGTCGCTGAATGCTTCTGTACGGGAAAGAAAGTTGTAACCAACAAGTGCACAAAAATCTAAACTTTTATCTTGATACGTGGCCAACTAGAAGTTACTGTGTAGCTCCACACGTCTCATACATTAAATCTGACACATGGAGGAACTGCTCACAGAAAATGCTTCAAATATTTTTTAGGATTCACACGGCATTAAAAGGGGTTGTCCACCACTTTAATACTAATGGAATATCCTTAGGATAGGTCATCAATATTAAAGTGCCAGGCAACCCCTTTAAGTGAGGCATAATGAATGGTACCAGAATTTCAGATAACGTAGCCTTCATTAAGGCAGAAGGCCCACTCGGTTATATGAAGAAATCTGGGGTCCCCAAAAGCAAACCCAGTAATCACCAGATTCCCGTGTGGTGACTACTTAATCTGCTGTTTGGGAAGACCAGAACTGACCCCTATATTTAACCAAGTGGGTCCCCTCAAGCTACATTATCCTGTCTGATGAAGGCTACATTAGCTGAAACATTCTTCATCTTCATTATGCCTCATTTAACGCAATGTGAATCATGGACATGAGAAAAATCAAATTAAAAAATAAATACATTTAAAGCATTTTCTGTGCGATTCCTCCAAATGTCGCATTAATATAGAAAAAATAAAGAGCGGCGTGTTCTACACTATTGCAACAAGCCTCTTTCATCATTTATATCATCATTATAACATCATTTATATGCACCAGCACCATGGAATCAATGGCACTATATAATTAAATAATAATAATAATATATACATCTTCCCACCAGCTTGTTTTCCCTCTATCTCTTCTCTGGATCTATGAAGCCAGAACTGTCAAAGAAGAGGTGATGGTGGAGATGGAGGGGAAACAAGCAGGGCGGAAGGCTTATATAAATGACTGGTCCCACCGTGAAGCACTGGGCGTCTGTGCTTGGTTTGAACAGTCGTTCTCTGCTGACAGAGTCGTTTACAGAGATCTTCTTTCCAATTCCAACAGCTTGCAAACAACCCACCATGGTATGAAAAAAAAAATTATATCATCATCATCCAGTAAATGTGTCACAGCTGCCAGCAATTGGCTACTGTGGACACCTCAAAGCTGTGATGATAAAAGTTGGCAGAGGAGGACCGGTAGCACGAGGTTGGCACAGACTTTTAATAAGGGAAGACTTTTGGAAATCACATGAAATGCAAAAAGGTCACAATCCTAAACCACATCTGAGGGTCTCACCACTTTAGGTAAAGAGATTTCAGCCACCAGAAAACTTGGGTGTCCTACAGGAGGTTCCGCCACAATCATGTAATCTGGTTTCACGGGTGAACTGATAAAAAAAGGAAGGAAGCAGTATATTGCAAGGGTACACCATCAATTTATGATCTGTTGGGGTCAATCTCTAATATAATAAAGGGGCACTGATGCTGGTAAAGAGGAACAGCCCCTTTCAGGGTCATTCCCTGCACATTGGCATCATGGCCTCCACTGTGCAGCGGAACGACAGCATAGATCCAGCAAAGTGAATGGGCTTAGCTGCAGTTCTCCTGCACAGTGAAAATCCGGGTAGCTGCCCCACACCAGCATATTCTTTAAAAAGGGCAGCGGGGTTACTTCCAGGCTGCAGCCCCCTTATTCTTGGAGTCCAAGAAGTTGGATATCCTATATCTTTTGTAAGATGGGATTCTAAAAAAAGTAAATGCATGCATTAAACCTCAAAGTAACCCAAACCTTTCAACTTCTGAGATGAGGGACTTGCTTGGAGTTAGCTGGGAGGGTCTGTAGGAAAAAAATAAAGACCATAAAGGCATAATAGTTAAAACAAAAAAAAAAACAATGTCCACATTGTTCTTGCACCATAACAAGCCATTCTGCAACTTCCCCCATCTGTTGGGTTTAACCCATCACCACGAGGAGTGGCGCTCCTCCATCTGTTGGGTGTAACCCATCACCACGAGGAGTGGCGCTCCCCCATCTGTTGGGTGTAACCCATCACCATGAGGAGTGGCGCTCCCCCATCTGTTGGGTGTGACCCATCACCATGAGGAGTGGCGCTGCCGCTTCTGTTGGGTATAACCTATCACCAGGAGGAGTGGCGCTCTTCATACTTTGTGTACCTAGAGGAAATGTGGTATTATAAGACATCCAATCAATTGAATGGCCGACCATGTACTGCATGGATGAGCGAGGAACATCAGAGAAGAAGCCGCCGATGCTCAACAGCAGCCTACTCTGTCGTCTTTTACAGACTGTATGCCATAGACTTGTACCTTAGAGTTGGGACTTACCCCATTATGTTCATTTCCTGAATCATCGGTTTTGATTTGGTTCTGATATTCTGTTCAAAAATGGATCCCAGGAACTTCCGATTTTTCGGCATTTTCCACTCTGAAGGGAAACCATAGATGATAAACAGGGTCGGACTGGAACTGAAACTCAGCTCTGGCATGTGAGAGGACGCAGGCCCGCCCGACGCGCGTTAAATTTGAAATATTTTCGTCAATTATTTGGGTATATGTCACAATAAAAATTGCTGCAAACTGCACTTTATCATCGATAGACAAAAACTGACATAATGTAAAATATAAACTTCCCTCCAGGAAAATGTTAATTTCTTTCAACTGGAGGGACGGACATATTTGTAATATAGAGCTCCATGTTCCCAAAAACGCTATGTTTGATAGTACCAGGAAAAGCAGGAAAGTGAATCCTTGCAGATCTGAAGCAGTTTCATGTCTATTCTTTCAGTATTTTTGCAGCGTTTCTAAAGAACGGGACAAAAAAAATCTCAAAAAACGCAATATCAAGGGGATTTTCCTGCCGAGCGACAGGTTTTTTGTGCAGAAATGTTCTTCCCTTTCTTTTTTGTTTATATTTTGTGTTATACACTAGTGGCGAAAATTGAGGCAACACTTTCAGTTTTTCACCATCACCAATATTTAATGGAGGTTGTCACTGACCTACTTACTTGTACACACGCCCTCTTCTGCGATATGTATTCTATGTTGGTTTATAGTGACCTGGGTGTGATGTAAGACAGATATTGTGCGATTAAAATGCGGTTTTTATATTTTAAAGCCAGTTTGTCATCAGAAGGTAAGCAATTACATGTTTTCGTTCTCAAAGTGTGTAAGCGGTTTCAAGAGACTGGTTCGATAAAGAATAAACCAGGTAGAGAAAGGAAGAAGGCTACAACTCCTCAGACTGATAGAAGAATTGTTAGAATCGCCCTAAATAACAGGGAATAAACTGCTGTTAACATCAAGGAGCTTATCAACACCGGAGTGACAGTGTCTGACCGGACGGTTCGACGATGACTGGTAAATGCGGGGTTAAGAGCCAGAATACCAGGTAAAAAGCCATTTTTGAAAACCTCACAGCATCAGAAACGTCTGCAGGGGCCAAAGAACATTGTAAATGGACCATTGAACAATGGAGAAATGTTATATGGAGCGATGAGACACGCATATCCATCTTTGGCAGCGACGGTGTCCGCTACGTTCGACGACGACCTGGAGAGGACTGGTTGCCAGAGGGTACAGTACCCACCATGAAGCCTCCTCTGAGTGTTATGGTAGGGGGCTGCGTGTCCAGAGATGCAGGTGGTCGGCTGCAGGTAATTGAAGGAACAGTTAATGCTGAAAAGTACATCAAGGAAGTCCTTCAGCCTAAACTCATTCCTTCGGCACACGATGTATTTGGTGAAGGGACACCGTTTATTTTAAGATGGAGCCCCATGCCATACAGCTAAAAAATGGCTCTCTTGGTTCAAGGACAAAAATGTCCAGCTATTGAATTGGCCAGGAAACAGCCCCGATCTCAATCCTATTGAGAATCTCTGGGCTCGGCTCAAAAGAGCGGTGTCAAAACAGCGGGCTTCACACAAGCAGGAACTCACTGCAGCCATCATCAAATCATGGCTTCATATCATCACACCATCTGATTTACACAAACTGGTAGATAGCATGCCAAGTAGATGCCAGGCAGTCATCAAGGCCGAGGGCTGTCCAACTGAGTATTAACATTTAGTGTTAGATATGAAAATAGGACAAATCAATGGCTTTTCTCCCACAGTCATCTGAGTGACAATAGTCTCCAATTTGTTGACAAATGAACAAATTTCCTGCTAATATTGTGTTTCTATATGAGATTTTATTTCTACTTAAAAACTTTACTGTGAAATCAAAAACATTCATGAAATTAGTATTTGTATTGGCAAAATGCTAAAAATTCATAAATCTTGGGGGTGTTGCCTCAATTTTGGCCACTAGTGTATAGAGTTCCTCAGTATATTTATATGTTGTCCCCCATCACCTTTTTCATCTCTCCTTACAAGTATGCCTTGTATCTTAACTAAAACATGGTAGTAAGTAGCATATTAAACCCTTTTATAATGGGTAGTGTAGAATCGCTGCATATTTCAGGGTTATGCGCTCCTGAGGACTCATTAGTGCTGCCCTCCTCAGGCGAAACCTGGTTGTGATCTCGTATAATATGGGGCTAGCCGGTCTCACCTACCAGTTTGGGTCACAAACCCTTTTTCGTTTGCTTTGATGTTTTACTCATTGTTTATTACGTTTACACCCCAAATCTCTCCTAATCCTGGAGATCAAACCTATGAAAGCAATTTATGAATGATCGTAACACCTCTATGAAGGGTAATTATCACATCCTTCATAAATATACATTTATATGTATAAATACATATGTGGTCAATGCATAGTACTGGCACATGACTTATCACTTTCCAGGACCTTACAAAGCACCAGGAACATTCGTAACAAGCGGAGGTGAAGCGATTCTGGCAACTTAATAGGAAAGGATTCTTTACAGTTAGAGCAGTCAGACTGTGGAATGCCAACCACAAGATATAGTAATGGCAGATAGCATAACAGCATTTATTGAAGGGCTGGATACTTTTTTAACAAAACATGACATTGTGGGTTATAAATAATCTAGTAATAGAAAATGTATAACTTTGGAGATAGACCAAGGACATTAAAGTTAAAACTTTTTCAACCTATGTAACTATGCAAGTATGCAGAATGCACATTAGGAAAATGCTTGAAATGCAATTCCCTATAATATTATTTTACAAGTAATTTCCTCTTAATTTTCCACTTTGTAAAGTGCTAGTTATAAGCCCAATCTATGGATCTAAAAAGTGCAAAACACTCCTGAAACACTTGTACGTATGTTCTATAATCTGTATTTCTTATGGTGCCTAAGGGAAGCCGTAATGATAAGACTCCTGCTTGGTAACAAGTGCAGTTATTTGCCTCCATAATGAAAGTGAATTACCAATGATGAAAGGGTTAATACTTGGACCCTGCATCAGTAATAGCCCTTGTAGTAACCATGACAACTATTGTGAGGGCATAAACAAGTGTCATAAAGAAGATTCCATAAAAGAATGCCGTGCTGCCATGATCAGCGCCATTACTGATGATGCGCCTGAGGACCTTGAGCTTGACCACCCCACGTAATGTGCCAATGTTGGTGTAATTTGGAGGTTCTAGCAGGGAAAGAGGTTGTCTTCTTAGACACCCCGGGGGGAAGGGAAGGTAACAGAGGGGGGGTCCCCAAAACAGGATCCCCTTCTGTTACTATGTACAAAGAGCTGCTCTTCTTTGGGAGTTCATGGATGGATCGTTGACTTTAATGGGTGATAAATTGGGAGGGGGAGGGGATACGCATCCTATTAGGGGTTATCCATAATGAGCAACCCCTGTAACCAAGTACCCAACATCTTGAGAGACGGAGCTGGATCTGTAAGGGAGAAGTGGTAGATCCACCTGGGAAATCAGATCAACTAAATTCGTTCCAGCAATAAATGTGGTGACAGATATCGCAGCCAAACCTTCCCACATCCAGTTTATCACATTAATAGTCTATATTTGTTATGTCGTTCTCTGTAAATATGTAGAAATTCTAAAACTCCGTCATATATCGGCACTAACTCTCTAAGCCCAAGGGAAGGGCAGCCCTCCAGCCATGGTTCCCTAGAGGTTTCCTCCACAGGGGGTTTTCCTCTCCTGAGCGCTGGAGGGTGACTCTTCGTGAGTCGAGGGTTGTGCCATTTTCGGTGTCATGTAAATTTAAATAAAGTTGAGAACGTTTGACACCTAATTGCAATGATTTGTGTATTTATTTTGTATGTGTCTGATTCATTTTGTTTGGGAGTCGCGGTCCATCACACATCACTGAGTCATACGTCTGGACATCTGCCGCCAGAAATTTTGCTCCAGGGGTTGCCCCTGCTCTGGGGAGTTTGATGGAGCAGAGAAGACAAGAATTACAGAACTCATCCTCAGAATAAGGACTTCTATTACAGTACTACAAGCAGCTTCCTCGCCTCATTCACACAGTGAGTATTTTGGGCACTAATTTACATCAGTATTTGTAAGCTGAAAACCAGAGGGGAACAAACACAGTGAAAAATAGTAACTGAAACACTTTCACCTCTTCTGTTTTGGATCCACTCCTGGCGTCTGCTAACAAATACTGATGCAAAATATCGCCATGGAAGTTCCCTAAATTCTTACTGACTGATTTGACTGTTTGAGTAGCAGTCAAGCAACAGAGGTTGCAAGCGTTAAAGGAGTTTTCTGGTATCAAAAACCCCTGTCCCCCTTGCCATTTTTCTCTATCCTGAACCTGTGCTTCCTGCCCTGATCTCAGACTGTCTGACCTAGTCCTTGTCTTCGCTCTCCTGAGTCTGGTACCCTGGTACCTCCGGAATGCTGCTGCAGTCCCGGGAACTGCACTGAAGTGGTACCTGGTGTCTACCGGCGGCCCAGTCTATCCTCACCACCAGAGGTTCTAGTGGAGACCCAGTAGACACCTAGTCACAACCCTCCCGTGGGGCAGTGGGTCCATATCCACCAGGGTTACACCCACATAGCAAATGTGGTACCAATATTCAAGAAGGGGATAACATCTGAGCCTGGAATTTATAGGTTGGTAAGTTTAACTTGTACTGTGGGCAACAACTTTGAGGGTTTTCGAAGAGATACTAACCTGGAGCACCTCAGTAAGAATAACCTAAACATATGATTATGAGGGATCTGTCCTGCAAACTAATCTGAAAAGATTCTATGGGGAGGTAAGTTCAGGTTGGACCAGGGAAACTTAGTGGATGTTGTCTATCTGGACTTTTCAAAGGCATTTGATACGGTGCCATACAACAGGTTGGTACATAAAAATGTTCAATATATTATATGGTAAACTTGCTCCACGAAAGAACAAGTCCTTGTGTGGTCGATGGAAAAATCAAGGAAAATATCAGTGATGCGGTCGTTACCTCTTGACAGCTCCATTTCGTACTTGTTCTCTAGTCCCTCCATGGCCACGGTGATAAAAAATTCCCTGAAAAGCTCATTATTCTAATAAAAAAAATACAAAGTAAGGAGCTGACACAAAGGAGAGCAGACAGCTCGTATGTCGGAATAAGCAATTGCAGTTACCGTAATTTTCTCAAAGACGGTGCCATTAATCACTATGTCGTACGCCGTGCAGCTGCCTCCACCTGTAGGACAAAGTGCACCAGGACTTAGATACTTTGCGGTGCCGACTCAATCCATTGACCTTAGTAGGGCTGCTATGAATAAGTGGTATAAGTTCTTAAAGGGGAATCCAAGTAGTGGACAATCCCTCTAAGTCCAAAATCTAAACCAAAAAAGTTCAAAAGTCAACAACAAGATGTCAAACTTTATTCCGCAGACTGGAAGTGGACCTACCAGAACCTGTGGAGATGGCACCTTTGACCATTGAGGATTAGTAAGTTGTAATACTTGCTATTTTAACCCCTTTAAGGATATCTCTGGACTATCCCTTTAAAAAGAGAAGCGCTGTATTAAAAAAAAACGTACTATTATCAACTTCAACGTGGGGCTCTCCAAGGCTCATGGGGACTTGATAGCCGGAGGGATCATCAGATTCCAGGATGCTGACTTAACTCCTCCTCCGTCAGGTCCGGGGCCGTTGAGATCTGGTTCGACTTGCAGATGTTAATAAAGATTTTGGTATTTTTGGATGTGCAAGTTTTAATGCAGAAACCTAACACAGAAATAAAAACAAAAAGTGAACAAAAACACAATAAAATCGGCAAAAGCCAAGCAGCATTTACATGTAATCAACTGCATAAGAAATTATGTGACCCCCCACGTTGGTTGCATCATGTGACCGTTGCAGTCAATAAGACCCCACTGCCCCACTGTGGTATCTGTCACATAATATGCACAAAGTAATCTGGATAATAATCAGAGGACGCCCATCTCACCCGGCTGGGGTCTGATCTCTCTGCTTTCTGGTAAGTTCGGTATTCTGCTCTGCATCTCCTGTTTGGCCTGAAATGAGGCAACAAGTGAGAATCAGTGAGTAACATGAACAGGATGGTTCTGGAAACTGATTTTTCCTGCACCAAAATAGTACAACTGTGAGGGGTCTAAAGCCAACAATACACATTAGGTAAATGTTAGAGACTGCCGCGCCCCCGGCAGCTGACGGAGGAGACATTCACCCGGTGATTGCTGGCCTCTCCAATTCATCTTTCGTACCTTCATCAGCATCTGTTCATACAGCGCTTCCTCCATGTTTGTGTTAATTTCTGCAGACAGCAGCGACTTGTCAGACGCCATTTTTTCGGTCAAAGACAGAAGCTCAGGGATCTTGTTTTATAAGAGAAAACCTGAAAAATGAAAATATGTATTAATCTTCTCCACAGACAACGACAGGGGGAGAGTGCGGGAGCCTGACAGCCCTTGACACGAGGGGGTGCGGGAGCCTGACAGCCCTTGACACGAGGGGGTGCGGGAGCCTGGCAGCCCACGACAAGAGGGGGTGTGGGAGCCTGGCAGCCCACGACAAGAGGGGGTGCGGGAGCCTGACAGCCCACGACACGAGGGGGTGCGGGAGCCTGACAGCCCACGACACGAGGGGGTGCGGGAGCCTGACAGCCCACGACACGACGGGGGGCGGGAGCCTGACAGCCCTCGACGCGAGGGGGTGCGGGAGCCTGGCAGCCCACGACACGAGGGGGTGCGGGAGCCTGGCAGCCCACTACACGAGGGGGTGCGGGAGCCTGACAGCCCACTACACGAGGGGATGCGGGAGCCTGGCAGCCCACGACACGAGGGGGTGCGGGAGCCTGACAGCCCATGACACGAGGGGATGCGGGAGCCCGACAGCCCACGACACGAGGGGGTGCGGGAGCCCGACAGCCCACGACACGAGGGGTGCGGGAGCCCCGACAGCCCATGACACAAGGGGGTGCGGGATCCTGACAGCCCACGACATGAAGGGGTGCGGGAGCCTGACAGCCCACGACATGAAGGGGTGCGGGAGCCTGGCAGCCCACTACACGAGGGGGTGCGGGAGCCTGGCAGCCCACGACACGAGTGGGTGCTGGAGCCTGGCAGCCCACGACACGAGTGGGTGCTGGAGCCTGGCAGCCCACTACACGAGGGGGTGCGGGAGCCTGGGAGCCCACGACACGAGGGGGTGCGGGAGCCTGACAGCCCACGACATGAAGGGGTGCGGGAGCCTGACAGCCCACGAAACGAGGGGGTGCGAGACCCTGACAGCCCACGAAACGAGGGGGTGCGAGACCCTGACAGCCCACGAAACGAGGGGGTGCGAGACCCTGACAGCCCACGAAACGAGGGGGTGCGGGAGCCTGGCAGCTCACGACACGAGGGGGTGCGAGACCCTGACAATATTGGGAGTGGGATTCTGCACACCTACAGCTAGCTACTTATTGTCCTGAATGTAGTAATCACCTTGGCACATTCCCATCTTCTTACCTGTAGTGCAGACACCAAACACCACTACTCTGACTGCAATCACCCAGCTACAGCGTCACCGCGCCTCAGCAACAGGGGAGCGTCTAGATTGGAGTTGATGTCTTGAGGGGGAGGAGCGAGTTCATGGAATCATGATGTCACCAGAAGGGGCGGAGCCTTCTCAGTCCAGTGGACACTATTCCACCTGCAGCTGCAGCAGTGCGCACATTGTGCCGGGACAGGAGGACTGGTGATGAGGAGCTCGTGTTCAGCGTTGTGCTGTGAGGACTGAGGCAGGGAGAACACAATATTAATTATAATAATTTTTTTTAGGCTGTGTGCCCACTATGCGTTTTTTAAGCGTTTCCGCGGTGGCAATTCCGCTGCAGAAACGCTTAAAAACGCTTGGTAGAAGGTCTGCCATGTTCCCCAATGATAATCCGCATGTGCTTTGCACATGCTGTGTAAATTTCTGCTGCGGATTATCATTGCGGAAAAATCCGCTGCACTACCAATTATTTTGCGGAAGCTCGGCGCTTTCGCCGCCATTGACTTGCATTAGAACACATGGAATCCGCATCACTGGATCTGTACATGCAGAATCCATGCGCTTCAATGTGCGGATGGTACCCGGGTTTGGAGAAGAGGAGACTGTCCTCCGGACCCGGGTACCATAGAACCTGTAAAAAAAGAATAAAATAAAAAATAAATATTATATTTACCTTCTGATGGCCCCCGGTGTCTTTATCCGATGCGTCCTGGCTTGCCAGCAGCTCGCGATGGTCTGAAAAGGACCTGCCGTGACGTCATTTAGTCATGTGACGGGTCACGCGACCGCTGACGTCGACAGGCCATCAGAAGGTAATTATATATTTCTTTTTTACCATTCTTTTATGGTCACACTATATAAATCCATGCCGGTTGCATGTATTTATATAGTGTGACCAAGTTGTCAAGCACTTTCCAAGTGATGCTAAAATCGCTTGTCAACCCGCATGCGGAAATGCAAGTGAAGAACGCTTCACATCAGCAAGTCCCAGGCAGGAAAAAAGCATGTACAATCCGCATGTACAATCCACATGCGGTTTTTCTGCCAGGGAGACGCGGAAACGCTCAAAAAAAATCCGGAGCATTTCTGCATCGTGGGCACATAGCCTTACATTAATTGTATGACTCAATATTGAGCACACGTAACCATCTATACACAGCTGGAGGCCGCACGTAGCCATCTATACACAGCAGGAGGCCGCACGTAGCCATCTATACACAGCGGGAGGCCGCACGTAGCCATCTATACACAGCGGGAGGCCGCACGTAGCCATCTATACACAGCGGGAGGCCGCACGTAGCCATCTATACACAGCGGGAGGCCGCACGTAGCCATCTATACACAGCGGGAGGCCGCACGGCGCCATCTATACACAGCGGGAGGCCACACGGCGCCACCTATACACAGCGGGAGGCCCACAGCGCCCCCCCCCAGAGAGAGCAGGAGGCCGCACGGCGCAATCTATACACAGCGGGAGGCCGCACAACGCCCCCCCCACAGAGACAGCAGGAGGCCGCACGGCGCCATCTATACTCAGCAGGAGGCGGCACGGCGCCCCCGACCCCAAAGACAGCAGGAGGCCGCACGGCGCCATCTATACTCAGCAGGAGGCCGCACGGTGTCACCTATACACAGCGGGAGGCCGCACGGCGCCACCTATACACAGCGGGAGGCCGCACGGCGCCACCTATACACAGCGGGAGGCCGCACGGCGCCACCTATACACAGCGGGAGGCAGCACGGCGCCACCTATACACAGCGGGAGGCCGCACGGCGCCACCTATACACAGCGGGAGGCCGCACGGCGCCACCTATGCACAGCGGGCGGCGCCACCTATACACAGCGGGAGGCCGCACGGCGCCACCTATACACAGCGGGAGGCCCCACGGCGCCACCTATAAACAGCGGAAGGCCGCACGATGCCATCTATACACAGGGGGCCGCACAATGCCATCTATACACAGCGGGAGGCCGCACGGCGCCATCTGTACACAGCGGGAGGCTGCACGGCGCCATATATACACAGCGGGAGGCTGCACGGCGCCCCCCCCCAGAGACAGCAGTAGGCCGCACGGCGCCATCTATACACAGCGGGAGGCCGCACGGCGCCCCCCCCAGAGACAGCAGGGGGCCGCACGGCGCCATCTATACACAGCGGGAGGCCGCACGGCGCCCCCCCAGAGACAGCAGGAGGCCGCACGGCGCCATCTATACTCAGCAGGAGGCCGCACGCAGTCACGCACACACAAACATATACATACACGCATAAACACATTTGAAACACAAAAATACATATAAACAGACATCACACAATGACATCTGCCTGCACACACACACACACATACATACATATACATACACACACACACACTCACCATCCCCCGACTCGGCTCCAGCTCTTTTCCGGTGCAGCACTGCAGGCCGGGTGCGCACTGCGTGACGTCACAGCTAGGAGACACGGCCGCGCACAGGGCCGTGTCTCCTAGCAGTGACGCGGCCGGGCCAGCACAGGGAAGTTAACTGCTGCAGTGCTGGCCCGGCCGAAGAAGAAGCAGCGGCTGTGTGCCGCTGCTGGGGGAGCGATCCTTGGGCCCCCCCCCCACTGTCTGCCGGTATGTGCCGTGGCGCCGCACATATAATGAGGACAATCTGGCCATAGACACCCCGGAGCCCCGGGCCCCCTGGAGGTCCGAGGCCCCGGGCGGTAGCCCAGATCGTCCTCATTATAATCCGCCTATGCTTATATACATGTAACACTCACTACCCCCTATTCCTGTGTATTGCTGTAATATATAACCTATACTCGTTATCCATCATTATAAATTAAGAAGATTTTCCACTTTATCCGATATATCCACACTCAATCAGTAGATTAGATGTCTGCTGAAGAGGCAATACACATGAACGTCTCCACATCATCCTCCCCGACTGTATCTATATGTGCCCCGTGACCCCCGATCAAGTGTCTCCATCACGTGCTCGCAGCATCACAGGTCACATAATTTCGTTGGTGTGCGTTGTGTATCGAGCCACGCCTCCTCAGCACCCATTGGTTGGTGGAGACATACCTCCATCCTGATTGGCTATAGTTGGCCGTTTAACTCTTAGCTCTTTCCGAATGATGCCACCCCCTGACGAAGACAAGAAGCCGAAACATACATCGGGTGGACGCCAATCAGGAGTGGGATCTGCATCTGCTATAGCGTGAGTACAATGCACATGTGGTCACCTTTTTTAAAAACGCTTAAAGTGGATACAAATACATATCTGTCAACAGCACATATGCCCAAGTCAGTGCACTACTCTCTACAGCAGAGGTCCCCAACTGCCGGTCCGCGGACCAGGACCGGGCCGTTGGGGTTTTTCAGCCGGTCCGCAGCACCGCTGACAGTTGTAGAGGATCAGCAGAGAGAAAGCCAGCATGTGATCAGTAGCCTATAAGAAAAGAGGAGGAGGGACTGGCAGTGAATAGATAATTAGCCATGCGGCCCTACTCGCAGAATGTGCTCAGGCAGGAGCAGGGACAAGCAGGTCATGTGTGTCCAGCGCTCCTTCCCCTCCTGCTAGCTGCGAGTTGGAGGGGGAGGGGCTCTGGATGCTAATGGGCAGCTAGATATGACGTCAGGTGTCCCACCCTTATGACTCCTGTAGCTGTGTTCTGGTGTCGTGCGGCCCAGCAGCAGATTTTCTGGTTAAAGTGAAAAAAGCAAATAACAGTGAAAATTCATAGCAGCAGTGGCTGTGTCCAGTAGCAGTAGTAGTGGTCATCATCATCAGATGGGACCTAGATGGGATCGTCTTGTTGCAGGAAAACAAGCCCAGTGCTCCCACTGATCCAGGGAAACAAGCCTGGTGCTCCCACTCATTCTGAACCTATGGTAAGTTGAATCACATTCTCATTATAAATGTCATAATTATATAAGTATGCACTAAGCTCCACCCCTCCATAACCCCACCCACATATGACCAAAGCCCCGCCCCCACCCCCACTGGGCCATTGAAAACTGGTCTTGCTTAAAGCGGGTCCCTGGTGCAAAAAAGTTTGCCGACCACTGCTCTACAGGATTCACACCGACATCCAAATAATAAGGGACCAGCCCTTGTATATATACATACACAGGTGCATCTCACTAAATTAGAATATCATCAAAAAGTTACTTTATTTCAGTTCTTCAATATAAAAAAAGTGAAACTCGTATAGCCATAATCATCAGCATTAACAGAAATAAACAATAACTGATTATATTCTAATTTAGTGAGAAACACCTGTATTTGTTCACATATGAGATATATAATTTATGTAGATTTATTCTTTGGAGGCACTTGCACTTTATGTAAAGTTTATGATAATTAAACAATCATACGTACAGATATATCTAACTAATGATATGTATATATATTTTTATATACTGGATTAATTTGTGGCTTGATTCTCTGTATTATCCCTTTGCTGTTCTAATCATGATCCATTCCCACTGGTGTTAATTGTAATTCCTGTCTCGACGTCCCCTTTGCGTATAGTTTTTAATTCCCCCCTTTTTCTGCATTTCCTCCTCTTCCACCTGGTTATCAATATAATTATTAGCATCACCCACATGCCTGGACTCTTCTGGTCGATGTCTCCTTTCTGCTATACACTAGAGTGGTATACTATGTGCACAGATACATGGAGTGCCATATACTTCTCAGGAGGTGCGCAGCGTCCACCTCCTCACCGCACAGGCCCACAAGCTCCTCTCCGGCAGGAAGAAGATGCATTCAGGCCGCTCCTACCACTGCAGCAGACGGCAGTGCACAAGTATACAGGGTGGAGTGTGGATGTGTCTGCACCACTGGGATGTGGCCGACCTGCATATATACATATGCCCCTCTGCAGGGGCGGACTGGCCCACCGGAGGATCGGGAAAACCCCCGGTGTTAGGATCATTCAGCCATGGAGGGTCCTTGTTGGAGTCGGGGTATCCCCGTAACAAGAAATACACAGACACGTAGTGTATAATCAAGTACTGGGAAGCCCCTGAGCGCGTCTCCCTCTATGGGTGCTGTCCCTTTATTTATAATAATAATCATTTTTTTTTTTTTTTTTTTTTGTCAGACATGCGCAGTAAAATGCCTTTGTTTCACAGGCAGCGAAATGATGATTCATAACAGTGGAATGTTGATAAGAAAGTTTCATAAACAAAAAAGTGATAATTAGTAGAAGGTTGCTGAGACAGCTAAAACAAGTTACAATCTAGTTTCTGGGCGTCAGTCCAAATGTCCAGATAAGGGAAGAATAACTTCATCTGTGTCTTACATCGTAGTCTTGCGTGAAGTACAACTCCCATCATCCTCTCAGTCCCCCCTTTGATTCTTCCTTATGGACTTTTGGTAGAAAACCTGGTCCGGGAGTTCTTTTCTTTCATATTCTTGAGTCCGTGTTACAAAGCTTATTTATGCATATTAAAATAATTTTTAATCCTATTTTAACCCCTTAAGCCCCGCGGGTGGTTTGCACGTTAATGACCGGGCCAATTTTTACAATTCTGACCACTGTCACTTTATGAGGTAATTACTCTCGAACGCTTCAACGGATCCCCCTGATTCTGAGATTGTTTTTTCGTGACATATTGTACTTCATGATTGTGGAAAAATTTCTTCGATATCACTTGCGTTTATTTGTGAAAAAAACGGAAATTTGGCGAAAATTTTGAAAATTTTGCAATTTTCAAAATTTGAATTTTTAAGCCCTGAAATCAGAGCGATATGTCACACAAAAGAGTTAATAAATAACATTTCCCACATGTCTACTTTACATCAGCACAATTTTGGAACCAAAATTTTTTTTTGTTAGGGAGCTATAAGGGTTAAAAGTTGACCAGCGATTTCTCATTTTTCCAACAAAATTTACAAAACCATTTTTTTAGGGACCACATCACATTTGAAGTCACTTTGAGAGGTCTTTATGACAGAAAATACCCAAAAGTGACACCATTCTAAAAACTGCACCCCTCAAGGTGCTCAAAACCACATTCAAGAACTTTATTAACCCTTCAGGTGCTTCACAGGAATTTTTTGAATGTGGAAGAAAAAAATGAACATTTAACTTTTTTCACAAAAATGTTAATTTAGACCCAATTTTTTTTATTTTCACAGGGGTAACAAGAAAAAATGGACCCCAAAATTTGTTGTGCAATTTCCCCTGGGCACGCAGATACCCAATATTTGGGGAAAAAATACTGTTTGGGCGCACGGCAGGGCTCGGAAGGGAAGGAGCGCTATTTGACTTTTTGATTGTAAAATTTGCTTGAATAATTAGCGGACGCCATGTTGTGTTTGGAGAGCCCATGTGTGCCCAAACTTTGGAGCTCCCCCACAAGTGACCCCATTTTGGAAACTAGACCCCCCAAGGCACCTTTCTAGATGCATAGTGAGCACTTGGAACCCCCAGGTGCTTCACAAATTGATTCGTAACAATGAAAAAGTGAAAAAAAAAACACTTTTTCATTTTTATGAATCAATTTGTGAAGCACCTGAGTGTTCCAAGTGCTCACAATGCATCTAGATAGGTGCCTTGGGGGGTCTAGTTTCCAAAATGGGGTAACTTGTGGGGGAGCTCCAATGTTTGGGCACACAGCGGCTCTCCAAACGCAACATGGTGTCGCTAACAATTTGAGCCGATTTTCCGTTAAATTTGTTAGAGGACACCATGTTGCATTTAGAGAGTCCCTGTGTGCCCAAACATTGGAGCTCCCCCACAAGTGACCCCATTTTGGAAACTAGACCCCCCAAGGCACCTATCTAGATGCATAGTGAGCACTTGGAACCCCCAGGTGCTTCACAAATTGATTCGTAACAATGAAAAAGTGAAAAAAAAAACACTTTTTCATTTGTATGAATCAATTTGTGAAGCACCTGAGGGTTCCAAGTGCTCAGTATGCATCTAGATAGGTGCCTTGGGTGGTCTAGTTTCCAAAATGGGGTCACTTGTGGGGGAGCTCCAATATTTGGGCACACAGCGGCTCTCTAAATGCAACATGGTGTCCGCTAACAAATTTAACGCAAAATTGGCTCAAATTGTTAGCGACACCATGTTGCGTTTGGAGAGCTGCTGTGTGCCCAAACATTGGAGCTCCCCCACAAGTGACCCCATTTTGGAAACTAGACCCCCCAAGGCACCTATCTAGATGCATAGTGAGCACTTGGAACCCCCAGGTGCTTCACAAATTGATTCGTAACAATGAAAAAGTGAAAAAAAAAACACTTTTTCATTTTTATGAATCAATTTGTGAAGCACCTGGGGGTTCCAACTGCTCACTATGCATCTAGATAGGTGCCTTGGGGGGTCTAGTTTCCAAAATGGGGTCACTTGTGGGAGAGCTCCAATGTTTGGGCACACAGGGACTCTCTAAATGCAACATGGTATCCGCTAACAAATTGAATGGAAAATCGGCTCAAATTGTTAGCGGACACCACATTGCGTTTGGAGAGCTTCTCTGTGCCCAAACTTTGGAGCTCCCCCACAAGTGACCCCATTTTGGAAACTAGACCCCCCAAGGCACCTTTCTAGATGCATAGTGAGCACTTGGAACCCCCAGGTGCTTCACAAATTGATTCGTAATAATGAAAAAGTGAAAAAAAAAACACTTTTTCATTTTTACGAATCAATTTGTGAAGCACCTAGGGGTTCCAAGTGCTCACTATGCATCTAGATAGGTGCCTTGGGGGGTCTAGTTTCCAAAATGGGGTCACTTGTGGGGGAGCTCCAATGTTTGGGCACACAGGGACTCTCTAAATGCAACATGGTATCCGCTAACAAATTGAATGGAAAATCGGCTCAAATTGTTAGCGGACGCCACATTGCGTTTGGAGAGCCCCTCTGTGCCCAAACTTTGGAGCTCCCCCACAAGTGACCCCATTTTGGAAACTAGACCCCCCAAGGCACCTTTCTAGATGCATAGTGAGCACTTGGAACCCCCAGGTGCTTCACAAATTGATTCGTAATAATGAAAAAGTGAAAAAAAAACACTTTTTCATTTTTACGAATTAATTTGTGAAGCACCTAGGGGTTCCAAGTGCTCACTATGCATCTAGATAGGTGCCTTGGGGGGTCTAGTTTCCAAAATGGGGTCACTTGTGGAGGAGCTCCAATGTTTGGGCACACAGGGACTCTCCAAATGCAACATGATATCCGCTAACAATTTGAGCCGACAATTTGTTAGCGGATATCATGTTGCACTTGCTCTCAACACTAGTCGCCATATCGTCATCTTTTTTTCTTACTTTTGAAAAAAATCCCAACCCCAGCCCTAACCCTAGCACAACCCTAGCCCCAGCACAACCCTAGCCCCAGCACAACCCTAGCCCCAGCACAACCCTAGCCCCAGCACAACCCTAGCCCCAAACCCAGCCCTAACCCTAGCCCAATCCTAACTCAAGAGTTTATTTTTGACGCCGTTCCTTGTGCGGTATAAGTGATTAGACGACTTTATTCTTCGGGTCGGTGTGATTACAGCAATGCCAGAATCATATGGGGTTTTTATGACTGACAGCTGTCACACACTAAAAGACGCATTTTTTGTAAAATCTAGTTTTTGCATCGCCATATTTTGAGAGCTATAATTTTTCCAAATTTTGGCAGACAGTCATGTGACGGCTCGTTTTTTGCGGGATGACTTGACGTTGTTATTGGTGCCATTTTCAGGCACGTGACATTTTTTGATCGCTTTCTATTCCGATTTTTGGGAGGCAGAATAAACAAAAACCAACAATTCAGGAATTGTTTTTTTTTTTTTTTTTTTATTCTGTTCCGCGTGTGGTAAAATTGATGAGGCAGCTTTACTCTTCAGTACGTTTACAGCGGTACCACATTTGTATAATTTTTCTATGTTTTGGCGCTTATACACAATAAAAGCTATTTTATAGAAAAAAATATTTTTTAGTATCGCTTTATTCTGAGAGCTATAACTTTTTTATTTTTCGGCTGATGGAGCTATATGGCGGCTTGTTTTTTGCGGGACGAGATGACGTTTTCAGCGGTATCATTTTTATTTATATGCGTCTTTTTGATCGCGTGTTATTCCACTTTTTGTTTGGCGGTATGGTGATAAAGCATTGTTTTTTGCTTGTTTTTTTTTTTTTTTTACCGTGTTCACTGAAGGGGTTAACTAGTGGGACAGTTTTATAGGTCAGGTTGTTCCGGACGCGGCGATACCAAATATGTGTACTTTTATTGTTTTTTTTTTATTTTTTTTATAATAATATTTATTGATGGGTACATTATATTTTTATTTTTGGTGTATTATTTTTTTTATTTTTTTATAATATTTTTGCACATTTTTTTTTTTTTTTCCACTTTCACACAGTTTATACACTTTATTACTTTGTCCCACTCTGGGACTTTCACTTTTTTTTTTCTGATCGCCTGCATGGCACAGGAATGGAGCACCATCCCTATGCCATGAAGGCTGTCAGAAGTGCACAGTGTGAAGATTGCTTGGAGATGCACTGCGCATGTCCAAGCAATCTTCCTGCTCTCTGGTGACCCGGATGTTGTCATGACGACATCGGGTCGTCATGGCAACACCCGGGAAGCCTTTGCAGACTGCGCTGGAAGCCGGAAGAGGAGGTGAGTATCGGCGATCACCTCCCCTTGCCCCCGCAATGCCGCGATCGACTTCGATCGACTTCGATCGCAGCATCGCGGGGGTTAATGTGCTGGGAGCGGTGCGTGACCGCTCCCTGCACATAGTACCGGGTGTCAGCTGTGACAATCAGCTGACACCCGGCGGCGATCGCGCCCGCACAGCCTGTGTGCGCGCGCGATCGCCATGACGTACTAATACGGGTCTGGCTCTTAAGTCCCAGGGCACAGACGCGTATTAGTACGTCAGATGTTATTAAGGGGTTAAACACTACATATATGACTACTATAATTAGCACAATCTGTAATATACCTTGCAGAATTCCAGCCACCCAACCTCCAATACCCTTAAACCAGTTCTTTGGGTTGAGAAAGGAGAAGGTGTCTGACCACCAGCTATCTTTATTTTGGTCATTGTGTCTGTCATATTCATCCCGTAATCGTTGTATATCTGCCAGCTTGAACCTCATACTCATTGTACTGTTTGGATCTATGTAATGACAACAGGTTGGACCAATAATTTGACACATTCCTCCCTGGGCCGCAGTTAGGTAGTCTAACACTACAGTATGTTGATTAGTAACAATTATAAGTTGATTTTGTACAGCTATACTAGTATTAAGTATATCCATAATATCCCATATCTGATCATC
Organism: Phyllobates terribilis; assembly: GCF_046119375.1. Lineage (NCBI taxonomy): Eukaryota > Metazoa > Chordata > Amphibia > Anura > Dendrobatidae > Phyllobates > Phyllobates terribilis. The sequence continues at coordinate 217,320 of NW_027363643.1, forward strand.
TAGATAGTCGGTGGCCTGAACTAATTTATCCCACATCTGCATCAACATTGGATACACAAAGAAAGTGCTGAATATTTTATTAGGAATTCCCATTTGGACCACATGTGGCCTACCTGAAGGTCTAGGCGAGTTGTCGGCTGCTCTTTTGTATAGTGTGTGTTTAGGTACTGCTTGCATATCTACCTGCTGATTCTGAACTATAAATGTGGCCGGTGTTAAGCGTCCTAGAGTACATGTACCTTTTATTCCTACTGGGAGCCATTTGTATGCTCCATTTCCACAAATCCAGAAGGTTCCTTCAGGCAGATCCCATATTGCAGAGTGTTGGAGCACCAACCTATGTACCAAATCTAAAAATTTAGATACATTCTGAAGTATACACCAAGGGGGTTTTTGACCTAATGGACTACAGTATCCTGCATCTGGATTTTCACAAGTCGGTGTACCTGGGTCATATGCACTTGACTCATTACATAATATATTACCTGGTATCTTTGAACATGTATCATTGTTTCCATCGGGGAATAATTGTGAATATTTCCAACCATTATTGTGTATGTATTTTTCTACTATATCAGGTTTAAAAGGTTGAGAAGAAGATACTGTGCTACTAAAACTGAGTTGTATATTTTCTGTAGGAATTAACCCTAAGTCTGTTAGTCCCGTCTTATTTCTAGGAACCCATACACCTCCTTTAAACGCTAAATATTGTAAGTTGTTTATTTTTCCAGTCATATTACCTTGCCACCAGGGAAATCCCACCCACCCCACAACTGGGATGGCAACAGTGGTGTTCCATAATCTAGAATTAACGGTTTGGTTATTTGCTAATTTGTCTGAGCAATTAGTCCATGTAAACACTTCCTCAGGGGTCATGGGTACGGCCAGGAAGGGTATGCTCGTGGCTGATATTGGAGAATGCGTACAAATCCAACAGTCTGCTATTTTCTGTCCGCCATCGAGCAGCCCGTTTACCAATGTCTCATGATGTTTTATAAATTTATTATCTGTAGGTTTTGGGGAACTTAGTTTATCCCACAGGTCTCCCTGATCTATCGTTATAGCTAACACAAGTACAATCACCACTATTTCTTTTTGCAATGGCTTGCATGTACCCATGCTGATTTTCCTTCCAATTTTACTGCAGTTGGAGTTGTCAATAACACCTGATATGGACCCTCAAATCTGGGTTCTAGCGTTCTTCTGTTATGTCTTTTTACGTAGACTTCGTCTCCTGGTTGCAGCTTGTGCGTTCCCTCAATGGAATCTGGATCTGGAATGGAAGAGAACACTAAAGAGTGTATTTTAGACACATGCTTACATAAATTTTGTACATAAGCAGTTAAGCTTTCAGTTTCTAACATTAAAGTCTGTGGGAAATACAATCCTGTATTGGCAACTCTACCAAACAATATTTCATGGGGGGTGAGTTTGCTCTTTCCCTGGGGGGTGTTTCTGACTGAATACAATGCTATTGGGAGACACTCAGTCCATGGTTTCTGTGTTTCTGCCATGGCTTTCTGTATTTTTAACTTAAGTGTTCCATTCATTCTCTCAACCTTACCAGAACTCTGTGGGTGGTAAGGGGTGTGTAGTTCACTTTTTATACACAACATTTTCATTACATTCTGAAAGATCTCTCCAGTAAAATGTGTACCTCTATCTGACTCGATCACTTCTGGGATACCATAACGGGGTACCAGTTCATGTGCTATTTTTACTGCAGTGACTTTAGCCGTGGCTGTATGAACTGGATAAGCCTCTGGCCACCCCGAAAACATGTCCACACATACCAGTACATACTCATAGTGTCCATGCTTAGGCATCTGGATGTAATCGATCTGAAGTCTCTGGAACGGATATAGTGGTCTTACATGGTGCTTCTGGGGGGTCTTAACAGTCTGTCCTGGATTGTGGGCTAAACAGATTTCACAAGAACCTCATTTTGCTCGAGCTACCTGGCCGAACCCTGGGGCTAACCACTTCTGTCTGACCCTCTGTATCATACCGTTTGCAGACACATGTGTAGGTCCGTGGGCTTCACTGACCACAACAGGGTACCATGCTCGGGGGAGACAAAGCTCATCTCCTTTTCTCCATAGTCCTTCTTTTTCTTCTGCCCCCTGTTTCTGCCACTCTTCTTTTTCTTCTCTACTCACCTGCTGGTGGGCTTCTTTGAGCCGTGTAATTAAGTCAAATTCTGATACTGCACTAATAGTGTGGTCAGTTGTCAGAGGTTTTACTGCAGCTCGCTTAGCAGCCTTGTCGGCTCGGTCATTACCCCTAGCTATCTCGGTGTTGAGTCTTACATGTGCAGGTACTTTTATTACTGCTACTTGTTTGGTTGAAGCAGCTGATTCTAGGATTTGTCTAATCATTTGTCCATGTTTTACTGGTTGACCTGAAGCTGTCATGTAACCTCTAGCTCTCCATATACATCCAAAATCATGTACAATACCATATGCATATCTAGAATCGGTAAAAATATTAGCGGTTTTTTCTTTTGCTAACTGTAATGCTCGTATTAGAGCTAATAGTTCAGCTTCCTGGGCTGAACAGCTGGCCTGCATTGGCTCAGCTTCAATAACATCATAATCTGATACAATGGCATAACCTGTGTGAAAGTTACCAGTTTCATCTGCATACCTACTACCATCTATATACATATGTAGGTCTGGATTGTCAAGAGGGGTGTCCTGTACATTAGGTAGCCCTTGTGTTTCTTGTTCTATACACTGTAAGCAATCATGTATTATATTGTCTTGTTCGTGGTATTGTAAAAAATTTTCATCTTCGTCTTCCTGACCTCCTTCCACTCCCCCCTTTGTCTCTAGTGGTAACAGAGTGGCTAAATTTAGAGACAATATGCGGCGAAAAGTGAGGTTTGGTGGCATTAGTAAGGAGCATTGTAATCTATGATGTCTAGCCATTGAAATGTGTTTTGGCAATACCTGATTCAGTATGCCATGTACATCATGTGTAGTTTGTACTATTAGGGCATGGTCTAGTACTATTTCTGAGGCTTTTTCTACCAAAAGAGAGACAGCTGCTACTACTCTGACACATGATGGTGCAGCTTTGGTAACATTATCTAATTGAGCAGAATAGTATGCGACAGGTCTTTGTTTATTTTCATGTTTCTGTGTTAGTACTCCTGTAGCATGATTAGACATTTCCGCAGCCATTAATTGGAATGGTTTGGCGTAGTCTGGGATTCCCAAGGCCGGGGCTGACATGAGACCTTTCTTGAGGTCTTGAAAGGCTATGAGTGCTGATTCAGTTAACTGGAAAGGTTCGATTTTTAAACAATCATATAGAGGTTGCATAAGCTGACTAGCATGTATAACCCATTGTCTGCAGTGTGATACTATTCCCAAAAATGCTCTTAATGTTTTGTAGTTCTTGGGAGGAACAAGATCTCTAATGATTTTTAGTCTGTTGGCGGTGAGGTGCCGAATACCTTGTGAAATGCAGTGACCTAGAAATACTACCGTAGTCATACAAAGTTGTACTTTTTTCTTGTTAACTTTACAGCCCATGTCTGCTAGAAATATTAACAACCTTATTGTGTTGCTGTTTGCGGACTCTTGAGCAGGGGCACATAACAATAGGTCATCAACATATTGGAGAATTACAACCTCATCCGTAGGTTTGAAATTTTGAAGAACTGATCTCATAGCTTCTGAGTACAAGGTAGGTGAATGTATCATACCCTGTGGTAATCTTGTCCATGCTAATTGTCTATTCTTAAATGTAAATGCAAACAGTTTGTAACAGTCTGGGTGTAATGGTACTGAAAAAAATGCATTTGATAAGTCTATGACAGAAAATACTCGTGCTGTTGCTGGGATCTGTGATAGCAACGTGTGTGGATTTGGCACAACAGGAGTAATAGGTTCCAAAATTTTATTTATCTCTCTTAGATCATGTACCATCCGGTACCTAGCAGCTGACCCCTCAGTAGATTTCTTTTTTACGGGGTACAACGGTGTATTGGCTGGTGACTTTACTTCTATCAGTACTCCAGTTTTTAGATAATCTTTTATCTGTTCTCCTATGGCGTGTTCTTGTTGGGCACTAATAGGATACTGTCTCAATTGGGGTAGTGTCACACCTGGAACAGGAGTGACTTTTACTGGAGCTATTGGCATTAGTCCTACATCGGTGTCATGTTGTGCCCATAATTTTTCTGGTACCTCAGAAAGATCTAAAATAATTTGGGTAGGGGCAGGATCTTTCTCATCCTCTAAGGCTTGGACTTTTACAATGTTTTCTAGAGACTCTTGGTCATCAGGCACCAAAATTTGGACTCTACCATCCTCCAAAAATTGGATATTCATTTCTGTCTGCTTTAATAGGTCTGTACCTAGAAGACAAGTAGGTGCCCCTTTGACAAAAAGAAATTTAGATAAAAATATTTTAGATCCTATCTTTGTTTCAAGGGGAATACTATATGGGAGTGGCCTGATTCCTCCATCATACCCTTCGGTATAGGTTACATCATCTGATAAACAATCAGCATTTGGTAAGGCGTCTTCATTGAGGACGGAGGAAGTTGCTCCGGTATCTATTAGAAAAGGGCATTGTTTTCCTGCTACTTTTACCTGAATTATTGGGCGCCTTCCAGTCAAAGTGGTTTGCATCACGTCTAGTCACTCGCTTGCTGCAGGAGCAGAAGCCTGTACTGTCTTTTCTTGTGATTCTCTTGGGACATAGGTACCATCTTCTATATCCCTGGCTTTTTTCCTGCATTCTCTAATCCAATGTCCTGGTTTCTTACAGTAGTGACATGGATTAGTTTTCTTATCCAAATTCCCTTTGTCATAGGTCTGATTTGATCTGTTGTTTTTATTGACCAGACTATTATTTGCTGCTACTCTGATGGGTTTGGATGCTGCCTCACGCATATCCATTTCTATCCCTAATAGTTTTTGTCTGACTATCTGGGGATCATCTAGGGTTCTCCAATCAGGAGTTGCAGCCTTGAACTTTTCCCTAAGTTTTGGGTTAAGATTCTCTATAAAAGTTTTTGTCATCAGTCGAATGACTCCTTCATTGGTAAGGTCCATTCCCTCGTCTCTGTAACTGTTTTCTACCGCTAAGTAGTATTCATCTACAGGCTGTCCTGACTTCTGGGAGACAGTTCCTGAAGTCCCTCTCATTCGTTGTTTAGTTCTCATAAACTCCATAAGTCTGATCATAAAATTCTGTCCTGACAGTGCGGTATTTGGATCCTCACCATCTACTGGTTGAGGTCTATGAGGTTCTATAACTGTCATCAATTCCTGATACAACCCTGGTGTCATTTTCATTCTACATAATTCTGTCCCATCTGACCATGTTCCATTATGGGTGTGTATTATCTGCTGTATGTACGTAGCAAATCTTAGTGGGCATTGTATTGGATCTGGTGCATTCTGAAGTAGGGACATTCCCTCAGCGGGGGTCCATGGAAAATATTGTCTAGTCTGATGGTATCTAGTTACTCTACGCGGTGGATTGCCACCATCTTCTTCTCTGTATGGTCGACTGAGGATACGCACTGGTGCCAACATATCATGTGGTCGTGGTGCTCCACATCCTGCACATGTGTCTCTCCAGTCTGGATTCTGGAGTCCACAGTTTGTACATGTCCATCCACCCGGACCCCGAAAATCAGGATACGGTGTGGGTTCTGACCTGGGCTGATATGGTGGTGCCAATGGGTTCATTTGTTTACTGTTTTCTGTTTGTACAATGGGACCCTGTCTGACTGGAGTTCTCCATAATCCATTGTCTTTATTAAAAGTCCAATGGTCTGTCTCTGCTGTTTTTGATAGTTCGACCATGGCCTCTACTTGTTCCTGCCATCCTTTGTCTCTTATCACTCCTGCTTTTCTAACCCGAATGTCCTCCCATAGTTTCCTGTTAAACCTGTCATGCCTTGCTACCTGAAAAGTTTTGCAAACTTTCCCTAAATTCTTAGTTGCTTCTACACCACACCTTTCTTTCACGATTGTATAGACATCTTGTTCATCATTTGTGGTCTTAGTCTGTTTGTTGCCCATTTTTCCTGACTATTCTTACCTTAGGAGGCTTTTTGGGTTAGATAAAATATATTCTATATTTTACCTTTCCTCGTTACCTATTCTGTCCTAAGGAGCCATTGTTGCCCATTTTTCCTGACTATTCCTACCTTAGGAGGTTTTTTGGGTTAGATAAAATATATTCTATATTCTACCTTTCCTCGTTACCTATTCTGTCCTAAGGAGCCAGTATCTGAAACGGTTTCTCTGGACCGTTTTGTCTGAAGTGTAGAGTAATTCTAACACACATATATATGGCAACAAGGGCAAGACCAACAATACATAAAATGAACCATACAGTCTCCATTATATATCATGTCCCTGGAGTATTATCATTACTTCCATGGGCTCATTCTGTCAATCTCTTATCCGTCAAAAAGGAGGACAAAGGTTCGGGAGTTAAGCGTGAGCGAAGGTTTCCCCGAAAGGACACAACCTTATGACTCAGTTAGGCAATCTCCGTAATACTTATGTCATCTACCTTAGTGCGGCTTATGAGGCTATTCCCGACATCCACATCTCTTTCATACCATCCGTTTCATAACCTTCTCTGACCTCTCCTTCGGCAGATCCTACAGTATATACATGAATGACCCGAGCTATAGGTATCCTTCTCTACTAGTTCCTCAATCCCAACACAAGATATGCATGAAATTTACGGACTATCGCAGAGCAGATGTAAGAGAACTAACAGTGTCTCTTACCTGGCCAGGTTTGTCATCTGCTGTTCCGATGTCCCAATCTCAGCGGTTACTCGTGCCGGTCGATGAACTTGAAGGAATACGCAGACCTCGGGTCCCTGTTCGGGCGCCAGGAATTGTTAGGATCATTCAGCCATGGAGGGTCCTTGTTGGAGTCGGGGTATCCCCGTAACAAGAAATACACAGACACGTAGTGTATAATCAAGTACTGGGAAGCCCCTGAGCGCGTCTCCCTCTATGGGTGCTGTCCCTTTATTTATAATAATAATCATTTTTTTTTTTTTTTTTTTTTTGTCAGACATGCGCAGTAAAATGCCTTTGTTTCACAGGCAGCGAAATGATGATTCATAACAGTGGAATGTTGATAAGAAAGTTTCATAAACAAAAAAGTGATAATTAGTAGAAGGTTGCTGAGACAGCTAAAACAAGTTACAATCTAGTTTCTGGGCGTCAGTCCAAATGTCCAGATAAGGGAAGAATAACTTCATCTGTGTCTTACATCGTAGTCTTGCGTGAAGTACAACTCCCATCATCCTCTCACCCGGGTCCCGCCCCCTACCCCCCTGGGCCCTGTACAGAGAACAGATGCCCCCCTCCCCCTCCCGGTTCGCAGCACTGCCGATATGATTAGTGATGGGCCCTCTGCCTCCTCTGCGCAGCGCGACACTGCCGGCGCGTGCGCAGGAGGTCAGTCTCAGTGTGATGACGTCATCGCCCTGGGACTGCTTCCTGTGCGCGCTGTGGAGTACGGACCCTGCGTCGCTCCAGGCAGCGGCTGCAGCTCATCTCGACGCGTCAGTATGAAAAGCAGGAAGCAGGGGGGGGAGGGGTGACTGGGAGGACCCCTGGCCGAGGCTGGCAGTAAATACTACTGGGCAATGGGCATGGTTCTCATCATGCCAATTGCCCAGCATGTCCTGCTGCCAGCCTCTGGTTACTGGTACTATGCCCAGCAGCATGTACTATTACCAGGGGCTGGCAGGACATAGTGGGTGGGCCTGATAGTACCAAGGAGGCTGGCAGGACATACTAGGCATGAATCATGCCCAGCATGTCCTGCCAGCCACTGTTGGTACCATCATGCATGCCCATTGCCCAGCCACTGGTGGTGTGGTACTATCATGCTAGTACTAACACCAGTGGCTGGCTGGCAGGACATGCCATGTGAGCTTGAATGCTAATACCACAGAGGCTGGCAGTACATACTGGGCAATGGGCATGATAGTACCACCAGTAGACTGACTAGGCGGTCTCCAGGGCTCCGTCTCCCCTTCTCGCTGCTGTTAGGCTGGGTTAACATTGCGTTTATGCTGTGCGTTACAACGCATCCGTTGTAAATCAGCGCAGACGCAATGTACTGTAGACTTGCATAGCAAAAATAGGCATGTGTTTGAAAGTATGCATTATTTGCAAAGCACAGAAAAACATGGTCGGCGGCTGGAGGCCAGCTGAGCACTTCTCTGACAACTGGGTTCTAGTGTCATTCTGTGCCTGCTCATCTCTGATATTTGTCTGATGGCAAAGATGTAGCAGAGCTGGAGACAGAAGATCCGTGGATTACGTCAGAGCGAGGATTTTGTTTTTAATTAAAGATGGAGTCCCTACATGTGTTTTGTGTTTTATTTTTATAAAAAAAAAAATTCTGTGTTGTGTTTTTTTCTGTTTACTGGAAATTCATGGTGGCCATGTGTAGTTTGGCGTGACTCCATGAATTTCAGGCTTAGTGCCAGCTGATAATACAAAGCTGGTATTAACCCCATTATTACCCAGCGTGCCACCCCCCACCAGGGCCATTGGAAGAGCCGGATAAAGTGCCTGGAAATGGCGCTACGATGAATGCGCCAATTCCAGGGGTGGCTGCAGGCTGCCATTTTCAGCGTGGGGGGCCCAGAATGCTTGGGCCTTACCATGCTGAGAATCCCAGCCCCCAGCCCCCCCCGATCAAAATATGGCGGGAGCCCACGCATTTTTTTTTTTTTATTATTTTTTTAAATAATTTAAAAAAAACATTGGGCTTTCCTGACTTTTGATCGCCAGTCAAGGTAAAACCAGGCAGATAAAGCAGACAGCTACGGGCTGCCACCTCTATCTGCGCTGAGAATCAAAATTTCTGCAGAGCGCTATGTCATTTTTGTTTTATTATTTATTTATTTTCACACTTCTATATGTGTGACAGTCCCAACAGCCAATCACAGACGCTGACACAGAGAATGGGCGTCTGTGACTGGCTGGGGGCTGGGATTCGCAGCATGGTAAAGCCCATGCGTTCTTGGCCCTCCACGCTGAAAATCGCAGCCCACAGCCACCCCTGAAAATGGCGCATTCATCATGGCACCATTTCCAGGTGCTTTACCCGGCTCTTCCAGCGGCCCTGGTGGTGAGTGGCAACCTGGGTAATAATAGGGTTAGTACCAGGCCATCTTTGCCTTATCAGCTGGTACTAAGCCCGAAATTCATGGTTTCACGCCAAATTAGACATAGCCACCATCAATTTCTAGTAAACAGAAAAAAAAAAGACAGAATTTTTTTTTTTTATTATTAAAAATAAAACACATTTAGGGACTCCATCTTTAATAAAGAAAAATCCTCACTCCCAACGGAATCCATAGGTCTTCTGTCTTCATCTCTCTTAGATCTTTGCCATCAGACAAATATGTCTGCTGACAGATGAGCAGGCACAGAATGACACTGGAGCACTGTTACTGTGTAGTGCTGAGCTATGTTTCTTTTTTTGTCATTTCATGCAGTGTAGAAATCTTGGGAAAAGTGTGGATTGTGCTCTGGAAGTGATCAGTTATAGCTAACTAGGTTATTTTCTGCAGAGATAAGTCCTGTATAGAAGATATGATATATCGGTCTGCAGTTAAAGAACTTCACCTAGAGACATCACTGGTGAGTATGTGTATTACCTATACACACACACTGACACTATATACAGAGCGCCTGTGTATAATGTCACTGGTGATCACTGTATTACCTGTACACTGACACTATATACAGAGCTCCTGTGTATAATGTCACTAGTGATCCCTGTATTTCCTATACACACACACACTGACACTATATACAGAGCTGTGCATAATGTCACTGGTGATCCCTGTATTACCTGTACACTGACACCATACACAGAGCTCCTGTGTATAATGTCACTGGTGATCACTATATTACCTGTACACTGACACTATATACAGAGCTCCTGTGTATAATGTCACTGGTGATCACTATATTACCTGTACACTGACACTATATACAGAGCTCCTGTGTATAATGTCACTGGTGATCACTATATTACCTGTACACTGACACTATATACAGAGCTCCTGTGCATAATGTCACTGGTGATCACTATATTACCTGTACACTGACACTATATACAGAGCTCCTATGCATAATGTCACTGGTGATCACTATATTACCTGTACACTGACACTATATATAGAGCTCCTATGCATAATGTCACTGGTGATCACTATATTACCTGTACACTGACATTATATACAGAGCTCCTGTGTATAATGTCACTGGTGATCCCTGTATTTCCTGTACACTGACACTATATACAGAGCTCCTATGTATAATGTCACTGGTGATCACTATATTACCTATACACTATATACAGAGCTCCTGTGTATAATGTCACTGGTGATCACTGTATTACCTATACACTATATACACAGCTCCTGTGTATAATGTCACTGGTGATCACTGTATTACCTGTACACTGACACTATATACAGAGCTCCTGTGTATAATGTCACTGATGACCACTGTATTACCTCTACACTGACACTATACACAGAGCTCCTGTGTATAATGTCACTGATAATCTCTACATTATCTGTACACTGACTCTATATACAGAGCTTTTTTACATTTTCATTATCAGTCACTATCTGGTGCCATTATGTGCCATGGTCATGGCGTGGCGGTATTTGTCACTTGTATGTGGTATTATTCAGACAGTCACTATGTTGTGGTAATATGTGGTCTTCTCATGGTGTGGCAGTATATATACCTTGTACTTGGTAGTATTTGATCACTATGTGGTGGTATGTGTTCTGGTCATGGTGTGGCGGTATTTCTCTCTTCTATATGGTATTATTAGTCTAGGTATAGTGGATTGTTGTCAGTCATTTGTTTTTTCGGATATTAAGAATGGGAACATTCTTTATTTGCAATACATATTAAATACTTGGATGTTTAACCTCTCCCTGTGTTGTGACTACTACACAGCAGCAGAGATTTATTGGTTAATAAAGTTGATTCATTTTGAAAGAGTTTGTGGACTTATGTTATTCCTATATACGGTAACTGCATGGTGCTGGTGGGCCCCAAGATTGATTTTTTCCTGGTGGGCCTCAGGTACTCCAGTCCGGCGCTGGTCCCAGACAGTTACCTCCTCATCTGTCCTGCTGCCGGCTGGGAGTCCTGTACAGTGCAGCATGTAGTGTGATGTGAATGCCACACTATGGAGATGCTGCTCCTACTACTGCCAAGTGAGGATCTCACCTCCCCAGTATGGTGCCCTCAGGAGCTCCCACAGGGCATCACAGGCCTTAGTATGAAGCAATACCACAAGTCTTCTAGTATTGCTTCATACTAAGGCCTGTGATGCCCTGTGAGAGCTCCCTGAGGAGGTGAGAGCCTCACCTCATACGGCCCCATGATCTCTATGTACGATCCCTGACTGGGCCCCATGATCTCTATGTACGATCCCTGACTGGGCCCCATGATCTCTATGTACGCCGCTGACTCGGCCCCATGATCTCTATGTACGCCGCTGACTGGGCCCCATGATCTCTTTGTACGCCGCTGACTGGGCCCCATGATCTCTATGTACACCGCTGACTGGGCCCCATGATCTCTATGTACGCCGCTGACTGGGCCCCATGATCTCTTTGTACGCCGCTGACTGGGCCCCATGATCTCTATGTACGCCGCTGACTCGGCCCCATGATCTCTATGTATGCCGCTGACTGGGCCCCATGATCTCTTTGTACGCCGCTGACTGGGCCCCATGATCTCTATGTACACCGCTGACTGGGCCCCATGATCTCTATGTACTCCGCTGACTGGGCCCCATGATCTCTATGTACGCCGCTGAGGGGGTCCATGATCTCTATGTACACCCCTAACCTGATTGGCCCCATGATCTCTATGTACGCCGCTGACTGGGCCCCATGATCTCTATGTACGCCGCTGACTGGGCCCCATGATCTCTATGTACACCCCTAGCCTGATTGGCCCCATGATTTCTGTATACGCCCCTGACTGAGCCACATGATTTCTATGTACGATCCCTGACTGGGCCCCATAATCTCTGATCTCTCATGATGTTTTTTTTTTATTAAAGATGGAGTCCCTAAATGTATTTTGCGTTTTATTTTTACTGTGTAGTGCGGCACTATGTTGCATTTTGTCATTTCATGCAGTGTAGAAATCTTGGGAAAAGTGTGGATTGTGCTCTGGAAGTGATCAGTTATAGCTAACTATGTTATTTTCTGCAGAGATAAGTCCTGCATAGAAGATGTGATATATCGGTCTGCAGATAAAGAACTTCACCTAGAGACATCACTGGTGAGTATGTGTATTACCTATACACACACACTGACACTATATACAGAGCTCCTGTGCATAATGTCACTGGTGATCACTGTATTACCTGTACACTGACACTATATACAGAGCTCCTGTGTATAATGTCACTGGTGATCACTGTATTACCTGTACACTATATACAGAGCTCCTGTGTATAATATCAATGGTGATCATTGCATTACCTGTACACTGACACTATATAAAGAGCTTCTGTGTATAATGTCACTGGTGATGACTGTATAACCTGTACACTATATACAGAGCTCCTGTGCATAATGTCACTGGTGATCACTGTATTACCTGTACACTGACACTATATACAGAGCTTCTGTGTATAATGTCACTGGTGATGACTGTATAACCTGTACACTATATACAGAGCTCCTGTGCATAATGTCACTGGTGATCACTGTATAACCTGTACACTGACCCAATATACTGAGCTTTTTTACATTTTTATTATTTTAGCATTATTTGTCACTATGTGGTGGCATTATGTGCTTTGGTCATGACATGACGATATTTGTCCCTTCTATGTGGTATTATTCAGTCACTATGTGGTGGTAATATGTGGTCTCATGGTGTGTCAGTATTTATACCTTGTATCTGGTAGCATTTGATCACTATGTGGTGATATTATGTGCTTTGGTCATGGTGTGGCGGTATTTGTGCCTTGTATGTGGCATTATTTGGGCACTATGTGGTGGTAATATGTGATCTGGTCACGGTGTGGTGGTATTTCTGCCTTCTATCTGGTAATATTGGTCTTGGTAGAGTGGATTGTGGTTGGTCATTTGTTTTATCTGATATCAATAAGGGGAAACCTCTTTATGTCCAATAGATATTAAATACTTAGATGTTTAACCCCTCCCTGCCCTGTGACTATTACACAGCAGCAGAGATGCAGTTACAGAGGTTCACCAGAGAAAGCAAGTTGGCATTTGGTGAGATTTTCACCTCTGTATTTATAAGACAAAACCAGGAGTGGGTGCGAAATGCATAAAACATGACCTCGGATTGCTCCACTCCTGGATTTGTCTTATAAATACTGAGGTAAAAATCTCACCAAATACTCAAAGTGCCACAATCTTCTGACAGTGCGGATTCCACCAATAAATAAGTGATCACCTTCCCAACCTGTGCATCGCTGATAACTTGTTTTCACCAATAAAAACCCTTTAATGCAAACTACAGTAATTGTACATCGCAGTTCTGGTGAGCGCACAGTGATGGGCAGGAGCCGCCAGTATAATGGGTATAACGGCTAACAGGTATTTGCAAATAGCTGAAGGGTGGGTGGGCCCCTGGAGTCAATGTCCCTGGTGGGCCCCAGACACCCCAGTCCGGCTCTGCCCCCGACCCAGCCCGCCCCTGATTTGTCACGCACGGACCCGAAGCGACTGTGCACTGCAATACACACATCCTGTTGAAATTTCTGCTGGCGTTTACAAGCCCCAATCCCCCTGGGCCCGGCCGCAGTGACTGCCACTGCGACCGCGGACATTACGCCCCTGGCTACATGAATCATATGTCCCATTTTGGTGCTCCTCACCATTTGTATGGCACAGTCATGCATGCTTCTCTATCACCATTGCATGCTGCAAACAATCAGGATGGCTTCTGCTACATCTCTATATAAAAAGATAGTACATCTGTATTTCTATGATACGTAGAGTGGATGGAAATCATACATCTTGCTAATATTTATTATATTACATTCATCTGATGCTCTGTAGTAACAATGTAAATTAAATTGGCGACTTAGTGCAGTTCTATTACTATTAGTAAATGTGGCACCTTGTGTTCCACAGAATATCTGAATATTACCTGAATATTTAATCTCAGTTAATGTTCATTTATCTCTTAAATATCATTGGTCAGATGCTGATCACATGACCAGTGGTGGTGCATGCATGATGATTCCATATGAAATGCACTGAGTGACAGTTGGAAGTGACAGTTGGAATTGACCAACAACAGTGGAGGAGATGTCGGCTAACTCTAAGCAAAGCAATAATATGGATATAAAAGAGGAGGAGATTGTGGTGAGCAGAGAAAGAGTGAAGACACGAAGACCTTCCCATGACACATCTGATGATGAGAGGAAGTCTTCAGTCAACAGGACAAAACCACCAGTCCAGAAGAAAGAAGAAGTAGAGGAGAACATGGTGAGGAGAGAAGGAGCGAAGAGACTAAGACCTTCCCATGACACATCTGATGATGAGAGGAAGTCTTCAGTCAACAGGACAAAACAACCAGTCCAGAAGAAAGAAGAAGTAGAGGAGAACGTGGTGAGGAGAGAAGGAGCGAAGAGACTAAGACCTTCCCATGACACATCTGATGATGAGAGGAAGTCTTCAGTCAACAGGACAAAACAACCAGTCCAGAAGAAAGAAGAAGTGGAAGAAAAGGAGAAGGTAGAAAGTCAGAAGATTGGAGCCAAGAAGAGAGGAGCCATCTTCACCTCATCAGGGGACAAAAAGGAGAAGAAAAGAAGAAGGATTACATTAGGACAGAAACCCATGGATCTAAAGCAGAAGGCTGAAGAAGCTGAAGGAAGCAGCGGTGTTCGGCCAACCGGCTCCAAAAGCACAGTCTCTGATACCATCAAGAGGAGATTATTATTCCATCAAGTGCTTGGCCGGGGATGCTATGGAACGGTCCTGCTGGCGGAAGATTCATCTACCCGCAAACATTTTGCTGTTAAAATCATCTGTAAAAGAGCCCTGCTTGCTGACGGTGATGAGCGTGTGATGGTGGAGCGACGGGTTTTACAGCTGGCATCTGGGAGCCCCTTCCTTGTCCACGCAGACTTTGCATTCCAGACCAAGGTACAGCATTGATTGCTCGATATTAGGAAATGTCACACGTACCACACACTGCTCTGCCTCATGGACCCCACTGATATCATCTTACATTTCAATATAGCATGTCCCAAGGTAACCGCTGACAATAAGATGAATGTGATGACTATACACATGGGATATTGTGGCCCCTACTGTAATCAATAACATTTATGGCGGGGCTTGGTACATTGGGAATCATTTATTAAAACAGCCTTTTTACTTATCCCAGCCAATCACAGAACAGCTTTTACTTTTCCAGGTCAGTTAAAACAACCTTAGCTGAGCTCTAATTGGTTAGTATGGGCAACTAGTTTTCTAGTGAGCAGATTTATTAATGAGGCCCAATGTACCCCGCTCTATAAATGATTGAAAATATTAGATGTCATCATAGAGGCAATGAACTGTAGAAAATCACTTGCCCGGACCTCATGTGTCTAATTGGGTGACTGGTAATATTTGTATCATTTACAGCATTAGCTGGGCATTATCTTGTTTGGAGGCATCATCGCCATGTAGTAGTCTCTAGCTCATTTCTTTGACACTGTAGAATTTTACATATTATTATCTTGTATAGACATGGGATTTCAGAATAGATTAAATGTATTTGTTATTTTTTGTTATTTCCGGGATGACATTGTATTTTGTGTATACCATGTGGGGGACCCTGTGTACACTATATGTCAGGGCTATTGACTTTTGTGCACTTTATATACAATTTGAGAATGTGTTAATATTTTTGTATACAAGTATTATCTGTATCTTAAAGGTTTTTTTAATTAATGTTGGGACATTTTTATGCACGTGCATCTACTTGTTTTTCATTGCCATGTTTTCTATGTATAAATATACTGGAATAAAGTACAAAATCCACTGTCTTGGAGTGAAATTTCTTCTAACCTCACCAACTAATGAAAAAGATGGTATCATATTGACCAGTGGCGAGGTGGGCCAGAGGGGCACATGCCCTCCAAGCCGGTCGCCAAGCAGCTGCTTCTTTACAGACTGCAGGGCGGCCCTGTATCTTTCATTGTGTACATGTGCCAGCTGGGCATCTGCAGCCCAGAACAGCAGGCACAGGCCACGTTCTTATGCCTGCCGGAGAGAAGCTTCAGCCGCTGAGCAGTACGAGAGGGCAGACATCTTTGATTCTTGTAAGGCCACGACCCCACTATCAGTATTTGGTCAGTATTCGGTCAGTATTTTATCACAGGAGTGGGAGACAAAACCAGGAGTTGGTGATAAATGCAGAATTGGTGACTTGTTTCTATTATACCTTTTCTCTGATTGTTACTGACCTGGTTTTGGCTCCCACTCCTGAGAAAATATACTGACCAAATACTGATAGTGGGGCCGTGGCCTTAGCCTGAGCTCCGGATAGTGGTCAGGACAGGAGATTTATACTTTTTGTAGAGTGTGGAAGTGGCAGGATGCTGCTCACCTCCTGACAAGTCCAGGGCCGGATCCTGAATGTTATCTATGGTCGCTCTGCTGAGGATCAGACAGATTTATTGTAGCAGATGGACCCTTCAAGCAGGTTGGGGTCGTGCTGTCAGTGTGAGATCATCGGCTCTCGATCTGTATGAATGTTCAAATCACATCGGACCTGAGATCGAGACACTTCAGACCTTACTATACAGACCCCTGCCCCAGACTGATCCTGCACCAGCTACAGGGCCAGAGCCGGCATAACCACCCATTGCACCAGGGCAAGTGCCAGGGCCCTGGGCAAGAGGGGGGGCCCCACTCACAGTTGGGGACACTGGAACGCTATTGGGCCTGTGAGTTGGGGGGGCCCGGTGTAACCCCCCCGTGCTTTACGGTGTTTGAAATACTCACCTCTCGTCATACCCTGCTGGCCGCAGGTCCAGTCTCCTCTGCGTCTTCTGACTCTGTCACGTCTCAGTGTTGAAGAGACAGGACCTGTAGCCAGCAGGGTATGAGGAGAGGTGAGTATTTTATTATTTATTTTTTATGTATGGAGCCCATTCTCTATGGAGCATTATATGGGGCCCATTCTCTATGGAGCATTATATGGGGCCCATTCTCTATGGTGCATTATATGGGGCCCATTCTCTATGGTGCATTATATGGGGCCCATTCTCTATGGAGCATTATATGGGGCCCATTCTCTATGGAGCATTATATGGGGCCCATTATTCTGTATGGCATATTACATGACGCCCATTATTCTTCATGGAGTAATATATGGGGTCAATTATGGTGTAATGAGCATTATATGGGGTTCATTATTCTGTATAGAGCATTATATGGGGCCTATTATTCTGTATGGAACATTATATGGGGTCCATTATTCAGTATGGAGCCCATTCTGTATAGAGGACTATGTGGTGCCCATAATACTGTATGGAGTGCTATGTAGTGCCCATAATACTGTATGGAGGACTATGTGGTGTCCACAATACTGTATGGAGGACTATGTGGTGCTCATACTACTGTATGGAGGACTATAATGTACAGTCTAAAATGAAAACTTTTGAATCCCCCCATGACACGCCCCATGTACTGTGAGGATTCGCCGGTTTCTGAGCTATTATAGAATTTACAATAGATATCACTCATGTAATGTAAGAAGTACCGTATTTTTCGGACTATAAGATGCACCGGACCATAAGACGCACCTAGGTTTTAGAGGAGGAAAATAAAAATAAAAAAATTTAAGCCAAAAATGTGTTCCTGATGCACTTTTAAGGGGGAGGGGGTCTTCTGCTGACACTGGTATAGGGGTAATGTCCCCCAATTCTGACAATATCCCCCATCCTGGTATATATGCCCCCCCCCCTTCCTTTTATACGTGGTCCCCATCCCCATCCTGGTATGCATGGCACCCCTCATCCCTATCCCGGTATGCATGGCACCCCTCATCCCTATCCCGGTATGCATGGCACCCCTCATCCCTGTCCCGGTATGCATGGCACCCCTCATCCCTGTCCCGGTATGCATGGCACCCCTCATCCCTGTCCCGGTATGCATGGCACCCCTCATCCCTGTCCCGGTATGCATGGCACCCCTCATCCCTGTCCCGGTATGCATGGCACCCCTCATCCCTGTCCCGGTATGCATGACACCCCTCATCCTTATCCTGGTATAGTGGTATGCATGGCACCCCTCATCCCTGTCCTGGTATAGTGGTATGCATGGCACCCCTCATCCCTGTCCTGGTATGTATGGCACCTCTAATCCCCATCATGCTGCACATGGCCCCCTCAGCGTTACCCTGGTATGTATGGCCTCCTCATCCCCCATCCTGGTATGCATGGCTCTCTCATCCCCAATCCTGGTATGCATGACTCTCTCATCCCCAATCCTGGTACATATGGCCTCCTCATCCCCCAATCCTGGTATGCATGGTTCCCTCATCCCCCAATCCTGGTATGCATGGTTCCCTCATCCCCCAATCCTGGTATGCATGGTCCCCTCATCCCCCAATCCAGGTATGCATGGTCCCCTCATCCCCCAATCCAGGTATGCATGGTACCCCTCATCCCTATTCTGGTATGCATAGAACCCCACTTTCCTATCCTTGTATGCATGGTACCCCTCACCCCCAATCCTGGTATGTATGGCACCACTCACCCCCCAATCCTGGTATGTATGGCACCCCTCACCCCCAATCCTGGTTTTCATGGTTCAGTCACCCCCCAAATGCTGGTATGTATGGCACCCCTCACCCCCCAATCCTGGTATGTATGGCATCCCTCACCCCCCAATCCTGGTTTTCATGGTTCAGTCACCCCCCAAATCCTGGTATGCATTGTACCCCTCATCCCCCAATCCTGGTATGCATGGTCCCCTCACACCCCTTTCCTGGTATGTATGGTACCCCTCACCCCCCATTCCTGGTATGTATGGCACCACTCACCCCCCAATCCTGGTATGTATGGCACCCCTCACCCCCAATCCTGGTTTTCATGGTTCAGTCACCCCCCAAATCCTGGTATGTATGGTACCCCTCACCCCCCAATCCTGGTATGTATGGCACCCCTCACCCCCCAATCCTGGTATGTATGGCACCCCTCACCCCCCAATCCTGGTTTTCATGGTTCAGTCAGCCCCCAAATCCTGGTATGCATTGTACCCCTCACACCCCTTTCCTGGTATGTATGGTACCCTTCACACCCCATTGCTGGTATGTATGGCACCCCTCATCCCTTTCACGGTGCACAGATACAAAAAAATAAACACATACTCACCTTTCTTCCCTGTGCTCCAGCGCTTCTGTATCCTGTTCTGCCAGGGAGCAGTGCGGCGCCAGAGTACGCGTGTGCCCATACCGTGCTGTTCAACGCCATTTTGCTGAAGACACACTGCAAATATGTCTTCAGTAAAATGGCGCCGGATAGAGCTATGCATATGTGCCGATTCCAACGCCTTCACTCCTGCCCTGGTCTCCGGCGAGAAGAGAAACGCCGCTGCAACGCTCCTCCCGGTCAGGTAAGTATGGCGCCGGAGATCGCGGTATGTGTTCAGTGTCTACGCATACCGCAATCTCCGGCGCCATACACACTCCTCTTACCTGTAACGTAATGGGTTCTTCTGTCTAGAGCCAGACTGCGCAGGCATGTAGCGCTTGCCAAGTCTTTAAAGGCTTCAGACAGAGGGAGGCTTGTAGCGTTATATTATATATACAGTACAGACCAAAAGTTTATATAAAGATTTTTCTGTATTTTCATGACTCTGAATATTGTACATTCACACTGAAGGCATCAAAACTATGAATTAACACATGTGGAATTATATACTTAACAAAAAAGTGTGAAACAACTGAAAATATGTCTTATATTCTAGGTTTTTCAAAGTAGCCACCTTTTGGTTTGATGACTGCTTTGCACACTCTTGGCATTCTCTTGATGAGCTTCAAGAGGGAGTCACCGGAAATGGTCTTCCAACAATCTTGAAGGAATTCCCAGAGATGCTTAGCACTTGTTGGCCCTTTTGCCTTCACTCTGTGGTCCAGCTCACCCCAAACCATCTCGATTGGGTTCAGGTCTGGTGACTGTGGAGGCCAGGTCATCTGGCGTAGCACCCCATCACTCTCCTTCTTGGTCAAATAGCCCTTACACAGCCTGGAGGTGTGTTTGGGGTCATTGTCCTGTTGAAAAATAAATGATGGTCCAACTAAACGCAAACCGGATGGAATAGCATGCCGCTGCAAGATGCTGTGGTAGCCATGCTGGTTCAGTATGCCTTAAATTTAGAATAAATCCCCAACAGTGTCACCAGCAAAGCACCCCCACACCATCACACCTCCTCCTCCATGCTTCACGGTGGGAACCAGGCATGTAGAGTCCATCCGTTCACCTTTTCTGCGTCGCACAAAAACACAGTGGTTGGAACCAAAGATCTCAAATTTGGACTTATCAGACCAAAGCACAGATTTCCACTGGTCTAATGTCCATTCCTTGTGTTCCTTATCCCAAACAAGTCTCTTCTGCTTGTTGCCTGTCCTTAGCAGTGGTTTCCTAGCAGCTATTTTACCATGAAGGCCTGCTGCACAAAGTCTCCTCTTAACAGTTGTTGTAGAGATGTGTCTGCTGCTAGAACTCTGTGTGGCATTGACCTGGTCTCTAATCTGAGCTGCTGTTAACCTGCGATTTCTGAGGCTGGTGACTCGGATAAACTTATCCTCAGAAGCAGAGGTGACTCTTGGTCTTCCTTTCCTGGGGCGGTCCTCATGTGAGCCAGTTTCTTTGTAGCGCTTGATGGTTTTTGCAACTGCACTTGGGGACACTTTCAAAGTTTGCCCAATTTTTCGGACTGACAGACCTTCATTTCTTAAAGTAATGATGGCCACTCGTTTTTCTTTACTTAGAATTTGTATTAAGATAAGAAAAAAGCAGCTAACAGTCTATTCAGTAGGACTATCAGCTGTGTATCCAGCTGATTTCTGCACAACACAACTGATGGTCCCAACCCCATTTATAAGGTAAGAAATCCCACTTACTAAACCTGACAGGAAACACCTGTGAAGTGAAAACCATTTCCGGTGACTACCTCTTGAAGCTCATCAAGAGAATGCCAAGAGTGTGCAAAGCAGTCATCAAAGCAAAAGGTGGCTACTGTGAAGAACCTAGAATATAAGACATATTTTCAGTTGTTTCACACTTTTTTGTTAAGTATATAATTCCACATGGGTTAATTCATAGTTTTGATGCCTTCAGTGTGAATGTACAATATTCATAGTTATGAAGATACAGAAAAAGCTTTAAATGAGAAGGTGTGTCCAAACTTTTGGTCTGTACTGTATTTATATATATATATATATATATATATGTGACTACTATGTCTCTATAAATGTGATACTCATGTGTTTGTGATCCTCCATTGCTATACTCTGTACGATTGTCTTAATTTTTGCAATATTTAATAGAGATTTATTTTAGCGGCAATAAGCGCCTATTGTTTCATTTTGGTGGTATCTATAGTTTTGGTGTTGCCTGTAGTGATAAAGTCTTGGATTACTCATGCTCCTTATGTTGGTAGTCATATATATGACAGTGTATCTACTGTAAAACATCTGATGTCTGTATCACAGTATTTGATATACCAGTCACATATTATTGGCTGGCAAATTTTAGCCTGGGGGGCAAGCACAATGCAGCGGCCCATGAGTGTCGCGGCCATCTTTAGGCTTGAGTTTCATGTAGCACCTGATGAGTATAGCATGTGTGCGACCAAGGTACATCTGCTAACAACCCATTTCATAAAGATCACAGCTTTTTTGAGCTGTACTGGTAGAAATTAATTACAAATGGTTCACTTATTGTTAATGGCTGCACAGTTTTTGCAAAAGCATGCGGCCATTACCAAGAAACAAGCAATTTGCACTTAATATCTAATCATATAGTGGAAAAACAGTAGTTAAATGATTGGCAGTGAGCTCCTGTGCTTGGTTTGCACAGTCATGCTGAAAGAGTCCTATTAAAAGCCTAACTATAGCTTCCAAATTAGTTTTACATGTTGGATAAACCCTTTATTTGTCCTGCTTATTCTTTTCTTTTAAACATCTTTTTATTAAGGTTTTTTTTAAAGAAGGTTAACAATTGAACAAAGAAAAGTCACATTGTTAATGAAACAAATCAAAGATAACGATATCACATAGATTATAAGAGCAGAAATTGACCAGACTGCATAAATTTCAGCCAAACATTGACACGTTTCGGAAGAGAGAAAAAATATAAGAGAGAGGTTCAATTCTTTTGAACATGTCGTAGTACAAAATTGGGGTCAAATAACATGTTATCATATTCAAGAAGGTTTATTGTGATATCCTGGAAATAAAAACTTCAGAAGAGAAAAAGAAAAAAAAAAAAACCTGGAGAAGGGGGGGAAGGTTGAAAGGGAAGTGGGATGAACGGGAAGATGAGATGGAGGGGGGGGGGGGGACTACAAAGATATAGATGATGGGAGGGGGGGGAGGGAGTTGGGATTAGAATGGGCTAGCGATCTGAGTATGAGTTAGTATTGTGCGGTCTGTAATATATTTGTGCCAGGGACGCCATATCAATGAGAATTGTTTATTCCTTTTTTCATCCCAACTAGTCAGTTCTTCTAGCCTGTATATTTGTTCAACCTTCATTTCCCAGAGTGAGATATTTGGGGTCTTCGCAGATTTCCATAAGGATGTCACAAGTAACTTAGCCGAGGCCAGGAGCTGTCTAAGAAGGGTTAATTTTATTTTAGGGAAGTTATCTAGGAACAGAAACAGAAGGCAGATCTCCGGCGAGGTCAAGAGTTGCAAGTTTAAAATTGTATTAATAGTTTGAATTCTTTTTGTCCAGAAGGGCTTAATCAATGTACAGTTCCACCACATGTGGAGCATAGTGCCCACATCAGAAGAGCATCTCCAGCAGTTAGGATCAAGTCCTTTGTAACATTTCTGAAGTTTTGATGGAGTCATATACCACCTGGAGAGAACTTTATAGCCATTCTCTTGTACTCTAACACATCTAGAGGAGACTTTAGGTGCTAGTAGTCATCTTTTAATTTCAGATGGGGTGAAAGGCCTATTCAGATCCTGTTCCCACTTCATTACATATGGCTGTTTCTTAGGGGTTCTGGCTAGGCATAATTGTTTTTGTAGAGCTGATAACGTTCTTTTTTGGGTTTTTTTTGCAGCTATAAGTTTTTCAAAATCAGTCATTTCCCTAATATAATTTGGAGTTTTAAAGACTAGTTTTAAGTTAGACATAAATTTCTGGTACATAAAGGGGTGAAAAGAGATAGTATCTAGCATTTGATTGAGTTCTGCCAAGCAGGGCATGACCCCATTATCTGTAATTTTTTGGAGTGGTGTTATCAAGTTGCGAATTGAGTTGTGTATTGTGGCATTATGGGCTGGAGAAAGGAGAGAACTAGGTCTGTAACTTGTAGGAGAGGGGAGGGAAACGGGGAGCATATTTGTCTTATATGGGGATTGGACCAGATTTTAAAAGTAGTGGCGGTGAAAGGGTTTTTAATTGATGTGTACCTAGTACTACTTGAGGGCGTGAGGATGAGCTGTCTAGGGGGGAATTTAAGGATTGTTTCTTCTACTTTAATCCATTGCTTCTGTGGTGGGAGCCTGATCCATCCACGACTCTTTGGAGATGAGTGGCTTGTTGAAGTATCTTTAGATCTGGCAGATCTATACCTCCTTCAGAGTGTGGGAGGGATAATATTTGTAAGGGAAGTCTGGGTTTTTGGTTGTGCCACAGAAAACGGCTGAGGAGTTTTCGTATGTCAATGAAAAAAGAATTAGGTAGGTGGATTGGAAGGGCTTGCACTAGATAAGTTATTTTTGGCCATATCATACATTTAAGGAGATTTTTCCTACCCAACCAGGAGATGTATGAGATATTCCAGTTGGGGGTAAGTTTCTGGATTTTCTACAATAGCGGTGGGAAGTTTAACTTATAAAGTTCTTGTAGGTTTGGAGAAATCTCAACTCCCAAGAAACGTATTGATGGGGGGGACCAGGTAAAGGGGGACCCGATTGCCATTTGTGTTTTTTGTGGTTCTGGGATATTTATATTTAAGACTTGAGATTTGCTAAGATTCACCTTAAAATTTGATAGTGCACCGTATTCCTTGAGTAATGTCAGGATAACTGGGACAGATATTCTCGGGTTAGAGGTCATGATCAGTAGATCGTCTGCGTATGCTGCGATTTTATGTTCAGTACCAGCTGATTTGATGCCAACGATCCTCCCCTCCTCTCTGAGCTTTTGTAGTAAAGGTTCTAGTGTAAGAATAAAAAGGAGAGGGGAAAGCGGGCATCCCTGCCTGGTGCCGTTAGAAATATTAAAAGATGAAGACATAACATGAGAGAGGATTAGATACACTGCTCAGCAGACAGTATCACACCGGATAGGATTAGATACACTGCTCAGCAGACAGCATCACACCGGATAGGATTAGATACACAGCTCAGCAGACAGTATCACACAGGAGAAGATTAGATACACGGCTCAGCAGACAGTAACACACAGGAGATGATTAGATACACAGCTCAGCAGACAGTATCACACAGGACAGGATTAGATACACAGCTCAGCAGACAGTATCACACAGGACAGGATTAGATACACAGCTCAGCAGACAGTATCGGACAGGAGAGGATTAGATACATGGCTCAGCAGACAGTATCACACAGGAGATGATTAGATACACAGCTCAGCAGATGGTATCACATAGGATAGGATTAGATACACAGCTCAGCAGACAGTATCACACCGGATAGGATTAGATACACAGCTCAGCAGACAGTATCACACAGGAGAAGATTAGATACACAGCTCAGCAAACAGTATCACACAGGATAGGATTAGATACACAGCTCAGCAGACAGCATCACACCGGATAGGATTAGATACACAGCTCAGCAGACAGTATCACACAGGAGAAGATTAGATACACGGCTCAGCAGACAGTAACACACAGGAGATGATTAGATACACAGCTCAGCAGACAGTATCACACAGGACAGGATTAGATACACGGCTCAGCAGACAGTATCACACAGGACAGGATTAGATACACGGCTCAGCAGACAGTATCACACAGGAGAGGATTAGATACATGGCTCAGCAGTCAGTATCACACAGGAGAGGATTAGATACACGGCTCAGCAGACAGTATCGGACAGGAGAGGATTAGATACACAGCTCAGCAGATGGTATCACATAGGATAGGATTAGATACACAGCTCAGCAGACAGTATCACACCGGATAGGATTAGATACACAGCTCAGCAGACAGTATCACACAGGAGAGGATTAGATACACAGCTCAGCAGACAGTATCACACAGGAGATGATTAGATATACTGCTCAGCAGACAGTATCACACCGGATAGGATTAGATACACAGCTCAGCAGACAGTATCACACAGGAGAAGATTAGATACACAGCTCAGCAGACAGTATCACACAGGATAAGATTAGATACACAGCTCAGCAGACAGTATCACACAGGACAGGATTAGATACACGGCTCAGCAGACAGTATCACACAGGAGAGGATTAGATACACAGCTCAGCAGACAGTATCACACAGGATAGGATTAGATACACAGCTCAGCAGACAGTATCACACAGGATAGGATTAGATACACAGCTCATCAGACAGTATCACACAGGAGGGGATTAGATACACAGCTCAGCAGACAGTATCACACAGGAGAAGATTAGATACACAGCTCAGCAGACAGTATCACACAGGAGATGATTAGATACACTGCTCAGCAGATAGTATCACACCGGATAGGATTAGATACACAGCTCAGCAGACAGTATCACACAGGATAGGATTAGATACACAGCTCAGCAGACAGTATCACACAGGAGAGGATTAGATACACAGCTCAGCAGACAGTATCACACAGGAGAGGATTAGATACACTGCTCAGCAGACAGTATCACACAGGAGAAGATTAGATACACAGCTCAGCAGACAGTATCACACAGGAGAAGATTAGATACACGGCTCAGCAGACAGTATCACACAGGACAGGATTAGATACACGGCTCAGCAGACAGTATCACACAGGAGAGGATTAGATACACAGCTCAGCAGACAGTATCACACAGGATAGGATTAGATACACAGGTCATCAGACAGTATCACACAGGAGGGGATTAGATACACAGCTCAGCAGACAGTATCACACAGGAGAAGATTAGATACACAGCTCAGCAGACAGTATCACACAGGAGAAGATTAGATACACTGCTCAGCAGACAGTATCACACCGGATAGGATTAGATACACGGCTCAGCAGACAGTGTCACACAGGATAGGATTAGATACACGGCTCAGCAGACAGTATCACACCGGATAGGATTAGATACACAGCTCAGCAGACAGTATCACACAGGAGAGGATTAGATACACGGCTCAGCAGACAGTATCACACCGGATAGGATTAGATACACAGCTCAGCAGACAGTATCACACAGGAGAGGATTAGATACACGGCTCAGCAGACAGTATCATACCGGATAGGATTAGATACACAGCTCAGCAGACAGTATCACACAGGAGAAGATTAGATACACTGCTCAGCAGACAGTATCACACCGGATAGGATTAGATACACAGCTCAGCAGACAGTATCACACAGGAGAAGATTAGATACATAGCTCAGCAGACAGTATCACACAGGAGAAGATTAGATACACAGCTCAGCAGACAGTATCACACAGGAGAAGATTAGATACACTGCTCAGCAGACAGTATAACACAGGAGAAGATTAGATACACGGCTCAGCAGACAGTATCACACAGGAGTGGATTAGATACACGGCTCAGCAGATAATATCACTCAAGATAGGATTAGATGCACGGCTCAGCAGACAGTATCACACAGGAGAGGATTAGATACACAGCTCAGCAGACAGTATCACACAGGGTAGGATTAGATACACAGCTCAGCAGACAGTATCACACAGGGTAGGATTAGATACACAGCTCAGCAGACGGTATCACGCAGGACAGGATTAGATACACAGCTCAGCAGACATTATCACACAGGAGAGGATTAGATACACAGCTCAGCAGACATTATCACACAGGAGGGGATTAGATACATACACAGCTCAGCAAACAGTATCACACAGGACAGGATTAGATACATAGCTCAGCAGACGGTATCACACAGAAGAGGATTAGATACACGGCTCAGCAGACAGTATCACACAGGAGGGGATTAGATACACAGCTCAGCAGACAGTACCACACAGTATAAGATTAGATACACTGCTCAGCAGACAGTATCATACAGGGTAGGATTAGATACACGGCTCAGCAGACAGTATCACACAGGAGAGGATTAGATACACAGCTCAGCAGACAGTATCACACAGGAGAGGATTAGATACACAGCTCAGCAGACAGTATCACACAGGAGAGGATTAGATACACAGCTCAGCAGACAGTATCGCACAGGAGAGGATTAGATACACAGCTCAGCAGACGGTATCGCACAGGAGAGGATTAGATACACGGCTCCACAGACAGTATCACACAGGGTAGGATTAGATACACAGCTCAGCAGACAGTATCACACAGGACAGGATTAGATACACGGCTCAGCAGACAGTATCACACAGGACAGGATTAGATACACGGCTCAGCAGACAGTATCACACAGGAGAGGATTAGATACATGGCTCAGCAGTCAGTATCACACAGGAGAGGATTAGATACACGGCTCAGCAGACAGTATCGGACAGGAGAGGATTAGATACACAGCTCAGCAGATGGTATCACATAGGATAGGATTAGATACACAGCTCAGCAGACAGTATCACACAGGAGATGATTAGATACACTGCTCAGCAGACAGTATCACACCGGATAGGATTAGATACACAGCTCAGCAGACAGTATCACACAGGAGAGGATTAGATACACAGCTCAGTAGACAGTATCACACAGGAGGAGATTAGATACACTGCTCAGCAGACAGTATCACACAGGAGAAGATTAGATACACAGCTCAGCAGACAATATCACACAGGAGAAAATTAGATACACAGCTCAGCAGACAGTATCACACCGGATAGGATTAGATACACAGCTCAGCAGACAGTATCACACAGGAGAAGATTAGATACACAGCTCAGCAGACAGTATCACACAGGATAAGATTAGATACACAGCTCAGCAGACAGTATCACACAGGACAGGATTAGATACACGGCTCAGCAGACAGTATCACACAGGAGAGGATTAGATACACAGCTCAGCAGACAGTATCACACAGGATAGGATTAGATACACAGCTCAGCAGACAGTATCACACAGGATAGGATTAGATACACAGCTCATCAGACAGTATCACACAGGAGGGGATTAGATACACAGCTCAGCAGACAGTATCACACAGGAGAAGATTAGATACACAGCTCAGCAGACAGTATCACACAGGAGAAGATTAGATACACTGCTCAGCAGACAGTATCACACCGGATAGGATTAGATACACAGCTCAGCAGACAGTATCACACAGGAGAAGATTAGATACACAGCTCAGCAGACAGTATCACACAGGAGATGATTAGATACACTGCTCAGCAGATAGTATCACACCGGATAGGATTAGATACACAGCTCAGCAGACAGTATCACACAGGATAGGATTAGATACACAGCTCAGCAGACAGTATCACACAGGAGAGGATTAGATACACAGCTCAGCAGACAGTATCACACAGGAGAGGATTAGATACACTGCTCAGCAGACAGTATCACACAGGAGAAGATTAGATACACAGCTCAGCAGACAGTATCACACAGGAGAAGATTAGATACACGGCTCAGCAGACAGTATCACACAGGACAGGATTAGATACACGGCTCAGCAGACAGTATCACACAGGAGAGGATTAGATACACGGCTCAGCAGACAGTATCACACAGGATAGGATTAGATACACAGCTCAGCAGACAGTATCACACAGGAGAGGATTAGATACACAGCTCAGCAGACAGTATCACACAGGAGAGGATTAGATACACTGCTCAGCAGACAGTATCACACAGGAGAAGATTAGATACACAGCTCAGCAGACAGTATCACACAGGAGAAGATTAGATACACGGCTCAGCAGACAGTATCACACAGGACAGGATTAGATACACGGCTCAGCAGACAGTATCACACAGGAGAGGATTAGATACACAGCTCAGCAGACAGTATCACACAGGATAGGATTAGATACACAGGTCATCAGACAGTATCACACAGGAGGGGATTAGATACACAGCTCAGCAGACAGTATCACACAGGAGAAGATTAGATACACTGCTCAGCAGACAGTATCACACCGGATAGGATTAGATACACGGCTCAGCAGACAGTGTCACACAGGATAGGATTAGATACACGGCTCAGCAGACAGTATCACACCGGATAGGATTAGATACACAGCTCAGCAGACAGTATCACACAGGAGAGGATTAGATACACGGCTCAGCAGACAGTATCACACCGGATAGGATTAGATACACAGCTCAGCAGACAGTATCACACAGGAGAGGATTAGATACACGGCTCAGCAGACAGTATCATACCGGATAGGATTAGATACACAGCTCAGCAGACAGTATCACACAGGAGAAGATTAGATACACTGCTCAGCAGACAGTATCACACCGGATAGGATTAGATACACAGCTCAGCAGACAGTATCACACAGGAGAAGATTAGATACATAGCTCAGCAGACAGTATCACACAGGAGAAGATTAGATACACAGCTCAGCAGACAGTATCACACAGGAGAAGATTAGATACACTGCTCAGCAGACAGTATAACACAGGAGAAGATTAGATACACGGCTCAGCAGACAGTATCACACAGGAGTGGATTAGATACACGGCTCAGCAGATAATATCACTCAAGATAGGATTAGATGCACGGCTCAGCAGACAGTATCACACAGGAGAGGATTAGATACACAGCTCAGCAGACAGTATCACACAGGGTAGGATTAGATACACAGCTCAGCAGACAGTATCACACAGGGTAGGATTAGATACACAGCTCAGCAGACGGTATCACGCAGGACAGGATTAGATACACAGCTCAGCAGACATTATCACACAGGAGAGGATTAGATACACAGCTCAGCAGACATTATCACACAGGAGGGGATTAGATACATACACAGCTCAGCAAACAGTATCACACAGGACAGGATTAGATACATAGCTCAGCAGACGGTATCACACAGAAGAGGATTAGATACACGGCTCAGCAGACAGTATCACACAGGAGGGGATTAGATACACAGCTCAGCAGACAGTATCACACAGGAGATGATTAGATACACTGCTCAGCAGATAGTATCACACCGGATAGGATTAGATACACAGCTCAGCAGACAGTATCACACAGGATAGGATTAGATACACAGCTCAGCAGACAGTATCACACAGGAGAGGATTAGATACACAGCTCAGCAGACAGTATCACACAGGAGAGGATTAGATACACTGCTCAGCAGACAGTATCACACAGGAGAAGATTAGATACACAGCTCAGCAGACAGTATCACACAGGAGAAGATTAGATACACGGCTCAGCAGACAGTATCACACAGGACAGGATTAGATACACGGCTCAGCAGACAGTATCACACAGGAGAGGATTAGATACACAGCTCAGCAGACAGTATCACACAGGATAGGATTAGATACACAGGTCATCAGACAGTATCACACAGGAGGGGATTAGATACACAGCTCAGCAGACAGTATCACACAGGAGAAGATTAGATACACAGCTCAGCAGACAGTATCACACAGGAGAAGATTAGATACACTGCTCAGCAGACAGTATCACACCGGATAGGATTAGATACACGGCTCAGCAGACAGTGTCACACAGGATAGGATTAGATACACGGCTCAGCAGACAGTATCACACCGGATAGGATTAGATACACAGCTCAGCAGACAGTATCACACAGGAGAGGATTAGATACACGGCTCAGCAGACAGTATCACACCGGATAGGATTAGATACACAGCTCAGCAGA
Source organism: Phyllobates terribilis (assembly GCF_046119375.1). NCBI lineage: Eukaryota > Metazoa > Chordata > Amphibia > Anura > Dendrobatidae > Phyllobates > Phyllobates terribilis. The sequence goes on from NW_027363643.1 coordinate 248,573, forward strand.
CAGTATCACACAGGAGAGGATTAGATACACGGCTCAGCAGACAGTATCATACCGGATAGGATTAGATACACAGCTCAGCAGACAGTATCACACAGGAGAAGATTAGATACACTGCTCAGCAGACAGTATCACACCGGATAGGATTAGATACACAGCTCAGCAGACAGTATCACACAGGAGAAGATTAGATACATAGCTCAGCAGACAGTATCACACAGGAGAAGATTAGATACACAGCTCAGCAGACAGTATTGAGAGGATGATGGGAGTGATGCTTCACGCAAGATTACGATGTAAGACACAGATGAAGTAATTCTTTCCTTATCTGGACATTTGGACTGACGCCCGGAAACTAGATTGTAACCTGTTTTTAGCTGTCTCAGTAACCTTCTACTGCTATGAATTAACACTTTTTATGAAACTTTCTTATTAACATTCCACTGTAATGAATCATTATTTCGCTGCTTGTAGAACAAAGGCATTTTACTGCGCATGTATGACAACAAACTAAGATTATTAGTATAAATAAAAGGGACAGCTCCAATAGAAGCAGGCGCGCTCAGGGGCTTCCCAGTACTTGATTATACACTACGTGTCTGTGTATTTCTTGTTACGGGGATACCCCGACTCCAACAAGGACCCTCCATGGCTGAATGATCCTAACATTTCCTGGCGCCCGAAACAGGGACCCGAGGTCTGCGTATTCCTTCAAGTTCATCGACCGGCACGAGTAACCGCTGAGATTGGGACATCGGAACAGCAGATGACAAACCTGGCCAGGTAAGAGACACTGTTAGTTCTCTTACATCTGCTCTGCGATAGTCCGTAAATTTCATGCATATCTTGTGTTGGGATTGAGGAACTAGTAGAGAAGGATACCTATAGCTCGGGTCATTCATGTATATACTGTAGGATCTGCCGAAGGAGAGGTCAGAGAAGGTTATGAAACGGATGGTATGAAAGAGATGTGGATGTCGGGAATAGCCTCATAAGCCGCACTAAGGTAGATGACATAAGTATTACGGAGATTGCCTAACTGAGTCATAAGGTTGTGTCCTTTCGGGGAAACCTTCGCTCACGCTTAACTCCCGAACCTTTGTCCTCCTTTTTGACGGATAAGAGATTGACAGAATGAGCCCATGGAAGTAATGATAATACTCCAGGGACACGATATATAATGGAGACTGTATGGTTCATTTTATGTATTGTTGGTCTTGCCCTTGTTGCCATATATATGTGTGTTAGAATTACTCTACACTTCAGACAAAACGGTCCAGAGAAACCGTTTCAGATACTGGCTCCTTAGGACAGAATAGGTAACGAGGAAAGGTAGAATATAGAATATATTTTATCTAACCCAAAAAGCCTCCTAAGGTAGGAATAGTCAGGAAAAATGGGCAACAAGATACTGGCTCCTTAGGACAGAATAGGTAACGAGGAAAGGTAAAATATAGAATATATTTTATCTAACCCAAAAAGCCTCCTAAGGTAAGAATAGTCAGGAAAAATGGGCAACAAACAGACTAAGACCACAAATGATGAACAAGATGTCTATACAATCGTGAAAGAAAGGTGTGGTGTAGAAGCAACTAAGAATTTAGGGAAAGTTTGCAAAACTTTTCAGGTAGCAAGGCATGACAGGTTTAACAGGAAACTATGGGAGGACATTCGGGTTAGAAAAGCAGGAGTGATAAGAGACAAAGGATGGTAGAGTCCAAATTTTGGTGCCTGATGACCAAGAGTCTCTAGAAAACATTGTAAAAGTCCAAGCCTTAGAGGATGAGAAAGATCCTGCCCCTACCCAAATTATTTTAGATCTTTCTGAGGTACCAGAAAAATTATGGGCACAACATGACACCGATGTAGGACTAATGCCAATAGCTCCAGTAAAAGTCACTCCTGTTCCAGGTGTGACACTACCCCAATTGAGACAGTATCCTATTAGTGCCCAACAAGAACACGCCATAGGAGAACAGATAAAAGATTATCTAAAAACTGGAGTACTGATAGAAGTAAAGTCACCAGCCAATACACCGTTGTACCCCGTAAAAAAGAAATCTACTGAGGGGTCAGCTGCTAGGTACCGGATGGTACATGATCTAAGAGAGATAAATAAAATTTTGGAACCTATTACTCCTGTTGTGCCAAATCCACACACGTTGCTATCACAGATCCCAGCAACAGCACGAGTATTTTCTGTCATAGACTTATCAAATGCATTTTTTTCAGTACCATTACACCCAGACTGTTACAAACTGTTTGCATTTACATTTAAGAATAGACAATTAGCATGGACAAGATTACCACAGGGTATGATACATTCACCTACCTTGTACTCAGAAGCTATGAGATCAGTTCTTCAAAATTTCAAACCTACGGATGAGGTTGTAATTCTCCAATATGTTGATGACCTATTGTTATGTGCCCCTGCTCAAGAGTCCGCAAACAGCAACACAATAAGGTTGTTAATATTTCTAGCAGACATGGGCTGTAAAGTTAACAAGAAAAAAGTACAACTTTGTATGACTACGGTAGTATTTCTAGGACACTGCATTTCACAAGGTATTCGGCACCTCACCGCCGACAGACTAAAAATCATTAGAGATCTTGTTCCTCCCAAGAACTACAAAACATTAAGAGCATTTTTGGGAATAGTATCACACTGCAGACAATGGGTTATACATGCTAGTCAGCTTATGCAACCTCTATATGATTGTTTAAAAATCGAGCCTTTCCAGTTAACTGAATCAGCACTCATAGCCTTTCAAGACCTCAAGAAAGGTCTCATGTCAGCCCCGGCCTTGGGAATCCCAGACTACGCCAAACCATTCCAATTAATGGCTGCGGAAATGTCTAATCATGCTACAGGAGTACTAACACAGAAACATAAAAATAAACAAAGACCTGTTGCATACTATTCTGCTCAATTAGATAATGTTACCAAAGCTGCACCATCATGTGTCAGAGTAGTAGCAGCTGTCTCTCTTTTGGTAGAAAAAGCCTCAGAAATAGTACTAGACCATGCCCTAATAGTACAAACTACACATGATGTACATGGCATACTGAATCAGGTATTGCCAAAACACATTTCAATGGCTAGACATCTTAGATTACAATGCTCCTTACTAATGCCACCAAACCTCACTTTTCGCCGCATATTGTCTCTAAATTTAGCCACTCTGTTACCACTAGAGACAAAGGGGGGAGTGGAAGGAGGTCAGGAAGACGAAGATGAAAATTTTTTACAATACCACGAACAAGACAATATAATACATGATTGCTTACAGTGTATAGAACAAGAAACACAAGGGCTACCTAATGTACAGGACACCCCTCTTGACAATCCAGACCTACATATGTATATAGATGGTAGTAGGTATGCAGATGAAACTGGTAACTTTCACACAGGTTATGCCATTGTATCAGATTATGATGTTATTGAAGCTGAGCCAATGCAGGCCAGCTGTTCAGCCCAGGAAGCTGAACTATTAGCTCTAATACGAGCATTACAGTTAGCAAAAGAAAAAACCGCTAATATTTTTTACTGATATGCATATGGTATTGTACATGATTTTGGATGTATATGGAGAGCTAGAGGTTACATGACAGCTTCAGGTCAACCAGTAAAACATGGACAAATGATTAGACAAATCCTAGAATCAGCTGCCTCAACCAAACAAGTAGCAGTAATAAAAGTACCTGCACATGTAAGACTCAACACCGAGATAGCTAGGGGTAATGACCGAGCCGACAAGGCTGCTAAGCGAGCTGCAGTAAAACCTCTGACAACTGACCACACTATTAGTGCAGTATCAGAATTTGACTTAATTACACGGCTCAAAGAAGCCCACCAGCAGGTGAGTAGAGAAGAAAAAGAAGAGTGGCAGAAACAGGGGGCAGAAGAAAAAGAAGGACTATGGAGAAAAGGAGATGAGCTTTGTCTCCCCCGAGCATGGTACCCTGTTGTGGTCAGTGAAGCCCACGGACCTACACATGTGTCTGCAAACGGTATGATACAGAGGGTCAGACAGAAGTGGTTAGCCCCAGGGTTCGGCCAGGTAGCTCGAGCAAAATGTGGTTCTTGTGAAATCTGTTTAGCCCACAATCCAGGACAGACTGTTAAGACCCCCCAGAAGCACCATGTAAGACCACTATATCCGTTCCAGAGACTTCAGATCGATTACATCCAGATGCCTAAGCATGGACACTATAAGTATGTACTGGTATGTGTGGACATGTTTTCGGGGTGGCCAGAGGCTTATCCAGTTCATACAGCCACGGCTAAAGTCACTGCAGTAAAAATAGCACATGAACTGGTACCCCGTTATGATATCCCAGAAGTGATCGAGTCAGATAGAGGTACACATTTTACTGGAGAGATCTTTCAGAATGTAATGAAAATGTTGTGTATAAAAAGTGAACTACACACCCCTTACCACCCACAGAGTTCTGGTAAGGTTGAGAGAATGAATGGAACACTTAAGTTAAAAATACAGAAAGCCATGGCAGAAACACAGAAACCATGGACTGAGTGTCTCCCAATAGCATTGTATTCAGTCAGAAACACCCCCCAGGGAAAGAGCAAACTCACCCCCCATGAAATATTGTTTGGTAGAGTTGCCAATACAGGATTGTATTTCCCACAGACTTTAATGTTAGAAACTGAAAGCTTAACTGCTTATGTGCAAAATTTATGTAAGCATGTGTCTAAAATACACTCTTTAGTGTTCTCTTCCATTCCAGATCCAGATTCCATTGAGGGAACGCACAAGCTGCAACCAGGAGACGAAGTCTACGTAAAAAGACATAACAGAAGAACGCTAGAACCCAGATTTGAGGGTCCATATCAGGTGTTATTGACAACTCCAACTGCAGTAAAATTGGAAGGAAAATCAGCATGGGTACATGCAAGCCATTGCAAAAAGAAATAGTGGTGATTGTACTTGTGTTAGCTATAACGATAGATCAGGGAGACCTGTGGGATAAACTAAGTTCCCCAAAACCTACAGATAATAAATTTATAAAACATCATGAGACATTGGTAAACGGGCTGCTCGATGGCGGACAGAAAATAGCAGACTGTTGGATTTGTACGCATTCTCCAATATCAGCCACGAGCATACCCTTCCTGGCCGTACCCATGACCCCTGAGGAAGTGTTTACATGGACTAATTGCTCAGACAAATTAGCAAATAACCAAACCGTTAATTCTAGATTATGGAACACCACTGTTGCCATCCCAGTTGTGGGGTGGGTGGGATTTCCCTGGTGGCAAGGTAATATGACCGGAAAAATAAACAACTTACAATATTTAGCGTTTAAAGGAGGTGTATGGGTTCCTAGAAATAAGACGGGACTAACAGACTTAGGGTTAATTCCTACAGAAAATATACAACTCAGTTTTAGTAGCACAGTATCTTCTTCTCAACCTTTTAAACCTGATATAGTAGAAAAATACATACACAATAATGGTTGGAAATATTCACAATTATTCCCCGATGGAAACAATGATACATGTTCAAAGATACCAGGTAATATATTATGTAATGAGTCAAGTGCATATGACCCAGGTACACCGACTTGTGAAAATCCAGATGCAGGATACTGTAGTCCATTAGGTCAAAAACCCCCTTGGTGTATACTTCAGAATGTATCTAAATTTTTAGATTTGGTACATAGGTTGGTGCTCCAACACTCTGCAATATGGGATCTGCCTGAAGGAACCTTCTGGATTTGTGGAAATGGAGCATACAAATGGCTCCCAGTAGGAATAAAAGGTACATGTACTCTAGGACGCTTAACACCGGCCACATTTATAGTTTAGAATCAGCAGGTAGACATGCAAGCAGTACCTAAACACACACTATACAAAAGAGCAGCCGACAACTCGCCTAGACCTTCAGGTAGGCCACATGTGGTCCAAATGGGAATTCCTAATAAAATATTCAGCACTTTTTTTGTGTATCCAATGTTGATGCAGATGTGGGATGAATATGACAGACACAATGACCAAAATAAAGATAGCTGGTGGTCAGACACCTTCTCCTTTCTCAACCCAAAGAACTGGTTTAAGGGTATTGGAGGTTGGGTGGCTGGAATTCTGCAAGGTATATTACAGATTGTGCTAATTATAGTAGTCATATATGTAGTGTTTTAAATAGGATTAAAAATTATTTTAATATGCATAAATAAGCTTTGTAACACGGACTCAAGAATATGAAAGAAAAGAACTCCCGGACCAGGTCTTCTACCAAAAGTCCATAAGGAAGAATCAAAGGGGGGACTGAGAGGATGATGGGAGTGATGCTTCACGCAAGATTACGATGTAAGACACAGATGAAGTAATTCTTTCCTTATCTGGACATTTGGACTGACGCCCGGAAACTAGATTGTAACCTGTTTTTAGCTGTCTCAGTAACCTTCTACTGCTATGAATTAACACTTTTTATGAAACTTTCTTATTAACATTCCACTGTAATGAATCATTATTTCGCTGCTTGTAGAACAAAGGCATTTTACTGCGCATGTATGACAACAAACTAAGATTATTAGTATAAATAAAAGGGACAGCTCCAATAGAAGCAGGCGCGCTCAGGGGCTTCCCAGTACTTGATTATACACTACGTGTCTGTGTATTTCTTGTTACGGGGATACCCCGACTCCAACAAGGACCCTCCATGGCTGAATGATCCTAACAGTATCACACAGGAGAAGATTAGATACACTGCTCAGCAGACAGTATCACACCGGATAGGATTAGATACACAGCTCAGCAGACAGTATCACACCGGATAGGATTAGATACACAGCTCAGCAGACAGTATCACACAGGAGAAGATTAGATACACAGCTCAGCAGACAGTATCACACCGGATAGGATTAGATACACAGCTCAGCAGACAGTATCACACAGGACAGGATTAGATACACAGCTCAGCAGACAGTATAACACAGGAGAAGATTAGATACACGGCTCAGCAGACAGTATCACACAGGAGTGGATTAGATACACGGCTCAGCAGATAGTATCACTCAAGATAGGATTAGATGCACGGCTCAGCAGACAGTATCACACAGGAGAGGATTAGATACACAGCTCAGCAGACAGTATCACACAGGGTAGGATTAGATACACAGCTCAGCAGACAGTATCACACAGGGTAGGATTAGATACACAGCTCAGCAGACGGTATCACGCAGGACAGGATTAGATACACAGCTCAGCAGACATTATCACACAGGAGAGGATTAGATACACAGCTCAGCAGACATTATCACACAGGAGGGGATTAGATACATACACAGCTCAGCAAACAGTATCACACAGGACAGGATTAGATACATAGCTCAGCAGACGGTATCACACAGGAGAGGATTAGATACACAGCTCAGCAGACAGTATCACACAGAAGAGGATTAGATACACGGCTCAGCAGACAGTATCACACAGGAGGGGATTAGATACACAGCTCAGCAGACAGTACCACACAGTATAAGATTAGATACACTGCTCAGCAGACAGTATCATACAGGGTAGGATTAGATACACGGCTCAGCAGACAGTATCACACAGGAGAGGATTAGATACACAGCTCAGCAGACAGTATCACACAGGAGAGGATTAGATACACAGCTCAGCAGACAGTATCACACAGGAGAGGATTAGATACACAGCTCAGCAGACAGTATCGCACAGGAGAGGATTAGATACACAGCTCAGCAGACGGTATCGCACAGGAGAGGATTAGATACACGGCTCCACAGACAGTATCACACAGGGTAGGATTAGATACACTGCTCAGCTGACAGTATCACATAGGACAGGATTAGATACACAGTTCATCAGACAGTATCACACAGGAGTGGATTAGATACACGGCTCAGCAGACAGTATCACGAAAGATAGGATTAGATACACAGTTCATCAGACAGTATCACACAGGAGACGATTAGATACACAGCTCAGCAGACAGTATCAGACATTACATGATTAGATACACAGCTCAGCAGACAGTATCACACAGGATGGGATTAGATACACGGCTCAGCAGACAGTATCACACAGGAGAGGATTAGATACACAGCTCAGCAGACAGTAACGCACAGGAGAGGATTAGATACACAGCTCAGCACACAGTATCACACAGGAGAGGATTAGATACACGGCTCAGCAGACAGTATCACACAGGAGAGGATTAGATACACAGCTCAGCAGACAGTATCACACAGGATAGGATTAGATACACTGCTCAGCAGATGGTATTACACAGCATAGGATTAGATACACAGCTCAACACACAGTATCACACAGGAGAGGATTAGATACACAGCTCAGCAGACAGTATCACACAGGAGAGGATTAGATACACAGCTCAGCAGACAGTATCACACAGGATAGGATTAGATACACGGCTCAGCAGACATTATCACACAGGAGATGATTAGATACACAGCATAGGATTAGATACACAGCTCAGCAGACAGTATCACACAGGACAGGATTAGATACACAGCTCACCAGACAGTATCACACAGCATAGGATTAGATACACAGGTCAGCAAACAGTATCACACAGGATAGGATTAGATACACGGCTCAGCAGACAGTATCACATAGGAGAGGATTAGATACACGGCTCAGTAGACAGTATCACACAGGAGAGGATTAGATACACAGCATAGGATTAGATACACAGCTCAGCAGACAGTATCACACAGCATAGGATTAGGTACACGGCGCAGCAGACAGTATCACACAGGAGAGGATTAGAGACACAGCTCAGCAGACAGTATCACACAGGAGGGGATTAGATACACAGCTCAGCAGACAGTATCACACAGGAGAAGATTAGATACACAGCTCAGCAGACAGAATCACACAGGAGAGGATTAGATACACAGCTCAGCAGACAGTATCACACAGGAGAAGATTAGATACACTGCTCAGCAGACAGTATCACACCGGATAGGATTAGATACACAGCTCAGCAGACAGTATCACACCGGATAGGATTAGATACACAGCTCAGCAGACAGTATCACACAGGAGAAGATTAGATACACAGCTCAGCAGACAGTATCACACCGGATAGGATTAGATACACAGCTCAGCAGACAGTATCACACAGGACAGGATTAGATACACAGCTCAGCAGACAGTATAACACAGGAGAAGATTAGATACACGGCTCAGCAGACAGTATCACACAGGAGTGGATTAGATACACGGCTCAGCAGATAGTATCACTCAAGATAGGATTAGATGCACGGCTCAGCAGACAGTATCACACAGGAGAGGATTAGATACACAGCTCAGCAGACAGTATCACACAGGGTAGGATTAGATACACAGCTCAGCAGACAGTATCACACAGGGTAGGATTAGATACACAGCTCAGCAGACGGTATCACGCAGGACAGGATTAGATACACAGCTCAGCAGACATTATCACACAGGAGAGGATTAGATACACAGCTCAGCAGACATTATCACACAGGAGGGGATTAGATACATACACAGCTCAGCAAACAGTATCACACAGGACAGGATTAGATACATAGCTCAGCAGACGGTATCACACAGAAGAGGATTAGATACACGGCTCAGCAGACAGTATCACACAGGAGGGGATTAGATACACAGCTCAGCAGACAGTACCACACAGTATAAGATTAGATACACTGCTCAGCAGACAGTATCATACAGGGTAGGATTAGATACACGGCTCAGCAGACAGTATCACACAGGAGAGGATTAGATACACAGCTCAGCAGACAGTATCACACAGGAGAGGATTAGATACACAGCTCAGCAGACAGTATCACACAGGAGAGGATTAGATACACAGCTCAGCAGACAGTATCGCACAGGAGAGGATTAGATACACAGCTCAGCAGACGGTATCGCACAGGAGAGGATTAGATACACGGCTCCACAGACAGTATCACACAGGGTAGGATTAGATACACTGCTCAGCTGACAGTATCACATAGGACAGGATTAGATACACAGTTCATCAGACAGTATCACACAGGAGTGGATTAGATACACGGCTCAGCAGACAGTATCACGAAAGATAGGATTAGATACACAGTTCATCAGACAGTATCACACAGGAGACGATTAGATACACAGCTCAGCAGACAGTATCAGACATTACATGATTAGATACACAGCTCAGCAGACAGTATCACACAGGATGGGATTAGATACACGGCTCAGCAGACAGTATCACACAGGAGAGGATTAGATACACAGCTCAGCAGACAGTAACGCACAGGAGAGGATTAGATACACAGCTCAGCACACAGTATCACACAGGAGAGGATTAGATACACGGCTCAGCAGACAGTATCACACAGGAGAGGATTAGATACACAGCTCAGCAGACAGTATCACACAGGATAGGATTAGATACACTGCTCAGCAGATGGTAATACACAGCATAGGATTAGATACACAGCTCAACACACAGTATCACACAGGAGAGGATTAGATACACAGCTCAGCAGACAGTATCACACAGGAGAGGATTAGATACACAGCTCAGCAGACAGTATCACACAGGATAGGATTAGATACACGGCTCAGCAGACATTATCACACAGGAGATGATTAGATACACAGCATAGGATTAGATACACAGCTCAGCAGACAGTATCACACAGGACAGGATTAGATACACAGCTCACCAGACAGTATCACACAGCATAGGATTAGATACACAGGTCAGCAAACAGTATCACACAGGATAGGATTAGATACACGGCTCAGCAGACAGTATCACATAGGAGAGGATTAGATACACGGCTCAGTAGACAGTATCACACAGGAGAGGATTAGATACACAGCATAGGATTAGATACACAGCTCAGCAGACAGTATCACACAGCATAGGATTAGGTACACGGCGCAGCAGACAGTATCACACAGGAGAGGATTAGAGACACAGCTCAGCAGACAGTATCACACAGGAGGGGATTAGATACACAGCTCAGCAGACAGTATCACACAGGAGAAGATTAGATACACAGCTCAGCAGACAGAATCACACAGGAGAGGATTAGATACACAGCTCAGCAGACAGTATCACACAGGAGAAGATTAGATACACAGCTCAGCAGACAGTATCACACAGGAGAAGATTAGATACACAGCTCAGCAGACGGTATCACACAGGAGAGGATTAGATACACAGCTCAGCAGACAGTATCACACAGGAGAAGATTAGATACACGGCTCAGCAGACAGTATCACACAGGACAGGATTAGATACACAGCTCAGCAGACAGTATCACACAGGAGAGGATTACATACACAGCTCAGCAGACAGTATCACACAGGAGAAGATTAGATACACAGCTCAGCAGACAGTATCACACAGGAGAAGATTAGATACACGGCTCAGCAGACAGTATCACACCGGATAGGATTAGATACACAGCTCAGCAGACAGTATCACACAGCATAGGATTAGATACACGGCTCAGCAGACAGTATCTCACAGTAGAGGATTAGATACACAGCTCAGCAGACAGTATCACACCGGATAGGATTAGATACACAGCTCAGCAGACAGTATCACAGAGGAGAAGATTAGATACACAGCTCAGCAGACAGTATCACACAGGAGAAGATTAGATACACAGCTCAGCAGACAGTATCACACAGGAGAAGATTAGATACACGGCTCAGCAGACAGTATAACACAGGACAGGATTAGATACACAGCTCAGCAGACAGTATCGGACAGGAGAGGATTAGATACACGGCTCAGCAGACAGTATCACACAGGAGAAGATGAGATACACGGCTCAGCAGACAGTATCACACAGGACAGGATTAGATACACAGCTCAGCAGACAGTATCGGACAGGAGAGGATTAGATACATGGCTCAGCAGACAGTATCTCACAGTAGAGGATTAGATACACAGCTCAGCAAACAGTATCACACCGGATAGGATTAGATACACAGCTCAGCAGACAGTATCACACAGGAGAAGATTAGATACACAGCTCAGCAGACAGTATCACACAGGAGAAGATTAGATACACGGTTCAGCAGACAGTATCACACCGGATAGGATTAGATACACAGCTCAGCAGACAGTATCACACAGCGTAGGATTAGATACACGGCTCAGCAGACAGTATCTCACAGTAGAGGATTAGATACACAGCTCAGCAGACAGTATCACACAGGAGAGGATTAGATACACAGCTCAGCAGACAGTATCACACAGGAGAAGATTAGATACACTGCTCAGCAGACAGTACCACACCGGATAGGATTAGATACACTGCTCAGCAGACAGCATCACACCGGATAGGATTAGATACACAGCTCAGCAGACAGTATCACACAGGAGAAGATTAGATACACGGCTCAGCAGACAGTATCACACAGGACAGGATTAGATACACAGCTCAGCAGACAGTATCGGACAGGAGAGGATTAGATACATGGCTCAGCAGACAGTATCACACAGGAGATGATTAAATACACAGCTCAGCAGATGGTATCACATAGGATAGGATTAGATACACAGCTCAGCAGACAGTATCACACAGGAGAAGATTAGATGCACAGCTCAGCAGACAGTATCACACAGGAGAAGATTAGATACACTGCTCAGCAGACAGTATCACACAGGACAGGATTAGATACACGGCTCAGCAGACAGTATCACACAGGAGAGGATTAGATACACAGCTCAGCAGACAGTATCACACAGGATAGGATTAGATACACAGCTCATCAGACAGTATCACACAGGATGGGATTAGATACACAGCTCAGCAGACAGTATCACAGAGGAGAAGATTAGATACACAGCTCAGCAGACAGTATCACACCGGATAGGATTAGATACACAGCTCAGCAGACAGTATCACACAGGAGAAGATTAGATACACTGCTCAGCAGACAGTATCACACAGGAGAGGATTAGATACACGGCTCAGCAGACAGTATCGCACAGGAGAGGATTAGATACACAGCTCAGCAGACAGTATCGCACAGGAGAGGATTAGATACACAGCTCAGCAGACGGTATCGCACAGGAGAGGATTAGATACACGGCTCCACAGACAGTATCACACAGGGTAGGATTAGAGATACAGCTCAGCAGACAGTATCACACAGGAAAGGATTAGATACATAGCTCAGCAGACGGTATCACACAGGACAGGATTAGATGCACAGCTCAGCAGACAGTATCACACAGGAGAGGATTAGATACACTGCTCAGCTGACAGTATCACATAGGACAGGATTAGATACACAGTTCATCAGACAGTATCACACAGGATAGGATTAGATACACGGCTCAGCAGAAAGTATCACGAAAGATAGGATTAGATACACAGTTCATCAGACAGTATCACACAGGAGACGATTAGATACACAGCTCAGCAGACAGTATCACACATTACATGATTAGATACACAGCTCAGCAGACAGTATCACACAGGATGGGATTAGATACACCGCTCAGCAGACAGTATCACACAGGAGAGGATTAGATACACAGCTCAGCAGACAGTATCACACAGGAGAGGATTAGATACACGGCTCAGCAGACAGTATCACACAGGAGAGGATTAGATACACAGCTCAGCAGACAGTATCACACAGGATAGGATTAGATACACTGCTCAGCAGATGGTATTACACAGTATAGGATTAGATACACAGCTCAGCAGACAGTATCACACAGGATAGGATTAGATACACGGCTCAGCAGACATTATCACACAGGAGATGATTAGATACACAGCATAGGATTAGATACACAGCTCAGCAGACAGTATCACACAGGATAGGATTAGATACACGGCTCAGCAGACAGTATCACATAGGAGAGGATTAGATACACGGCTCAGTAGACAGTATCACACAGGAGAGGATTAGATACACAGCATAGGATAAGATACACAGGTCAGCAAACAGTATCACACAGGATAGGATTAGATACACGGCTCAGCAGACAGTATCACACAGGAGAGGATTAGAGACACAGCTCAGCACACAGTATCACACAGGAGGGGATTAGATACACAGCTCAGCAGACAGTATCACACAGGAGGGGATTAGATACACAGCTCAGCAGACAGTATCACACAGGATAAGATTAGATACACTGCTCAGCAGACAGTATCACACAGGAGAGTATTAGATACACAGCTCAGCAGACAGTATCACACAGGAGAGGATTAGATACACTGCTCAGCAGACGGTATCACACAGGAGAGGATTAGATACATGGCTCAGCAGACAGTATCACACAGTAGAGGATTAGATACACTGCTCTGCAGATAGTATCACACAGGAGAGGATTAGATACACAGCTCAGCAGACAGTATCACACAGGAGAGGATTAGATACACTGCTCAGCAGACGGTATCACACAGGAGAGGATTAGATACATGGCTCAGCAGACATTATCACACCGGAGAGGATTAGAAACACAGCTCAGCAGACAGTATCACACACGAGAGGATTAGATACACAGCTCAGCAGACAGCATCACACAGGAGAGGATTAGATACACGGCTCAGCAGACAGTACCACACAGTATAAGATTCGATACACTGCTCAGCAGACAGTATCACACAGCATAGGATTAGATACACGGCTCAGCAGACAGTATCACACAGTAAAAGATTAGATACACTGCTCAGCAGACAGTATCACACAGCATAGGATTAGATACACAGCTCAGCAGACACTCACACAGTATAAGATTAGATGCACTGCTCAGCAGACAGTATCACACAGGAGACTATTAGATACACAGCTCAGCAGACAGTATCACACAGGAGGGGATTAGATACACAGCTCATGAGACAGTATCACACAGTATAAGATTAGATACACTGCTCAGCAGACAGTATCACACAGGAGAGGATTAGATACACAGTTCAGCAGAAAGTATCGCACAGGAGGGGATTAGATACACGGCTCAGCAGACAGTATCACACAGGACAGGATTAGATACACAGCTCAGTAGACAGTATCATACAGGGTAGGATTAGAGATACAGCTCAGCAGACAGTATCACACAGGAGAGGATTAGATACACGGCTCAGCAGACAGTATCACAAAGGAGAGGATTAGATACACAGCTCAGCAGACAGTATCACACAGGAGAGGATTAGATACACGGCTCAGCAGACAGTATCACACAGGACAGGATTAGATATACAGCTCAGCAGACAGTACCACACAGTATAAGATTAGATACACGGCTCAGCAGACTATCACACATCATAGGATTAGATACACGGCTCAGCAGACAGTATCACACAGGAGAGGATTAGATACACAGCTCAGCAGACAGTATCACACAGTATAAGATTAGATACACTGCTCAGCAGACTATCACACAGCATATGATTAGATACACGGCTCAGCAGACAGTATCACACAGGAGAGGATTAGATACACTGCTCAGCAGACAGTATCACAGGAGAGGATTAGATACACAGCTCAGCAGACGGTATCGCACAGGAGAGGATTAGATACACGGCTCCACAGACAGTATCACACAGGGTAGGATTAGAGATACAGCTCAGCAGACAGTATCACACAGGAAAGGATTAGATACATAGCTCAGCCGACGGTATCACACAGGACAGGATTAGATGCACAGCTCAGCAGACAGTATCACACAGGAGAGGATTAGATACACAGCTCAGCTGACAGTATCACATAGGACAGGATTAGATACACAGTTCATCAGACAGTATCACACAGCGTAGGATTAGATACACGGCTCAGCAGACATTATCACACAGGAGATGATTCGATACACAGCATAGGATTAGATACACAGCTCAGCAGACAGTATCACACAGCATAGGATTAGATACACGGCTCAGCAGACAGAATCACACAGGAGGGGATTAGATACACAGCTCAGCAGACAGTATCACAGGATAAGATTAGATACACTGCTCAGCAGACGGTATCACACAGGACAGGATTAGATGCATAGCTCCGCAGACGGTATCACACAGGACAAGATTAGATACACAGCTCAGCAGACAGTATTACACAGGAGAGGATTAGATACACGGCTCAGCAGACAGTATCACAAAGGAGAGGATTAGATAAACAGCTCAGCAGACAGTATCACACAGGAGAGGATTAGATACACAGCTCAGCAGACAGCATCACACAGGAGAGGATTAGATACACAGTTCATCAGACAGTATCACACAGGAGAGGATTAGACACACGGCTCAGCAGACAGTATCGCACAGGGCGGGATTAGATACACAGTTCATCAGACAGTATCACACAGGACAGGATAAGATACACATCTCAGCACAGAGTATCACACAGGAGAGGATTAGATACACGGCTCAGCACACAGTATCACACAGGAGAGGATTAGATACACGGCTCAGCAGACAGAGTCACACAGGAGAGGATTAGATACACAGCTCAGCAGATAGTATCACACAGGACAGGATTAGATACACAGCTCAGCAGACAGTATCACACAGGAGAGGATTAGATACATGGCTCATCAGACAGCATCACACAGGAGAGGATTAGATACATGGCTCAGCAGACAGTATTACACAGGAGAGGATTAGATACACGGCTCAGCACACAGTATCGCACAGGAGAGGATTAGATACACAGCTCATCAGACAGTATCACACAGCATAGGATTAGATACACAGCTCAGCAGACTGTATCACACGGGTGGATTAGATACACGGCTCAGCAGACAGTATCGCATAGGGCGGGATTAGATACACGGCTCAGCAGACAGTATCACACAGGATAGGATTAGATACACAGCTCAGCAGACAGTATCACACAGGAGAGGATTAGATACACAGCTCAGCAGACAGTATCACACAGGACAGGATTAGATACACAGCTCATCAGACAGTATCACACAGAGGATTACATACACAGCTCAGCAGACAGTATCACACAGGAAAGGATTAGATACACAGCTCAGCAGAGAGTATCGCACAGGAGAGGATTAGATACACAGCTCAGCAGCCGGTATCACACAGGAGAGGATTAGATACACAGCTCAGCAGACGGTATCACACAGGAGAGGATTAGATACACGGTTGAGCAGACAGTATCACACAGGGTAGGATTAGAGATACAGCTCAGCAGACATTATTACACAGCATAGGATTAGATACACGGCTCAGCAGACAGTATCACACAGAAGAGGATTAGATACACAGCTCAGCAGACAGTATCACACAGGATAGGATTAGATACACAGCTCAGCAGACAGTATCACACAGCATAGGATTAGATACACGGCTCAGCAGACAGTATCACACAGGATAGGCTTAGATACACAGCTCAGCAGGCAGTATCACACAGGAGAGGATTAGATACACAGCTCAGCAAGCAGTATCACACAGGAGAGGATTAGATACACAGCTCAGCAGACAGTATCACACAGGAGAGGATTAGATACAAAGCACAGCAGACAGTATCACACAGGAGAGGATTAGATACACTGCTCAGCAGATGGTATCACACAGGATAGGATTAGATACACAACTCAGCTGACAGTATCACACAGCACAGGATTAGATACAAAGCTCAGCAGATAGTATCACACAGGAGTGGATTAGATACACGGCTCAGCAGACAGTATCGCACAGGGCGGGATTAGATACACGGCTCAGCAGACAGTATCACACAGGATAGGATTAGATACACAGTTCATCAGACAGTATCACACAGGAGTGGATTAGATACACGGCTCAGCAGACAGTATCGCACAGGGCGGGATTAGATACACGGCTCAGCAGACAGTATCACACAGGATAGGATTAGATACACGGCTCAGCAGATAGTATCACACAGGATAGGATTAGATGTACAGCTCAGCAGACAGTATCACACAGGAGAGGATTAGATACACAGCTCAGCAGACAATATCGCACAGGAGAGGATTAGATACACAGCTCAGCAGACAATATCACACAGGAGAGGATTAGATACACAGCTCAGCAGATAGTATCACACAGGATAGGATTAGATGCACAGCTCAGCAGACAGTATCACACAGGATAGGATTAGATACACAGCTCAGCAGACAATATCTTACAGGAGAGGATTAGATACATAGCTCAGTGGACTGTATCACACAGGACAGGATTAGATACACAGCTCAGCAGACAGTATCACACAGGAGAGGATTAGATACACGGCTCAGCAGACATTATCACACAGAAGAGGATTAGATACACAGCTCAGCAGATGGTATCACACAAGATAGGATTAGATACACTGCTCAGCAGATAGTATCACACAGTAGAGGATTAGATACACGGCTCAGCAGACAGTATCACACAGGAGAGGATTAGATACACTGCTCAGCAGACAGTATCACACAGGAGAGGATTAGATACACAGCTCAGCCGACAGTATCACAAAGGATAGGATTAGATACACAGCTCAGCAGCTGGTATCACACAGGATAGGTTTAGATACACTGCTCAGCAGATGGTATCACACAGGATATGATTAGATACAGGGCTCAGCAGACAGTATCACACAGGAGAGGATTAGATACACAGCTCAGCAGCTGGTATCACACAGGATAGGTTTAGATACACTGCTCAGCAGATGGTATCACACAGGATATGATTAGTTACACGGCTCAGCAGATGGTATCACACAGGATAGGATTAGATACACTGCTCAGCCGACAGTATCACACAGGGCAGGATTAGATACACGGTTCAGCAGACAGTATCACACAGGGTAGGATTAGATACACGGCTCAGCAGACAGTATCACACAGGAGAGGATTAGATACACAGCTCAGCAGACAGTATCACACAGGAGAGGATTAGATACACCGCTCAGCAGACAGTATCACACAGGAGAGGATTAGATACACTGCTCAGCAGATAGTATCACACAGGATAGGATTAGATGCACAGCTCAGCAGACAGTATCACACAGGAGAGGATTAGATACACGGCTCATCAGACAGTATCGCACAGGAGAGGATTAGATACATAGCTCATCAGACAGTATCACACAGGAGAGGATTAGATACACAGCTCAGTAGACAGTATCACACAGCATAGGATTAGATACACGGCTCAGCAGACAGTATCACACAGGAGAGGATTAGATACACAGCTCAGCAGATGGTATCACACAGGATAGGACTAGATACACTGCTCAGCAGACAGTATCACACAGGGCAGGATTAGATACACGGTTCAGCAGACAGTATCACACAGGGTAGGATTAGATACACGGCTCATCAGATAGTATCGCACAGGAGAGGATTAGATACATAGGTCATCAGACAGTATCACACAGGACAGGATTAGATACACAGCTCAGCAGACAGTATCACACAGGAGAGGATTAGATACACAGCTCATCAGACAGTATCACACAGGACAGGATTAGATACACGGCTCAGCAGACAGTATCACACAGGAGAGGATTAGATACACAGCTCAGCAGACAGTATCACACAGGAGAGGATTAGATACACGGCTCAGCAGACAGTATCACACAGGATAGGATTAGATACACTGCTCAGCAGACAGTATCACACAGGACAGGATTAGATACACAGCTCAGCAGACAGTATCACACAGGAGAGGATTAGATACACAGCTCATCAGACAGTATCACACAGGACAGGATTAGATACACGGCTCAGCAGACAGTATCACACAGGAGAGGATTAGATACAAAGCTCAGCTGACAGTATCACACAGGAAAGGATTAGATACACAGCTCAGCAGACAGTATCGCACAGGAGAGGATTAGATACACAGCTCAGCTGACAGTATCACACAGGAGAGGATTAGATACATAGCTCATCAGACAGTATCACACAGGACAGGATTAGATACACAGCTCAGCAGACAGTATCACACAGGAGAGGATTAGATACACAGCTCAGCTGACAGTATCACACAGGAGAGGATTAGATACACAGCTCAGCTGACAGTATCACACAGGAGAGGATTAGATACACAGCTCAGCAGACAGTATCACACAGGATAGGATTAGATACACAGCTCAGCAGATGGTATCACACAGGATAGGATTAGATACACAGCTCAGCTGACAGTATCACACAGGAGAGGATTAGATACACAGCTCAGCTGACAGTATCACACAGGAGTGGATTAGATACACGGCTCAGCAGACAGTATCGCACAGGGCGGGATTAGATACACGGCTCAGCAGACAGTATCACACAGGATAGGATTAGATACACAGCTCAGCAGACAGTATCACACAGGAGAGGATTAGATACACGGCTCAGCAGACATTATCACAAAGGAGAGGATTAGATACACAGCTCAGCAGACAGTATCACACAGGAGAGGATTAGATACACAGCTCAGCAGACATTATCACACAGGAGAGGATTAGATACACAGCATAGGATTAGATACACGGTTCAGCAGACAGTATCACACAGGAGGGGATTAGATACACAGCTCAGCAGACAGTATCACACCGGATAGGATTAGATACACAGCTCAGCAGACAGTATCACACAGGAGAAGATTAGATACACAGCTCAGCAGACAGTATCACACAGGATAAGATTAGATACACAGCTCAGCAGACAGTATCACACAGGACAGGATTAGATACACGGCTCAGCAGACAGTATCACACAGGAGAGGATTAGATACACGGCTCAGCAGACAGTATCACACAGGATAGGATTAGATACACAGCTCAGCAGACAGTATCACACAGGATAGGATTAGATACACAGCTCATCAGACAGTATCACACAGGAGGGGATTAGATACACAGCTCAGCAGACAGTATCACACAGGAGAAGATTAGATACACAGCTCAGCAGACAGAATCACACAGGAGAGGATTAGATACACAGCTCAGCAGACAGTATCACACAGGAGAAGATTAGATACACAGCTCAGCAGACAGTATCACACAGGAGAAGATTAGATACACAGCTCAGCAGACGGTATCACACAGGAGAGGATTAGATACACAGCTCAGCAGACAGTATCACACAGGAGAAGATTAGATACACGGCTCAGCAGACAGTATCACACAGGACAGGATTAGATACACAGCTCAGCAGACAGTATCACACAGGAGAGGATTAGATACACAGCTCAGCAGACAGTATCACACAGGAGAAGATTAGATACACTGCTCAGCAGACAGTATCACACCGGATAGGATTAGATACACTGCTCAGCAGACAGCATCACACCGGATAGGATTAGATACACAGCTCAGCAGACAGTATCACACAGGAGAAGATTAGATACACGGCTCAGCAGACAGTATCACACAGGATAGGATTAGATACACAGCTCAGCAGACAGTATCGGACAGGAGAGGATTAGATACACGGCTCAGCAGACAGTATCACACAGGAGAAGATTAGATACACAGCTCAGCAGACAGTATCACACAGGAGAAGATTAGATACACGGCTCAGCAGACAGTATCACACAGGAGAGGATTAGATACACAGCTCAGCAGACAGAATCACACCGGAGAGGATTAGATACACGGCTCAGCAGACAGTATCACACAGGAGATGATTAGATACACGGCTCAGCAGACAGTATCACACAGGATAGGATTAGATACACAGCTCAGCAGACGGTACCACACAGGAGAGGATTAGATACACAGCTCAGCAGACGGTATCACACAGGAGAAGATTAGATACACGGCTCAGCAGACAGTATCACACAGGAGAAGATTAGATACATAGCTCAGCAGACAGAATCACACAGGAGAGGATTAGATACACAGCTCAGCAGACAGTATCACACAGGAGAAGAATAGATACACAGCTCAGCAGACAGTATCACACAGGAGAAGATTAGATACACAGCTCAGCAGACAGTATCACACAGGAGAAGATTAGATACACGGCTCAGCAGACAGTATCACACAGGACAGGATTAGATACACAGCTCAGCAGACAGTATCACACAGGAGAAGATTAGATACACTGCTCAGCAGACAGTATCACACAGCATAGGATTAGATACACGGCTCCACAGACAGTATCACACAGGATAGGATTAGATACACTGCTCAGCAGACAGCATCACACCGGATAGGATTAGATACACAGCTCAGCAGACAGTATCACACAGGAGAGGATTAGATACACAGCTCAGCAGACAGGATCACACAGAATAGGATTAGATACACGGCTCAGCAGACAGTATCACACAGGAGGGGATTAGATACACAGCTCAGCAGACAGTATCACACAGGAGGGGATTAGATACACAGCTCAGCAGACAGTATCACACAGGATAAGATTAGATACACAGCTCAGCAGACAGTATTACACAGGAGAGGATTAGATGCACAGCTCAGCAGACAGTATCACACAGGACAGGATTAGATACACAGCTCAACAGACAGTATCACACAGGAGAGGATTAGATACACAGCTCAGCAGACAGTATCACACAGCGTAGGATTAGATACACAGCTCAGCAGACAGTATCACACAGGAGAGGATTAGATACACAGATCAGCAGACAGTATCACACAGCATAGGATTAGATACACAGCTCAGCAGACAGTATCACACAGTATAAGATTAGATACACGGCTCAGCAGACAGTATCACACAGGATAGGATTAGATACACAGCTCAGCAGACAGTATCACACAGGATAGGATTAGATACACAACTCAGCAGACAGTATCTCACAGGAGAGGATTAGATACATGGCTCAGCAGACAGTATCACACAGCATAGGATTAGATACACGGCTCAGCAGACAGTATCACACAGGAGGGGATTAGATACACAGCTGAGGAGACAGTATCTCACAGGAGAGGATTAGATACACAGCTCAGCAGACAGTATCACACAGGACAGGATTAGATACACAGCTCAGCAGAGAGTATCACACAGGAAAGGATTAGATACACAGCTCAGCAGACAGTATCACACAGCGTAGGATTAGATACACAGCTCAGCAGACAGTATCACACAGGAGAGGATTAGATACACAGATCAGCAGACAGTATCACACAGCATAGGATTAGATACACAGCTCAGCAGACAGTATCACACAGGAGTGGATTAGATACACGGCTCAGCAGACAGTATCACACAGGGCAGGATTAGATACATGGCTCAGCAAACAGTATCACACAGGATAGGATTAGATACACAGTTCACCATCACTGCGTCATAATAGCACTGCAGTATGTGGTGAGGTACTACAACTCCCAGCAAGTTTATTTCTTTTTATTTTACACGCTGCTGTTTTCCACAGTGAATTACCAGAAAGATCAAATTTGCTGTTGTGGATTTTCTTGCGGATTCTTGCTAATTTGCTCTGATTTTCTATGGAAATCCTCCAGGAACAATCTGCCACATTTGAACAGATCTTCAGGCCTCATTCAGACATCTGTAGTTTTCTGGTACATTAAAAAAAAAGCAAAAAAAACCAAAACTGATTTTCATCAAAGGGATCGATCCGAATTGTATCAATGTTTGTTACTATATGCAAATAAAAAAATATATATATGGATATGTGAACTGCCCCATAGATGATAAAGGTGCGTATTATGTCTGTCAATAACATGGATGTAAAAAAACAGACGTCTGAATGAGACGTTCACCCCACAAGATCATCCAGCAATAGTGCAGCTCTGACCTGACACATCGCATTCACAGAAAGGCTCCTGATCAGCACATATGATGTCTGTGATCTATAAAGTGTCCTCCACATTGTACCCACTACATATACATTCACAATAAAGCTGCCCCCGTAACATCAACTGCCCCACACCTACCACATATAGCCAGGTCCCCGCTCCCCCACACACAGTATATAGCCAGGTCCCCGCTCCCCCACACACAGTATAGAGCCAGGTCCCCGCTCCCCCACACAAAGTATATAGCCAGGTCCCCGCTCCCCCACACACAGTATATAGCCAGGTCCCCGCTCCCCCACACAAAGTATATAGCCAGGTCCCCGCTCCCCCACACACAGTATATAGCCAGGTCCCCGCTCCCCCACACAAAGTATATAGCCAGGTCCCCGCTCCCCCACACAAAGTATATAGCCAGGTCCCCGCTCCCCCACACACAGTATATAGCCAGGTCCCCGCTCCCCCACACACAGTATATAGCCAGGTCCCCGCTCCCCCACACAAAGTATATAGCCAGGTCCCCGCTCCCCCACACAAAGTATATAGCCAGGTCCCCGCTCCCCCACACAAAGTATATAGCCAGGTCCCCGCTCCCCCACACAAAGTATATAGCCAGGTCCCCACTCCCCCACACAAAGTATATAGCCAGGTCCCCGCTCCCCCACACAAAGTATATAGCCAGGTCCCCGCTCCCCCACACACAGTATATAGACAAGGTCCCCGCTCCCCCACACAAAGTATATAGCCAGGTCCCCGCTCCCCCACACAAAGTATATAGCCAGGTCCCCGCTCCCCCACACACAGTATATAGCCAGGTCCCCGCTCCCCCACACACAGTATATAGCCAGGTCCCCGCTCCCCCAAACACAGTATATAGCCAAGGTCCCCGCTCCCCCACACAAAGTATATAGCCAGGTCCCCGCTCCCCCACACACAGTATATAGCCAGGTCCCCGCTCCCCCACACACAGTATATAGCCAGGTCCCCGCTCCCCCACACAAAGTATATAGCCAGGTCCCCGCTCCCCCACACAAAGTATATAGACAAGGTCCCCGCTCCCCCACACAAAGTATATATCCAGGTCCCCGCTCCCCTACACAAAGTATATAGCCAGGTCCCCGCTCCCCCACACAAAGTATATAGCCAGGTCCCCGCTCCCCCACACAAAGTATATAGCCAAGCTCCCCGCTCCCCCACACAAAGTATATATCCAGGTCCCCACTCCCCTACACAAAGTATATAGCCAGGTCCCCGCTCCCCTACACAAAGTATATAGCCAGGTCCCCGCTCCCCTACACAAAGTATATAGCCAGGTCCCCGCTCCCCTACACAAAGTATATAGCCAGGTCCCCGCTCCCCCACACAAAGTATATATCCAGGTCCCCGCTCCCCTACACAAAGTATATAGCCAGGTCCCCGCTCCCCCACACAAAGTATATAGCCAGGTCCCCGCTCCCCCACACAAAGTATATAGCCAGGTCCCCGCTCCCCCACACACAGTATATAGCCAGGTCCCATCTCCCCCACACAAAGTATATAGCCAGGTCCCCGCTCCCCCACACAAAGTATATAGCCAGGTCCCCGCTCCCCCACACAAAGTATATAGCCAGGTCCCCGCACCCCACACAAAGTATATAGCCAGGTCCCCGCTCCCCCACACAAAGTATATAGCCAGGTCCCCGCTCCCCCACACAAAGTATATAGCCAGGTCCCCGCTCCCCCACACAAAGTATATAGCCAGGTCCCAGCTCCCCCACACACAGTATATAGCCAGGTCCCCGCTCCCCCACACAAAGTATATAGCCAAGGTCCCCGCTCCCCCACACAAAGTATATAGCCAGGTCCCCGCTCCCCCACACAAAGTATATAGCCAGGTCCCCGCTCCCCCACACACAGTATATAGCCAGGTCCCCGCTCCCCCACACAAAGTATATAACCAGGTCCCCGCTCCCCCACACACAGTATATAGCCAGGTCCCCGCTCCCCCACACAAAGTATATAACCAGGACCCCGCTCCCCCACACAAAGTATATAGCCAAGATCCCCGCTCCCCCACACAAAGTATATAGACAAGGTCCCCGCTCCCCCACACAAAGTATATAGCCAGGTCCCCGCTCCCCCACACAAAGTATATAGCCAGGTCCCCGCTCCCCCACACACAGTATATAGACAAGGTCCCCGCTCCCCCACACAAAGTATATAGCCAGGTCCCCGCTCCCCCACACACAGTATATAGCCAGGTCGCCGCTCCCCCACACAAAGTATATAGCCAGGTCCCCGCTCCCCTACACAAAGTATATAGCCAAGATCCCCTCCTCCATGTATAGCATATTTATCCAGGTCCCCGCTCCCCCACACAAAGTATATAGCCAGGTCCCCGCTCCCCCACACAAAGTATATAGCCAGGTCCCCGCTCCCCCACACAAAGTATATAGCCAGGTCCCCTCCTCCATGTATAGCATATTTATCCAGGTCTCCCTCCCCCACACAAAGTATATAGCCAAGATCTCCTCCTCCATGTATAGCATATTTATCCAGGTCTCCCTCCCCCACACAAAGTATATAGCCAAGGTCCCCTCCACCATGTATAGCATATTTATCCAGGTCTCCCTCCCCCACACAAAGTATATAGCCAAGATCCCCTCCTCCATGTATAGCATATTTATCCAGGTCTCCCTCCCCCACACAAAGTATATAGCCAAGATCCCCTCCTCCATGTATAGCATATTTATCCAGGTCTCCCTCCCCCACACAAAGTATATAGCCAAGGTCCCCTCCACCATGTATAGCATATTTATCCAGGTCCCCGCTCCCCCACATATAGCAAAGAGAACCAAGTCCAGCACCCCCTCCCCAACCACACAGCATACGGTATATAGACAAGACCCCCACACACAGCATACGGTATATAGACAAGTCCCCCACACACAGCATACGGTATATAGACAAGTCCCCCACACACAGCATACGGTATATAGACAAGTCCCCCACACACAGCATACGGTATATAGACAAGTCCCCCACACACAGCATACGGTATATAGACAAGTCCCCCACACACAGCATACGGTATATAGACAAGTCCCCCACACACAGCATACGGTATATAGACAAGTCCCCCACAAACAGCATACGGTATATAGACAAGTCCCTCACACAGCATACGGTATATAGACAAGTCCCCCACACACAGCATACGATATATAGACAAGTCCCCCACACACAGCATACGGTATATAGACAAGTCCCCCACACACACAGCATACAGTATATAGACAAGTCCCCCACACACAGCATACGGTATATAGACAAGTCCCCCACACACAGCATACAGTATATAGACAAGTCCCCGACACACAGCATACAGTATATAGACAAGTCCCCCACACACAGCATACGGTATATAGACAAGTCCCCCACACACAGCATACGGTATATAGACAAGTCCCCCACACACAGCATACGGTATATAGACAAGTCCCCCCCACACAGCATACAGTATATAGACAAGTCCCCCCCACACAGCATACGGTATATAGACAAGTCCCCCACACACAGCATACGGTATATAGACAAGTCCTCCCCACACACAGCATACGGTATATAGACAAGTCCCCCACACACAGCATACGGTATATAGACAAGTCCCCCCACACACAGCATACGGTATATAGACAAGTCCCCCACACACAGCATACGGTATATAGACAAGTCCCCCCACACACAGCATACGGTATATAGACAAGGCCCCCACACACAGCATACGGTATATAGACAAGTCCCCCACACAGCATAGGGTATATAGACAAGTTCCCCACACACAGCATACGGTATATAGACAAGTCCCCCACACACAGCATACGGTATATAGACAAGTCCCCCCCACACAGCATACAGTATATAGACAATTCCCCCCACACAGCATACGGTATATAGACAAGTCCCCCCCACACACAGCATACGGTATATAGACAAGTCCCCCCCACACAGCATACGGTATATAGACAAGTCCCCCCACACAGCATACAGTATATAGACAAGTCCCCCACACCCAGCATACGGTATATAGACAAGTCCCCCACACACAGCATACAGTATATAGACAAGTCCCCCACACCCAGCATACAGTATATAGACAAGTCCCCCACACACAGCATACAGTATATAGACAAGTCCCCCCCACACAGCATACGGTATATAGACAAGTCCCCCACACACAGCATACAGTATATAGACAAGTCCCCCACACCCAGCATACAGTATATAGACAAGTCCCCCACACACAGCATACAGTATATAGACAAGTCCCCCCCACACAGCATACGGTATATAGACAAGTCCCCGACACACAGCATACAGTATATAGACAAGTCCCCCACACACAGCATACGGTATATAGACAAGTCCCCCACACACAGCATACGGTATATAGACAAGTCCCCCACACACAGCATACGGTATATAGACAAGTCCCCCCCACACAGCATACAGTATATAGACAAGTCCCCCCCACACAGCATACGGTATATAGACAAGTCCCCCACACACAGCATACGGTATATAGACAAGTCCTCCCCACACACAGCATACGGTATATAGACAAGTCCCCCACACACAGCATACGGTATATAGACAAGTCCCCCACACACAGCATACGGTATATAGACAAGTCCCCCCACACACAGCATACGGTATATAGACAAGTCCCCCACACACAGCATACGGTATATAGACAAGTCCCCCCACACACAGCATACGGTATATAGACAAGGCCCCCACACACAGCATACGGTATATAGACAAGTCCCCCACACAGCATAGGGTATATAGACAAGTTCCCCACACACAGCATACGGTATATAGACAAGTCCCCCACACACAGCATACGGTATATAGACAAGTCCCCCCCACACAGCATACAGTATATAGACAATTCCCCCCACACAGCATACGGTATATAGACAAGTCCCCCCCACACACAGCATACGGTATATAGACAAGTCCCCCCCACACAGCATACGGTATATAGACAAGTCCCCCCACACAGCATACAGTATATAGACAAGTCCCCCACACCCAGCATACGGTATATAGACAAGTCCCCCACACACAGCATACAGTATATAGACAAGTCCCCCACACCCAGCATACAGTATATAGACAAGTCCCCCACACACAGCATACAGTATATAGACAAGTCCCCCCCACACAGCATACGGTATATAGACAAGTCCCCCACACACAGCATACAGTATATAGACAAGTTCCCCACACACAGCATACGGTATATAGACAAGTCCCCCACACACAGCATACGGTATATAGACAAGTCCCCCACACACAGCATACGGTATATAGACAAGTCCCCCATACACAGCATACGGTATATAGACAAGTCCCCCACACACAGCATACGGTATATAGACAAGTCCCCCCCACACAGCATACGGTATATAGACAAGTCCCCCCCACACAGCATACAGTATATAGACAAGTCCCCCCCACACAGCATACAGTATATAGACAAGTCCCCCCCACACAGCATACAGTATATAGACAAGTCCCCCACACACAGCATACGGTATATAGACAAGTCCCCCACACACAGCATACGGTATATAGACAAGTCCCCCATAAACAGCATACAGTATATAGACAAGTCCCCCTCACACAGCATACGGTATATAGACAAGTCCCCCACACACAGCATACAGTATATAGACAAGTCCCCCCCACACAGCATACGGTATATAGACAAGTCCCCCACACACAGCATACAGTATATAGACAAGTTCCCCACACACAGCATACGGTATATAGACAAGTCCCCCACACACAGCATACGGTATATAGACAAGTCCCCCACACACAGCATACGGTATATAGACAAGTCCCCCCCACACAGCATACAGTATATAGACAAGTCCCCCCCACACAGCATACGGTATATAGACAAGTCCCCCACACACAGCATACAGTATATAGACAAGTTCCCCACACACAGCATACGGTATATAGACAAGTCCCCCACACACAGCATACGGTATATAGACAAGTCCCCCACACACAGCATACGGTATATAGACAAGTCCCCCCCACACAGCATACGGTATATAGACAAGTCCCCCCCACACAGCATACAGTATATAGACAAGTCCCCCACACACAGCATACAGTATATAGACAAGTCCCCCCCACACAGCATACGGTATATAGACAAGTCCCCCCCACACAGCATACAGTATATAGACAAGTCCCCCACACACAGCATACGGTATATAGACAAGTCCCCCACACACAGCATACGGTATATAGACAAGTCCCCCACACACAGCATACAGTATATAGACAAGTCCCCACACAGCATACGGTATATAGTCAAGTCCCCCACACACAGCATACGGTATATAGACAAGTCCCCCACACACAGCATACGGTATATAGACAAGTCCCCCACACACAGCATACGGTATATAGACAAGTCCCCCACACACAGCATACGGTATATAGACAAGTCCCCCATACACAGCATACGGTATATAGACAAGTCCCCCATACACAGCATACAGTATATAGACAAGTCCCCCACACACAGCTTACGGTATATAGACAAGTCCCCCCAATACGGTATATAGACAAGTCCCCCACACACAGCATACGGTATATAGACAAGTCCCCCCCACACAGCATACGGTATATAGACAAGTCCCCCACACACAGCATACAGTATATAGACAAGTCCCCACACAGCATACGGTATATAGTCAAGTCCCCCACACACAGCATACGGTATATAGACAAGTCCCCCACACACAGCATACGGTATATAGACAAGTCCCCCACACACAGCACACAGTATATAGACAAGTCCCCCACACAGCATACGGTATATAGACAAGTCCCCCACACACAGCATACGGTATATAGACAAGTCCCCCCCACACAGCATACGGTATATAGACAAGTCCCCCCACACAGCATACAGTATATAGACAATTCCCCCCACACAGCATACGGTATATAGACAAGTCCCCCCCACACACAGCATAAGGTATATAGACAAGTCCCCCACACACAGCATACAGTATATAGACAAGTCCCCCCCACACAGCATACGGTATATAGACAAGTCCCCCCACACAGCATACAGTATATAGACAATTCCCCCCACACAGCATACGGTATATAGACAAGTCCCCCCCACACACAGCATACGGTATATAGACAAGTCCCCCCCACACAGCATACGGTATATAGACAAGTCCCCCCACACAGCATACAGTATATAGACAAGTCCCCCACACCCAGCATACGGTATATAGACAAGTCCCCCACACACAGCATACAGTATATAGACAAGTCCCCCACACACAGCATACGGTATATAAACAAGTCCCCCCCACACAGCATACGGTATATAGACAAGTCCCCCCACACAGCATACAGTATATAAACAAGTCCCCCCCACACAGCATACGGTATATAGACAAGTCCCCCCACACAGCATACAGTATATAGACAAGTTCCCCACACACAGCATACGGTATATAGACAAGTCCCCCACACACAGCATACAGTATATAGACAAGTCCCCCCCACACAGCATACGGTATATAGACAAGTTCCCCACACACAGCATACGGTATATAGACAAGTCCCCCACACACAGCATACGGTATATAGACAAGTCCCCCACACACAGCATACGGTATATAGACAAGTCCCCCATACACAGCATACGGTATATAGACAAGTCCCCCATACACAGCATACGGTATATAGACAAGTCCCCCACACACAGCATACGGTATATAGACAAGTCCCCCCCACACAGCATACAGTATATAGACAAGTCCCCCCCACACAGCATACAGTATATAGACAAGTCCCCCACACACAGCATACGGTATATAGACAAGTCCCCCCCACACAGCATACGGTATATAGACAAGTCCCCCACACACAGCATACGGTATATAGACAAGTCCCCCCCACACAGCATACAGTATATAGACAAGTCCCCCCCACACAGCATACAGTATATAGACAAGTCACCCACACACAGCATACAGTATATAGACAAGTCCCCCCCACACAGCATACGGTATATAGACAAGTCCCCCCCACACAGCATACGGTATATAGACAAGTCCCCCACACACAGCATACGGTATATAGACAAGTCCCCACACAGCATACGGTATATAGTCAAGTCCCCCACACACAGCATACGGTATATAGACAAGTCCCCCACACACAGCATACGGTATATAGACAAGTCCCCCACACACAGCATACGGTATATAGACAAGTCTCCACACACAGCATACGGTATATAGACAAGTCCCCCACACACAGCATACAGTATATAGACAAGTCCCCCCCACACAGCATACGGTATATAGACAAGTCCCCCACACACAGCATACAGTATATAGACAAGTTCCCCACACACAGCATACGGTATATAGACAAGTCCCCCACACACAGCATACGGTATATAGACAAGTCCCCCACACACAGCATACGGTATATAGACAAGTCCCCCCCACACAGCATACTGTATATAGACAATTCCCCCCACACAGCATACGGTATATAGACAAGTCCCCCCCACACACAGCATACGGTATATAGACAAGTCCCCCCCACACAGCATACGGTATATAGACAAGTCCCCCCACACAGCATACAGTATATAGACAAGTCCCCCACACCCAGCATACGGTATATAGACAAGTCCCCCACACACAGCATACAGTATATAGACAAGTCCCCCACACCCAGCATACAGTATATAGACAAGTCCCCCACACACAGCATACAGTATATAGACAAGTCCCCCACACACAGCATACAGTATATAGACAAGTCCCCCCCACACAGCATACGGTATATAGACAAGTCCCCCCCACACAGCATACGGTATATAGACAAGTCCCCCACACACAGCATACGGTATATAGACAAGTCCCCCACACACAGCATACGGTATATAGACAAGTCCCCCCCACACAGCATACGGTATATAGACAAGTCCCCCCCACACAGCATACGGTATATAGACAAGTCCCCCCCACACAGCATACAGTATATAGACAAGTCCCCACACAGCATACGGTATATAGTCAAGTCCCCCACACACAGCATACGGTATATAGACAAGTCCCCCACACACAGCATACAGTATATAGACAAGTCCCCCACACACAGCATACGGTATATAGACAAGTCCCCCACACACAGCATACGGTATATAGACAAGTCCCCACACACAGCATACGGTATATAGACAAGTCCCCCCCACACAGCATACGGTATATAGACAAGTCCCCCACACACAGCATACAGTATATAGACAAGTTCCCCACACACAGCATACGGTATATAGACAAGTCCCCCACACACAGCATACGGTATATAGACAAGTCCCCCACACACAGCATACGGTATATAGACAAGTCCCCCATACACAGCATACGGTATATAGACAAGTCCCCCACACACAGCATACGGTATATAGACAAGTCCCCCCACACAGCATACGGTATATAGACAAGTCCCCCCCACACAGCATACAGTATATAGACAAGTCCCCCCCACACAGCATACGGTATATAGACAAGTCCCCCCCACACAGCATACAGTATATAGACAAGTCCCCCCCACACAGCATACGGTATATAGACAAGTCCCCCACACACAGCATACGGTATATAGACAAGTCCCCCGCACACAGCATACGGTATATAGACAAGTCCCCCACACACAGCATACAGTATATAGACAAGTCCCCACACAGCATACGGTATATAGTCAAGTCCCCCACACACAGCATACGGTATATAGACAAGTCCCCCACACACAGCATACGGTATATAGACAAGTCCCCCCAATACGGTATATAGACAAGTCCCCCACACACAGCATACGGTATATAGACAAGTCCCCCCCACACAGCATACGGTATATAGACAAGTCCCCCACACACAGCATACAGTATATAGACAAGTCCCCACACAGCATACGGTATATAGTCAAGTCCCCCACACACAGCATACGGTATATAGACAAGTCCCCCACACACAGCATACGGTATATAGACAAGTCCCCCACACACAGCACACAGTATATAGACAAGTCCCCCACACAGCATACGGTATATAGACAAGTCCCCCACACACAGCATACAGTATATAGACAAGTCCCCCCCACACAGCATACGGTATATAGACAAGTCCCCCACACACAGCATACGGTATATAGACAAGTCCCCCCCACACAGCATACAGTATATAGACAAGTCCCCCCCACACAGCATACAGTATATAGACAAGTCCCCCACACACAGCATACAGTATATAGACAAGTCCCCCCCACACAGCATACAGTATATAGACAAGTCCCCCCCACACAGCATACGGTATATAGACAAGTCCCCCACACACAGCATACGGTATATAGACAAGTCCCCACACAGCATACGGTATATAGTCAAGTCCCCCACACACAGCATACGGTATATAGTCAAGTCCCCCCCACACAGCATACGGTATATAGACAAGTCCCCCACACACAGCATACGGTATATAGACAAGTCCCCCACACACAGCATACGGTATATAGACAAGTCCCCACACACAGCATACGGTATATAGACAAGTCCCCCACACACAGCATACAGTATATAGACAAGTCCCCCCCACACAGAATACGGTATATAGACAAGTCCCCCACACACAGCATACAGTATATAGACAAGTTCCCCACACACAGCATACGGTATATAGACAAGTCCCCCACACACAGCATACGGTATATAGACAAGTCCCCCACACACAGCATACGGTATATAGACAAGTCCCCCCCACACAGCATACTGTATATAGACAATTCCCCCCACACAGCATACGGTATATAGACAAGTCCCCCCCACACACAGCATACGGTATATAGACAAGTCCCCCCCACACAGCATACGGTATATAGACAAGTCCCCTCACACAGCATACAGTATATAGACAAGTCCCCCACACCCAGCATACGGTATATAGACAAGTCCCCCACACCCAGCATACAGTATATAGACAAGTCCCCCACACCCAGCATACAGTATATAGACAAGTCCCCCACACCCAGCATACAGTATATAGACAAGTCCCCCACACCCAGCATACAGTATATAGACAAGTCCCCCACACACAGCATACAGTATATAGACAAGTCCCCCCCACACAGCATACGGTATATAGACAAGTCCCCCCCACACAGCATACGGTATATAGACAAGTCCCCCCACACAGCATACGGTATATAGACAAGTCCCCCCCACACAGCATACGGTATATAGACAAGTCCCCCCCACACAGCATACGGTATATAGACAAGTCCCCCACACACAGCATACAGTATATAGACAAGTCCCCACACAGCATACGGTATATAGTCAAGTCCCCCACACACAGCATACGGTATATAGACAAGTCCCCCACACACAGCATACAGTATATAGACAAGTCCCCCACACACAGCATACGGTATATAGACAAGTCCCCCACACACAGCATACGGTATATAGACAAGTCCCCACACACAGCATACGGTATATAGACAAGTCCCCCACACACAGCATACAGTATATAGACAAGTCCCCCCCACACAGCATACGGTATATAGACAAGTCCCCCCCACACAGCATACGGTATATAGACAAGTCCCCCCCACACAGCATACAGTATATAGACAAGTCCCCCACACACAGCATACAGTATATAGACAAGTCCCCCCCACACAGCATACGGTATATAGACAAGTCCCCCCCACACAGCATACGGTATATAGACAAGTCCCCCACACACAGCATACGGTATATAGACAAGTCCCCACACAGCATACGGTATATAGTCAAGTCCCCCACACACAGCATACGGTATATAGACAAGTCCCCCACACACAGCATACGGTATATAGACAAGTCCCCCACACACAGCATACGGTATATAGACAAGTCCCCCACACACAGCATACGGTATATAGACAAGTCCCCACACACAGCATACGGTATATAGACAAGTCCCCCACACACAGCATACAGTATATAGACAAGTCCCCCCCACACAGCATACGGTATATAGACAAGTCCCCCACACACAGCATACAGTATATAGACAAGTTCCCCACACACAGCATACGGTATATAGACAAGTCCCCCACACACAGCATACGGTATATAGACAAGTCCCCCACACACAGCATACGGTATATAGACAAGTCCCCCCCACACAGCATACAGTATATAGACAAGTCCCCCCCACACAGCATACGGTATATAGACAAGTCCCCCCCACACAGCATACAGTATATAGAGAAGTCCCCCACACACAGCATACGGTATATAGACAAGTCCCCCACACACAGCATACGGTATATAGACAAGTCCCCCCCACACAGCATACGGTATATAGACAAGTCCCCCACACACAGCATACGGTATATAGACAAGTCCCCCATACACAGCATACGGTATATAGACAAGTCCCCCACACACAGCATACGGTATATAGACAAGTCCCCCACACACAGCATACGGTATATAGACAAGTCCCCCACACACAGCATACGGTATATAGACAAGTCCCCCATACACAGCATACGGTATATAGACAAGTCCCCCATACACAGCATACAGTATATAGACAAGTCCCCCACACACAGCTTACGGTATATAGACAAGTCCCCCCAATACGGTATATAGACAAGTCCCCCACACACAGCATACGGTATATAGACAAGTCCCCCCCACACAGCATACGGTATATAGACAAGTCCCCCACACACAGCATACAGTATATAGACAAGTCCCCACACAGCATACGGTATATAGTCAAGTCCCCCACACACAGCATACGGTATATAGACAAGTCCCCCACACACAGCATACGGTATATAGACAAGTCCCCCACACACAGCACACAGTATATAGACAAGTCCCCCACACAGCATACGGTATATAGACAAGTCCCCCACACACAGCATACGGTATATAGACAAGTCCCCCCCACACAGCATACGGTGTATAGACAAGTCCCCCCACACAGCATACAATATATAGACAATTCCCCCCACACAGCATACGGTATATAGACAAGTCCCCCACACACAGCATACGGTATATAGACAAGTCCCCCACACACAGCATACGGTATATAGACAAGTCCCCCACATACAGCATACGGTATATAGACAAGTCCCCCATACACAGCATACGGTATATAGACAAGTCCCCCATACACAGCATACAGTATATAGACAAGTCCCCCACACACAGCTTACGGTATATAGACAAGTCCCCCCAATACGGTATATAGACAAGTCCCCCACACACAGCATACGGTATATAGACAAGTCCCCCCCATACTGCATACGGTATATAGACAAGTCCCCCACACACAGCATACAGTATATAGACAAGTCCCAACACAGCATATGGTATATAGTCAAGTCCCCCACACACAGCATACGGTATATAGACAAGTCCCCCACACACAGCATACGGTATATAGACAAGTCCCCCACACACAGCATACGGTATATAGACAAGTCCCCCACACACAGCATACGGTATATAGACAAGTCCCCCATACACAGCATACGGTATATAGACAAGTCCCCCATACACAGCATGCAGTATATAGACAAGTCCCCCACACACAGCTTACGGTATATAGACAATTCCCCCCCATACGGTATATAGACAAGTCCCCCACACACAGCATACGGTATATAGAGAAGTCCCCACACACAGCATACGGTATATAGACAAGTCCCCCCCACACAGCATACAGTATATAGACAAGTCCCCCCCACACAGCATACGGTATATAGACAAGTCCCCCACACACAGCATACGGTATATAGACAAGTCCCCCGCACACAGCATACGGTATATAGACAAGTCCCCCACACACAGCATACAGTATATAGACAAGTCCCCACACAGCATACGGTATATAGTCAAGTCCCCCACACACAGCATACGGTATATAGACAAGTCCCCCACACACAGCATACGGTATATAGACAAGTCCCCCCAATACGGTATATAGACAAGTCCCCCACACACAGCATACGGTATATAGACAAGTCCCCCCCACACAGCATACGGTATATAGACAAGTCCCCCACACACAGCATACAGTATATAGACAAGTCCCCACACAGCATACGGTATATAGTCAAGTCCCCCACACACAGCATACGGTATATAGACAAGTCCCCCACACACAGCATACGGTATATAGACAAGTCCCCCACACACAGCACACAGTATATAGACAAGTCCCCCACACAGCATACGGTATATAGACAAGTCCCCCACACAGCATACGGTATATAGACAAGTCCCCCACACACAGCATACAGTATATAGACAAGTCCCCCCCACACAGCATACGGTATATAGACAAGTCCCCCACACACAGCATACGGTATATAGACAAGTCCCCCCCACACAGCATACAGTATATAGACAAGTCCCCCCCACACAGCATACAGTATATAGACAAGTCCCCCACACACAGCATACAGTATATAGACAAGTCCCCCCCACACAGCATACGGTATATAGACAAGTCCCCCCCACACAGCATACGGTATATAGACTAGTCCCCCACACACAGCATACGGTATATAGACAAGTCCCCACACAGCATACGGTATATAGTCAAGTCCCCCACACACAGCATACGGTATATAGTCAAGTCCCCCCCACACAGCATACGGTATATAGACAAGTCCCCCACACACAGCATACGGTATATAGACAAGTCCCCCACACACAGCATACGGTATATAGACAAGTCCCCACACACAGCATACGGTATATAGACAAGTCCCCCACACACAGCATACAGTATATAGACAAGTCCCCCCCACACAGCATACGGTATATAGACAAGTCCCCCACACACAGCATACAGTATATAGACAAGTTCCCCACACACAGCATACGGTATATAGACAAGTCCCCCACACACAGCATACGGTATATAGACAAGTCCCCCACACACAGCATACGGTATATAGACAAGTCCCCCCCACACAGCATACTGTATATAGACAATTCCCCCCACACAGCATACGGTATATAGACAAGTCCCCCCCACACACAGCATACGGTATATAGACAAGTCCCCCCCACACAGCATACGGTATATAGACAAGTCCCCTCACACAGCATACAGTATATAGACAAGTCCCCCACACCCAGCATACGGTATATAGACAAGTCCCCCACACCCAGCATACAGTATATAGACAAGTCCCCCACACCCAGCATACAGTATATAGACAAGTCCCCCACACCCAGCATACAGTATATAGACAAGTCCCCCACACCCAGCATACAGTATATAGACAAGTCCCCCACACACAGCATACAGTATATAGACAAGTCCCCCCCACACAGCATACGGTATATAGACAAGTCCCCCCCACACAGCATACGGTATATAGACAAGTCCCCCCCACACAGCATACGGTATATAGACAAGTCCCCCACACACAGCATACGGTATATAGACAAGTCCCCACACACAGCATACGGTATATAGACAAGTCCCCCACACACAGCATACAGTATATAGACAAGTCCCCCCCCACACAGCATACGGTATATAGACAAGTCCCCCCCACACAGCATACGGTATATAGACAAGTCCCCCCCACACAGCATACAGTATATAGACAAGTCCCCCACACACAGCATACAGTATATAGACAAGTCCCCCCCACACAGCATACGGTATATAGACAAGTCCCCCCCACACAGCATACGGTATATAGACAAGTCCCCCACACACAGCATACGGTATATAGACAAGTCCCCACACAGCATACGGTATATAGTCAAGTCCCCCACACACAGCATACGGTATATAGACAAGTCCCCCACACACAGCATACGGTATATAGACAAGTCCCCCACACACAGCATACGGTATATAGACAAGTCCCCCACACACAGCATACGGTATATAGACAAGTCCCCACACACAGCATACGGTATATAGACAAGTCCCCCACACACAGCATACAGTATATAGACAAGTCCCCCCCACACAGCATACGGTATATAGACAAGTCCCCCACACACAGCATACAGTATATAGACAAGTCACCCACACAGCATACGGTATATAGACAAGTCCCCCACACACAGCATACAGTATATAGACAAGTTCCCCACACACAGCATACGGTATATAGACAAGTCCTCCACACACAGCATACGGTATATAGACAAGTCCCCCACACACAGCATACGGTATATAGACAAGTCCCCCCCACACAGCATACAGTATATAGACAAGTCCCCCCCACACAGCATACAGTATATAGACAAGTCCCCCCCACACAGCATACGGTATATAGACAAGTCCCCCCCACACAGCATACAGTATATAGAGAAGTCCCCCACACACAGCATACGGTATATAGACAAGTCCCCCACACACAGCATACGGTATATAGACAAGTCCCCCCCACACAGCATACGGTATATAGACAAGTCCCCCACACACAGCATACGGTATATAGACAAGTCCCCCATACACAGCATACGGTATATAGACAAGTCCCCCACACACAGCATACGGTATATAGACAAGTCCCCCACACACAGCATACGGTATATAGACAAGTCCCCCACACACAGCATACGGTATATAGACAAGTCCCCCATACACAGCATACGGTATATAGACAAGTCCCCCATACACAGCATACAGTATATAGACAAGTCCCCCACACACAGCTTACGGTATATAGACAAGTCCCCCCAATACGGTATATAGACAAGTCCCCCCCACACAGCATACGGTATATAGACAAGTCCCCCACACACAGCATACAGTATATAGACAAGTCCCCACACAGCATACGGTATATAGTCAAGTCCCCCACACACAGCATACGGTATATAGACAAGTCCCCCACACACAGCATACGGTATATAGACAAGTCCCCCACACACAGCACACAGTATATAGACAAGTCCCCCACACAGCATACGGTATATAGACAAGTCCCCCACACACAGCATACGGTATATAGACAAGTCCCCCCCACACAGCATACGGTATATAGACAAGTCCCCCCACACAGCATACAATATATAGACAATTCCCCCCACACAGCATACGGTATATAGACAAGTCCCCCACACACAGCATACGGTATATAGACAAGTCCCCCACACACAGCATACGGTATATAGACAAGTCCCCCACATACAGCATACGGTATATAGACAAGTCCCCCATACACAGCATACGGTATATAGACAAGTCCCCCATACACAGCATACAGTATATAGACAAGTCCCCCACACACAGCTTACGGTATATAGACAAGTCCCCCCAATACGGTATATAGACAAGTCCCCCACACACAGCATACGGTATATAGACAAGTCCCCCCCATACTGCATACGGTATATAGACAAGTCCCCCACACACAGCATACAGTATATAGACAAGTCCCCACACAGCATACGGTATATAGTCAAGTCCCCCACACACAGCATACGGTATATAGACAAGTCCCCCACACACAGCATACGGTATATAGACAAGTCCCCCACACACAGCATACGGTATATAGACAAGTCCCCCACACACAGCATACGGTATATAGACAAGTCCCCCATACACAGCATACGGTATATAGACAAGTCCCCCATACACAGCATGCAGTATATAGACAAGTCCCCCACACACAGCTTACGGTATATAGACAATTCCCCCCCATACGGTATATAGACAAGTCCCCCACACACAGCATACGGTATATAGAGAAGTCCCCACACACAGCATACGGTATATAGACATGTCCCCCCCACACACAGCATACAGGATATAGACAAGTCCCCCCCACACAACATACGGTATATAGACAAGTCCCCCACACACAGCATACGGTATATAGACAAGTCCCCCATACACAGCATACGGTATATAGACAAGTCCCCCATACACAGCATACAGTATATAGACAAGTCCCCCACACACAGCTTACGGTATATAGACAAGTCCCCCCAATACGGTATATAGACAAGTCCCCCACACACAGCATACGGTATATAGACAAGTCCCCCCCACACAGCATACGGTATATAGACAAGTCCCCCACACACAGCATACAGTATATTGACAAGTCCCCACACAGCATACGGTATATAGTCAAGTCCCCCACACACAGCATACGGTATATAGACAAGTCCCCCACACACAGCATACGGTATATAGACAAGTCCCCCACACACAGCATACGGTATATAGACAAGTCCCCCACACACAGCATACGGTATATAGACAAGTCCCCCAAACACAGGATACGGTATATAGACAAGTCCCCCATACACAGCATACAGTATATAGACAAGTCCCCCACACACAGCTTACGGTATATAGACAAGTCCCCCCAATACGGTATATAGACAAGTCCCCCACACACAGCATACGGTATATAGAC
The DNA here is from genome assembly GCF_046119375.1 of Phyllobates terribilis. NCBI lineage: Eukaryota > Metazoa > Chordata > Amphibia > Anura > Dendrobatidae > Phyllobates > Phyllobates terribilis. Next base: position 290,778 of record NW_027363643.1, read on the forward strand.
AAGTCCCCCCCACACAGCATACGGTATATAGACAAGTCCCCCACACACAGCATACAGTATATTGACAAGTCCCCACACAGCATACGGTATATAGTCAAGTCCCCCACACACAGCATACGGTATATAGACAAGTCCCCCACACACAGCATACGGTATATAGACAAGTCCCCCACACACAGCATACGGTATATAGACAAGTCCCCCACACACAGCATACGGTATATAGACAAGTCCCCCATACACAGGATACGGTATATAGACAAGTCCCCCATACACAGCATGCAGTATATAGACAAGTCCCCCACACACAGCATACGGTATATAGACAAGTCCCCCACACACAGCATACGGTATATAGACAAGTCCCCCACACACAGCATACGGTATATAGACAAGTCCCCCATACACAGGATACGGTATATAGACAAGTCCCCCATACACAGCATGCAGTATATAGACAAGTCCCCCACACACAGCTTACGGTATATAGACAAGTCCCCCCCATACGGTATATAGACAAGTCCCCCACACACAGCATACGGTATATAGAGAAGTCCTCCCACACAGCATACGGTATATAGACAAGTCCCCCCCACACACAGCATACAGGATATAGACAAGTCCCCCCCACACAACATACGGTATATAGACAAGTCCCCCCACACAGCATACAGTATATAGACAAGTCCCCCACACACAGCATACGGTATATAGACAAGTCCCCCACACACAGCATACGGTATATAGACAAGTCCTCCACACACAGCATACGGTATATAGACAAGTCCCCCCACACACAGCATACAGTATATAGACAAGTCCCCCATACACAGCATACAGTATATAGACAAGTCCCCCACACACAGCATACGGTATATAGACAAGTCCCCCCCACACAGCATACAGTATATAGACAAGTCCCCCACACACAGCATACGGTATATAGACAAGTCCCCACACACAGCATACGGTATATAGACAAGTCCCCCACACACAGCATACAGTTTATAGACAAGTCCCCCCCACACAGCATACGGTATATAGACAAGTCCCCCACACACAGCATACAGTATATAGACAAGTTCCCCACACACACCATACGGTATATAGACAAGTCCCCCACACACAGCATACGGTATATAGACAAGTCCCCCACACACAGCATACGGTATATAGACAAGTCCCCCACACACAGCATACGGTATATAGACAAGTCCCCCACACACAGCATACGGTATATAGACAAGTCCCCCCCACACAGCATACGGTATATAGACAAGTCCCCCCCACACAGCATACAGTATATAGACAAGTCCCCCACACACAGCATACAGTATATAGACAAGTCCCCCCCACACAGCATACGGTATATAGACAAGTCCCCCCCACACAGCATACGGTATATAGACAAGTCCCCCACACACAGCATACGGTATATAGACAAGTCCCCACACAGCATACGGTATATAGTCAAGTCCCCCACACACAGCATACGGTATATAGAGAAGTCCCCCCACACAGCATACGGTATATAGACAAGTCCCCCCCACACACAGCATACAGGATATAGACAAGTCCCCCCCACACAACATACGGTATATAGACAAGTCCCCCACACACAGCATACGGTATATAGACAAGTCCCCCATACACAGCATACAGTATATAGACAAGTCCCCCACACACAGCTTACGGTATATAGACAAGTCCCCCCAATACGGTATATAGACAAGTCCCCCACACACAGCATACGGTATATAGACAAGTCCCCCCCACACAGCATACGGTATATAGACAAGTCCCCCACACACAGCATACAGTATATTGACAAGTCCCCACACAGCATACGGTATATAGTCAAGTCCCCCACACACAGCATACGGTATATAGACAAGTCCCCCACACACAGCATACGGTATATAGACAAGTCCCCCACACACAGCATACGGTATATAGACAAGTCCCCCACACACAGCATACGGTATATAGACAAGTCCCCCATACACAGGATACGGTATATAGACAAGTCCCCCATACACAGCATGCAGTATATAGACAAGTCCCCCACACACAGCTTACGGTATATAGACAAGTCCCCCCCATACGGTATATAGACAAGTCCCCCACACACAGCATACGGTATATAGAGAAGTCCTCCCACACAGCATACGGTATATAGACAAGTCCCCCCCACACACAGCATACAGGATATAGACAAGTCCCCCCCACACAACATACGGTATATAGACAAGTCCCCCCACACAGCATACAGTATATAGACAAGTCCCCCACACACAGCATACGGTATATAGACAAGTCCTCCACACACAGCATACGGTATATAGACAAGTCCCCCCACACACAGCATACGGTATATAGACAAGTCCCCCATACACAGCATACGGTATATAGACAAGTCCCCAATACACAGCATACAGTATATAGACAAGTCCCCCACACACAGCATACGGTATATAGACAAGTCCCCCACACACAGCATACAGTATATAGACAAGTCCCCCATACACAGCATACAGTATATAGACAAGTCCCCCACACACAGCATACGGTATATAGACAAGTCCCCCATACACAGCATACAGTATATAGACAAGTCCCCACACACACTGCATTCGGTATATAGACAAGTCCCCCCCACACAGCATACAGTATATAAACAAGTCCCCCACACACAGCATACGGTATATAGACAAGTCCCCCACACACAGCATACAGTATATAGACAAGTCCCCCCCATACAGCATACGGTATATAGACAAGTCCCCCACACACAGCATACAGTATATAGACAAGTCCCCCACACACAGCATACGGTATATAGACAAGTCCCCCACACACAGCATACAGTATATAGACAAGTCCCCCACACACAGCATACGGTATATAGACAAGTCCCCCCACACAGCATACGGTATATAGCCAAGTCCCCCACACACAGCATACGGTATATAGACAAGTCCCCCACACACAGCATACGGTATATAGACAAGTCCCCCACACACAGCATACAGTATATAGACAAGTCCCCCACACACAGCATACGGTATATAGACAAGTCCCCCACACACAGCATACAGTATATAGACAAGTCCCCCACACACAGCATACGGTATATAGACAAGTCCCCCCACACAGCATACGGTATATAGCCAAGTCCCCCACACACAGCATACGGTATATAGACAAGTCCCCCCCACACACCGCATACAGTATATAGACAAGTCCCCCCCACACAGCATACGGTATATAGACAAGTCCCCCACACACAGCATACAATATATAGACAAGTCCCCCACACAGCATACAGTATATAGACAAGTCCCCCACACACAGCATACGGTATATAGACAAGTCCCCCACACACAGCATACTGTATATAGACAAGTCCCCTACACACAGCATACAGTATATAGACAAGTCCCCCGCAGACAGCATACAGTATATAGACAAGTCCCCACACACAGCATACAGTATATAGACAAGTCCCCCACACAGCATACGGTATATAGACAAGTCCCCCCACACACAGCATACGGTATATAGACAAGTCCCCCACACACAGCATACAGTATATAGACAAGTCCCCCACACAGCATACGGTATATAGACAAGTCCCCCACACACAGCATACAATATATAGACAAGTCCCCCACACAGCATACGGTATATAGACAAGTCCCCCCCACACAGCATACAATATATAGACAAGTCCCCCCACACACAGCATACGGTATATAGACAAGTCCCCCACACACAGCATACAATATATAGACAAGTCCCCCCACACACAGCATACAGTATATAGACAAGTCCCCCACACAGCATACGGTATATAGACAAGTCCCCCCCACACAGCATACAATATATAGACAAGTCCCCCCCCACACAGCATACGGTATATAGACAAGTCCCCCACACACAGCATACAATATATAGACAAGTCCCCCCCCACACAGCATACGGTATATAGACAAGTCCCCCCCACACAGCATACAATATATAGACAAGTCCCCCCCCACACAGCATACGGTATATAGACAAGTCCCCCACACACAGCATACAATATATAGACAAGTCCCCCCACACACAGCATACAGTATATAGACAAGTCCCCCACACAGCATACGGTATATAGACAAGTCCCCCACACACAGCATACAATATATAGACAAGTCCCCCACACAGCATACGGTATATAGACAAGTCCCCCCCACACAGCATACGGTATATAGACAAGTCCCCCACACACAGCATACGGTATATAGACAAGTCCCCCACACACAGCATACTGTATATAGACAAGTCCCCCACACACAGCATACAGTATATAGACAAGTCCCCCACACAGCATACGGTATATAGACAAGTCCCCCACACACAGCATACAATATATAGACAAGTCCCCCACACAGCATACGGTATATAGACAAGTCCCCCCCACACAGCATACGGTATATAGACAAGTCCCCCACACACAGCATACGGTATATAGACAAGTCCCCCACACACAGCATACAGTATATAGACAAGTCCCCCACACACAGCATACAGTGTATAGACAAGTCCCCCACACAGCATACGGTATATAGACAAGTCCCCCCCACACAGCATACGGTATATAGACAAGTCCCCCCCACACAGCATACGGTATATAGACAAGTCCCCCACACACAGCATACGGTATATAGACAAGTCCCCCACACACAGCATACGGTATATAGACAAGTCCCCACACACAGCATACAGTATATAGACAAGTCCCCCACACACAGCATACAGTATATAGACAAGTCCCCCACACACAGCATACAGTGTATAGACAAGTCCCCCACACAGCATACGGTATATAGACAAGTCCCCCCCACACAGCATACGGTATATAGACAAGTCCCCCCCACACAGCATACAGTATATAGACAAGTCCCCCACACACAGCATACAGTGTATAGACAAGTCCCCCACACAGCATACGGTATATAGACAAGTCCCCCCCACACAGCATACAGTATATAGACAAGTCCCCCACACACAGCATACAGTGTATAGACAAGTCCCCCACACAGCATACGGTATATAGACAAGTCCCCCCCACACAGCATACGGTATATAGACAAGTCCCCCCCACACAGCATACGGTATATAGACAAGTCCCCCACACACAGCATACGGTATATAGACAAGTCCCCCCCACACAGCATACGGTATATAGACAAGTCCCCCACACACAGCATACGGTATATAGACAAGTCCCCCACACACAGCATACGGTATATAGACAAGTCCCCACACACAGCATACAGTATATAGACAAGTCCCCCACACAGCATACGGTATATAGACAAGTCCCCCACACACAGCATACGGTATATAGACAAGTCCCCCACACACAGCATACAATATATAGACAAGTCCCCCACACAGCATACGGTATATAGACAAGTCCCCCCCACACAGCATACGGTATATAGACAAGTCCCCCACACACAGCATACGGTATATAGACAAGTCCCCCACACACAGCATACTGTATATAGACAAGTCCCCCACACACAGCATACAGTATATAGACAAGTCCCCCACACAGCATACGGTATATAGACAAGTCCCCCACACACAGCATACAATATATAGACAAGTCCCCCACACAGCATACGGTATATAGACAAGTCCCCCCCACACAGCATACGGTATATAGACAAGTCCCCCACACACAGCATACGGTATATAGACAAGTCCCCCACACACAGCATACAGTATATAGACAAGTCCCCCACACACAGCATACAGTGTATAGACAAGTCCCCCACACAGCATACGGTATATAGACAAGTCCCCCACACACAGCATACAGTGTATAGACAAGTCCCCCACACAGCATACGGTATATAGACAAGTCCCCCACACACAGCATACAGTATATAGACAAGTCCCCTACACACAGCATACAGTATATAGACAAGTCCCCCATACACAGCATACAGTATATAGACAAGTCCCCCCACACAGCATACGGTATATAGACAAGTCCCCCCCACACAGCATACAGTATATAGACAAGTCCCCCATACACAGCATACAGTATATAGACAAGTTCCCCACACACAGCATACAGTATATAGACAAGTTCCCCACACACAGCATACGGTATATAGACAAGTCCCCCCCACACAGCATACGGTATATAGACAAGTCCCCCACACACAGCATACGGTATATAGACAAGTCCCCCACACACAGCATACAGTATATAGACAAGTTCCCCACACACAGCATACTGTATATAGACAAGTCTCCCCCACACAGCATACAGTATATAGACAAGTCCCCCCACACAGCATACGGTATATAGACAAGTCCCCCCACACAGCATACGGTATATAGACAAGTCCCCCACACAGCATACGGTATATAGACAAGTCCCCCACACAGCATACGGTATATACACAAGTCCCCCACACACAGCATACAGTATATAGACAAGTCCCCCACACACACACACACACAGCATACAGTATATAGACAAGTCCCCCATACACAGCATACGGTATATAGACAAGTTCCCCACACACAGCATACAGTATATAGACAAGTTCCCCACACACAGCATACTGTATATAGACAAGTCCCCCCCACACAGCATACGGTATATAGACAAGTCCCCCCACACACAGCATACGGTATATAGACAAGTCCCCCACACACAGCATACGGTATATAGACAAGTCCCCCACACACAGCATACAGTATATAGACAAGTTCCCCACACACAGCATACAGTATATAGACAAGTTCCCCACACACAGCATACAGTATATAGACAAATTCCCCACACACAGCATACAGTATATAGACAAGTTCCCCACACACAGCATACTGTATATAGACAAGTTCCCGACACACAGCATACAGTATATAGACAAGTCCCCCACACACAGCATACAGTATATACACAAGTCCCCCCCACACAGCATACAGTATATAGACAAGTCCCCCACACACAGCATACGGTATATAGACAAGTCCCCCACACACAGCATACGGTATATAGACAAGTCCCCCACACACAGCATACGGTATATAGACAAGTCCCCCACACACAGCATACAGTATATAGACTAGTCCCCCAGACACACAGCATACAGTATATAGACAAGTCCCCCCCACACAGCATACGGTATATAGACAAGTCCCCCACACACAGCATACAGTATATACACAAGTCCCCCCCACACAGCATACGGTATATAGACAAGTCCCCCCCACACAGCATACAGTATATAGACAAGTCCCCCCCACACAGCATACGGTATATAGACAAGTCCCCCACACACAGCATACAGTATATAGACAAGTCCCCCACACACAGCATACAGTATATAGACAAGTCCCCCACACACAGCATACGGTATATAGACAAGTCCCCCACACACAGCATACGGTATATAGACAAGTCCCCCACACACAGCATACAGTATATAGACTAGCCCCCAGACACACAGCATACAGTATATAGACAAGTCCCCCCCACACAGCATACGGTATATAGACAAGTCCCCCACACACAGCATACAGTATATACACAAGTCCCCCCCACACAGCATACGGTATATAGACAAGTCCCCCCCACACAGCATACGGTATATAGAGAAGTCCCCCACACACAGCATACAGTATATACACAAGTCCCCCCCACACAGCATACGGTATATAGACAAGTCCCCCCCACACAGCATACGGTATATAGACAAGTCCCCCTCACACAGCATACGGTATATAGACAAGTCCCCCCCTCATAGCATACGGTATATAGACAAGTCCCCCACACACAACATACGGTATATAGACAAGTCCCCCCCACACAGCATACGGTATATAGACAAGTCCCCCCCACACAGCATACGGTATATAGACAAGTCCCCCAGGCACAGCATACGGTATATAGACAAGTCCCCCACACACAGCATACGGTATATAGACAAGTCCCCCACACACAGCATACGGTATATAGACAAGTCCCCCACACACAGCATACAGTATATAGACAAGTCCCCCACACACAGCATACGGTATATAGACAAGTCCCCCACACACAGCATACGGTATATAGACAAGTCCCCCACACACAGCATACGGTATATAGACAAGTCCCCCACACACAGCATACGGTATATAGACAAGTCCCCCTCCACACAGCATACGGTATATAGACAAGTCCCCCACACACAGCGTACGGTATATAGACAAGTCCCTCACACACAGCATACGGTATATAGACAAGTCCCCCACACACAGCATACGGGATATAGACAAGTCCCCCACACAAAGGATACAGTATATGGACAAGTCCCCACACACAGCATACGGTATATAGACAAGTCCCCCACACACAGCATACGGTATATAGACAAGTCCCCCACACACAGCATACGGTATATAGACAAGTCCCCCACACACAGCATACGGTATATAGACAAGTCCCCCATACACAGCATACGGTATATAGACAAGTCCCCCACACACAGCATACGGTATATAGACAAGTCCCCCACACAGCATACAGTATATAGACAAGTCCCCCACACACAGCATACGGTATATAGACAAGTCCCCCCACACAGCATACAGTATATAGACAAGTCCCCCACACACAGCATACGGTATATAGACAAGTCCCCCCACACAGCATACGGTATATAGACAAGTCCCACACACACAGCATACAGTATATAGACAAGTCCCCCACACACAGAATACAGTATATAGACAAGTCTCCCACACGCAGCATACGGTATATAGACAAGTCCCCCACACAGCATATAGTATATAGACAAGTCCCCCACACACAGCATACGGTATATAGACAAGTCTCCCACACGCAGCATACGGTATATAGACAAGTCCCCCACACAGCATATAGTATATAGACAAGTCCCCCACACACAGCATACAGTATATAGACAAGTCCCCCACACAGCATACAGTATATAGACAAGTCCCCCACACACAGCATACGGTATATAGACAAGTCCCCCACACACACCATACGGTATATAGATAAGTCCCACACACAGCATACAGTATATAGACAAGTCCCCCACACACAGCATACGATATATAGACAAGTCCCCCCACACACAGCATACGGTATATAGACAAGTCCCCCACACACAGCATACGGTATATAGACAAGTCCCCCACACACACCATACAGTATATAGATAAGTCCCCCACACACAGCATACGGTATATAGACAAGTCCCCCACACACAGCATACGGTATATAGACAAGTCCCCCCCACACAGCATACGGTATATAGACAAGTCCCCCACACACAGCATACAGTATATAGACAAGTCCCCCACACACAGCATACGGTATATAGACAAGTCCCCCACACAGCATACGGTATATAGACAAGTCCCCCCCACACAGCATACAGTATATAGACAAGTCCCCCACACCCAGCATACAGTATATAGACAAGTCCCCCACACACAGCATACAGTATATAGACAAGTCCCCCACACACAGCATACGGTATATAGACAAGTCCCCCACACACAGCATACAGTATATAGACAAGTCCCCCACACACAGCATACGGTATATAGACAAGTGCCCCCATACACAGCATACGGTATATAGACAAGTCCCCCACACACAGCATACGGTATATAGACAAGTCCCCCACACACAGCATACGGTATATAGACAAGTCCCCCACACACAGCATACGGTATATAGACAAGTCCCCCACACACAGCATACGGTATATAGACAAGTCCCCCACACACAGCATACGATATATAGACAAGTCCCCCACACAGCATACAGTATATAGACAAGTCCCCCACACACAGCATACGGTATATAGACAAGTCCCCCACACACAGCATACGGTATATAGATAAGTCCCCCACACACAGCATACGGTATATAGACAAGTCCCCCACACAGCATACGGTATATAGACAAGTCCCCCACACACAGCATACGGTATATAGACAAGTCCCCCACACACACAGCATACAGTATATAGACAAGTCCCCCCCACACAGCATACAGTATATAGACAAGTCCCCCCCCCCACACACACACAGCATACGGTATATAGACAAGTCCCCCCCACACACAGCATACAGTATATAGACAAGTCCCCCCCACATACAGCATACGGTATATAGACAAGTCAAACCACACACCCCCACACACACAGCATACGATGTATAGACAAGTGCATAGCTGTGCTAGGGTAGGAGTGGGAGGAGCCTTCCTTCTCTTGTCAGTGCTGGCCCTGCAGTGGAGCCCACCGGGGAATTCCCCAGCAGGCCAGTCCGAGCCTGGTCACATGTTGACTAGAGTCTCAGACACCTCTCTGAGTAGCCCACTGATAGAAGTGGATGAGAATCTAGTCGGCATTTGACCTCAACTATTACATCATAACACCGGCTTTATCTTTTTAAAGCTTTGTAACCTTTACTCACTTTATGAATCAGCCATAGATAAAACTCAGTAAGGATGGGTTGCTACTGTGTGCAATTTGCCAGCCAGCCCAGAACAGCGGTGACCTGAGCCGACAGCAGCGACTTGAGTAGACTGTGGCCACCTGAGCCAACAGCGGCATTTAAATTGAGCTATCGCCAGGAAATGGATGACAATGGCAGTCAGGGGAATGGTGAAGGCCTGCATGGCTGCCATCTTGGTACTCCTGTGAAGTTCATCCACAGTCTGAACTTAATCTTATAAACTGTTTACTGCATTACTAGAGGATTACTGTATATAGAATAAGCAGTCAAGAGATCGCAGGTTCAAGTGCCCTAAGGGGACATAAAAAAATAAAGTAAAAATGGAAAAAAAAGAAAAAAGTTTTACAAAGGAAAAAAAATAAACAAAAATGTTAAATCACCCCTATTTTCCAATGTAAAAAAAAAGAAATTAAAAAAGAAACATTTTATATTGTCATGTCTGTAAAAGTCCGACCTATCAAAGCCCAAATTATTTAAACCGCACGTTAAATAGCGGAAAAATACATGAAGAAGCCAGAATTGCCGTATTATGGTGTCACCAAACAGTAATAAATAACCCGGTATTGTGTCACCATTTTGTGGGACCCTGCATTTGTTCCATGTTTCTGCTGATGAATCTGGGCGAGGTTCGCTTTCTGCTCGCCGACCTGCGGGGGTTATTGATGCCATTCTCTGCTGTCTACAAACTTTTCATCTTTTTGATGCATTTTTTGGGAGGTAAAATTACCCAAAAAGAAAAAAAAAACTGGGGTGTTTAGATTATCTTTGCTGTTGGGCATTTGCTGTAGGGGTTAATATATTTATGATGTGATAGATCGGACTTTTTGTCAGTGTGTCAATACTAAATAAATAAATATATATAATCTTTTAGTCTTGCTTTGTATTGACAAATGGAGGTAGGAAATTTAAAAGGATTTTTTTTTATATATATAAATTTCAATTTTAATACTTTTCTATCACATTATTTTTTGGTCCCGTTGGGCAACTTGAACCAAAAATCCACAACTCATTGGAATTGCGACACTTAAATTCTGCGGATGTCGGGAAGGGGATAAAGAGAATAAAGTAACTTTGCAGAATGCTTCCGTTTTGTGTACACAGCTCCTGTGCTGACTTAGTGTTCTCTTTGGTTACGCCACACACCCATTCTGTGTCTGGCCCCCACAGATCGCCATCTCCATAGATATGGGGGGATTTCCTCATGTGACGACCCCTCTGCCGATGTATACAGATCACATGTGGCTTCACCTTCAGCTTTGATCTCCGCAGTCTTCAGCTCCGGATCCTCCAGGATGAGGGATAAATCTTTCTTGCTCTTCATTCCCCTCCGTGGCTGATACAGCAGCTCCACCGCGCCGACGTTCCCCTCATAGGGAGGAATCGCTCCGCAAAGACTGTTCTCAGCCACAGGACGATCCGCCGGATACAGGAGGAAAGTTCTCCTCTCTGCAATGAAGGATTATTCAACTTTTCTGCCATTTGTAAGATCTCTGCTTGTTGTCTGAGAATAAAATCATTCTTGTTAATATCCAGAACCTGAAAAAAATCTAATCCTGACAGCAGCGGAGCATTTATTACAATGGTATTCAGTCTAGATGATCCCCCTCCTGTCCTGACCGTTTGCTACAATGTATCAGTGCAGGGAAAATCTATCAGTTTGAACTTGGTTTCCCTTACAGAGGATTGTCCAGGCCAGACACCATTGTACCCAGTGGCGTCCCGCCAATGGCGGCAGGCCACGCGACTGCTATGGGGCCCGTGAGCTGGGGGGGCCCCATAGCAGTCGCCTGCACTGTGTACCCCTGCATCAGGTCCCCCTCCTGCACCCAGGCAAGTGGAGGGGCCCTGAGCAGGCGGGGGGCTTACTCGCCGTCGGGCATCCCGGCGCGCCATGGGCCACCCCCGCCTGCTCAGGGCCCCGGCCGGCACAATACTTACCTCTTCCCGTGCCCTAGACGCTAGAATGTATGGGATCCTTCCAGGTATGATGTCATTTCCGGGGGCGTGTTCTAGTTCAGCACCAGAGCCAGAGTCTCATGCAGAGACAGAGCTGCCGGTGAAGCTGCAGGAGGAGGTCAGTATCCTAAGCTGAGAAACAGGAGATTGTTCTATTAATTGCTGGTCTGATGTCTTTTCTTCTTGTTGTTTTTGGGGTGAGGGGGCTTGATACTTGCGAGTGAGGGATTTGGGGGGGTTAATGCTGGAGGGCAGTCTGGTGGGATTAATTAATGCTTGTGGAGATCTTAGGGGGCTCTGGGGAATAATGCAGGGATAATGTGTGCTTGTGGGGGCCCTAAGGGGATGCTGTGGGCTTGTGAGGGCTCTGGGGGGGATGCTGCGGGCTTGTGGGGGCCCTAAGGGGGATTTTGCTGTCTTGTGGGGGCTCTGGGGGGGATGCTGCGAGCTTGTGGGGCCCTGGGGGAGATGCTGCGGGCTTGTGGGGCCCTGGGGGGGATGCTGTGGGCTTGTAGGTGCTCTGGGGGGGATGCTGCGGGCTTGTGGGGCCCGGGGGGGATGCTGTGGGCTTGTGGGGGCCCTGGGGGGGATGCTGTGGGCTTGTGGGGGCCCTGGGGGGGATGCTGTGGGCTTCTGGGGCCCTGGGGGGGATGCTGTGGGTTTGTGGGGGCCCTTGGGGGGATACTGTGGGCTTGTGGGTGCTCTGGGTGGGATGCTGCGGGCTTGTGGGGCCCTGGGAGGGATGATGTGGGCTTGTGGGTGCTCTGGGGGGGGGGGGGGGTGCTGCAGGCTTGTGGGTGCTCTGGGGGGGATGCTGTGGGCTTGTGGGGGCTCTGGGGGGGATGCTGCAGGCTTCTGGGTCCTCTGGGGGGGGGGGTGCTGCAGGCTTGTGGGGGCCCCGGGGGGATGCAGAAGGCTTGTGGGGGCCCCGGGGGGGATGTAGAAGGCTTGTGGGGCCTCTGTATGGGGTCCAGCCTGCATATGGCATTACATGGGGACCAGGCAGTATTCTCTACGGTGAATTATATGGGATCCAGTATTTTGTATGGAGCATTATATGGGGCTCATAATACTGTATGGAGGACTATGTGGTGCCCATAATATTGTATGGAGGACATAGTGGTGCCATAACACTGTATGGAGGACTATACTGTCCGGTCTCCACTGTGCGCTGTGAGGATTCACCGGTTTCTGAGCTATTGTAGAATTTACAATAGATATCACTCATGAAATGTAAGAAGTCAGTGACATTTTTGGCATTGTACTATATCTATATCTATAATTTCTCTGCTGTATCTGTGCATCATGAATGGTTGGTTGTGTTAAAGGGGCCACTGAGACTCTTTCGCCCGGGGCCCACGAAAACCTGGAGGAGGGAGCATCATGTGACACTCCCTCTCCCTTCATTCCTCCTCTGCGTCTGACGCAGCGGCATGATGACGCGCCACGCTGTGTCAGACAGTGGAGCTGGCAGCTGCTGAGGTGATCAGCTGCAGAGACTGAAGCAGCGGGGAACGAGGAGCGGTAAGTATGTATTTATTTATAAATCAGTGTGTACTGATAATACTGGAGGACTGGGGCTGCATTTTACCCTACGGGTGGGGGTGGGGGGGGGCCTGCATATTACCCTATGGGGGAATGCATTATACAGAGTGGAGATCCATGGCGAGTGTCTTATACAGTGTGGAGGACCATGGGGGAGTGCATTGTACTGTGTGGAGGACCATGGCGGAGTGTATTGTACTGTGTGGAGGACCATGAGGGAGTGCATTATACTGTGTGGAGGACCACGGGGAGTGCATTGTACTGTGTGGGGGACCACGTGGGAGTGCATTATACTGCGTGGCGGACCACGAGGGAGTGCATTATACAGCGTGGAGGACCACGAGGGAGTACATTATACTGCGTGGAGGACCACGAGGGAGTGCATTATACTGCGTGGAGGACCATGGGGACTGTATTATACTGCGTGGAGGACCATGGCGAGTGCCTTATACTGTGTGGAGGACCATAGCGAGAGTCTTATACTGTGTGGAGGACCATGGGGGAATGCATTGTACTGTGTGGAGGACCATGGGGGAGTGCATTGTACTGTGTGGAGGACCATGGGGGAGTGCATTGTACTGTGTGGAGGGCCATGGGGGAGTGCATTGTACTGTGTGGAGGACCATGGGGGAGTGCATTGTACTGTGTGGAGGACCATGGGGGAGTGCATTATACTGTGTGGAGGACCACGGGGAGTGCATTGTACTGTGTGGAGGACCACGTGGGAGTGCATTATACTGCGTGGAGGACCACGAGGGAATGCATTTTACTGTGTGGAGGACCACGAGGGAGTGCATTATACTGCGTGGAGGACCATGGGGACTGTATTATACTGCGTGGAGGACCATGGCGAGTGCCTTATACTGTGTGGAGGACCATGGCGAGAGTCTTATACTGTGTGGAGGACCATGGCGAGTGCATTGTACTCTATGGAGTATGGAGAGGTGTGGGGCGGTTGGGGAATCATACTGTGTTGGTGTCATCATACTTTACCCTGGGAGTTGAGGTGGGGTACAGTGGGGTCATTATACTGCGCATATGGAGGAATTCACCATGGGGGTATCATACCGTGTTTGGGGGGCACTTTTGTTGGCACCACACTTTATGGGCAATGAAAAAGGGATCTAGGACTTCAGCAGGAGGAAAATTACTATGTAAAGGCTGGAAGGTTGTGAGATCTGCTCTTCTGTGACCCCAACAACTATTTACATTTTTACATTTTTTTGTTGGGGGGGGGGGGGGGCAATTAGAACTTCTGCTATGGGGCCCCATGATTCCTATGTACGCCCCTGATTGTACCAAATCCTCAGCTGTGCTGGTACTAAGGATATGGACACTCAGACATTTTGGGCTAAATATATACATACAAATATTTTTTCAATAACGTTTCATAAACAATTTGGCTTTTTTATTGCCTTTGCATTGCTAGTTGCAGAATGAGCTCACTGAGAATTTATCAGTGAGCTCATTCTGACCTTCTCTGTGCGGATTATGTTCACAGACCAGCATGAAAGTGGGGCTGATCTCTGATTCAGTCATAAATCATCGCAGAAATAAAAGAGCTGGAAACTCCACATCATAAGGAGCTCACTGACTGATTCTCAAGTTAACTCATTCTGCAGCCATCAATGTGCTGCTGGGAAACAAAAAGCTGGTAAAGGCCGAACAGAGCAAATGTTACAAGAAGCAAAATAGTAAAAAGTCTTTTTAGACCAATATACATGTATTTAAAGGGATTGTCCGGTGTGAAGCTGAAGGCTGCAGTCATCTGTGTGACTCTCTGTGACTGCAGACTTGTAATCCTCACATCATGTAGACTGCGCGCTGCCAGCATTATTCTCAGCCCAGAGATGGCAGAAGCCCCTGTATCATGTGTACAGGAATTGTGCCCCCTGTCCCCGAGGAGCAGCAGTGCCTCGTCCTCCAGATACATGAGGGTCCCATCGGGGAGATCCGCATGTACCGGCTGTAGCACCCTGAGGATTCGGCTGCTACAGGGGTATTGCACCTCAACCCAGAGGTGTGATATTCCACTCCCGGGTAAGGATGGAGTGTGGACCTGAGCTCGGTAGGCTGCATGCACTACACACATCCCATTTCCGAGGGGCAGGCCGACGGTACTCCCACTTAGAAATGTGCAGGTACGACCGAGTCTGTTCCTGGCTGGAGTGGGAGGGGGGTGGTACATCCCAAGTAGTGTAGGGGCAGATAGGGGGAGCAGCCTGGGTAAAGATAGGAGCTCATTGGGTGCTGGTCACCTGAGCTCACACATAGAGGGAGTATATAAGGTGGGCACCATCAAAGATCAGGGTCAGTCTGTCAGAGTCAGTAAGAAGCAGAGGTCCAGATGAGCCTGCAGAGAGAGAGTGGAGCAGAGAAGGAAAGACCCAGAGAGGGAAAAAGAAAGGACTCTGAGAACCCAAATTCAATCCCCGGGTGAAGAGTCGGCAATAGGGTACCGGATCCCAAACTGGTGGGGGCAAAAGCACACCCTAGCCAGAGACCGGAGGCCGTGGGCAGCGTCTGCCACGGCCACCCACCACATCCACCCCGAAGGCAAACCACGTGGAGGGTCAAGGAACCCAAGGCCAAGGGTCTCCCAACAGAAGGCCCTAGGGAGCTGGACCTGGGTGGATCACTAGTGGGGACGGCCAGATGAAAGGACAGAAGGAGAGCTCAGGGTCATGCTCCGGACTTGTTTGGGGGTTTGCTGAATCCAGGACCTGGTGGACGCAGCACGGCTCGGGTGGTCACTTGAAGCTGGAGTGACCGGAACATCAGCAGTGAGTAAATACCTTAAACTGCACAACCCGACTCTGTCTTCACTTAACATCTATGCTGCACCACCACAACCCCCATCCTCTGCACCTGACCCCCTGAGGCTATACCCCACCCGTTGGGGGTTATACTACCAAAAGCTGCACCAACACCATCAGCCTCAGCGGACCCTGCTGCAGCGGCGGCCATAGTGACCGCAATACAACGGGTGGCGTAGTCGACATTAAGAACTTTATAACATCTGTAGGACTGCCACATACTCTGAGCTTGACACCCTGGGCACGGACCGGGTCACAGCCACTCGGAAGACTACAACTCCCATCTGATCCGGCTCCGGATATTCCCCTAAAGAATATGGCCCAGGGGGCGCGTCACCGGCCATGATGTCATCTCCATGGATACGGCATCAATGTGCAGAGCAGAAGACCCCTGTAAGGGAGAGCTCAGACGTGGGGGGATTGATGTGGATGTGAGGAGCAGATCCCCCCATATTCACAGATTATCGCACAATACATGTGGCCTTGCACAGGAAAAACTGTGAGGAAAGAAGAAATCAGATTTCTTACAATATAGAATAATGTCCTCCTGCCCTCGCTCATGTCCAGTATTATTTATCCCCTGACCTTTTGGGTGGGGAACCCCTCCTGAGCCCCCTCCATTATATAGGAGCCATATATCTGCTCCATTACTGGCAGAAGGTAAGGAGCCAATCACACTGCATGGCTTCTACTTCCTGCTCTAAGCCCCGCCCACCTGCCTTCCCTTGAGATCTCCATGACAACCCTTGTGTGACTACAGTGACAGGCCACGCCCCCGAGGATTCTGATCAGTGCGGATGTCTCCATATTGCTGAGGACTGTGAGCGGCTGATGGGTGGAGCCAGCAGTGATGTGAGGGGCGGAGCCAGCAGCGATATGAGGGGCGGAGCCAGCAGCGATGTGAGGGGCGGAGCCAGCAGCGATATGAGGGGCGGAGCCAGCAGCGATATGAGGGGCGGAGCCAGCAGCGATGTGAGGGGCGGAGCCAACAGCGACATGAGGGGCGGAGCCAGCAGCGATGTGAGGGGCGGAGCCAGCAGCGACATGAGGGGCGGAGCGCCAGCAGCGACATGAGGGGCGGAGCCAGCAGCGATATGAGGGGCGGAGCCAGCAGCGATGTGAGGGGCGGAGCCAGCAGCGATATGAGGGGCGGAGCCAGCAGCGATGTGAGGGGCGGAGCCAGCAGCGATGTGAGGGGCGGAGCCAGCAGCGATATGAGGGGCGGAGCCAGCAGCTACATGGGGGCGGAGCCAGCAGCGATATGAGGGGCGGAGCCAGCAGCGATATGAGGAGCGGAGCCAGCAGCTACATGGGGCGGAGCCAGCAGCGATATGAGGGGCGGAGCCAGCAGCGATATGAGGGGCGGAGCCAGCAGTGATATGAGGAGCGGAGCCAGCAGCGATGTGAGGGGCGGAGCCAGCAGCGACATGAGGGGCGGAGCCAGCAGTGATATGAGGAGCGGAGCCAGCAGCGATATGAGGGGCGGAGCCAGCAGCGACATGAGGGGTGGAGCCAGCAGCGATATGAGGAGCGGAGCCAGCAGCGATATGAGGGGCGGAGCCAGCAGCGATATGAGGGGCGGAGCCAGCAGCGATATGAGGGGCGGAGCCAGCAGTGACATGAGGGGCGGAGCCAGCAGCGACATGAGGGACGCTCACAGCACTGACAGGAGCAGGTGTGTCTGCAGCCAGTTCCTCTGCTGTGGGTGTTGTGGTGTGTGAGCTTCGCCGTGTATATAATATACACATATATATATATATACAGAGTTGAAATCTGAAGTTTCCATACACTGTATAAATAGACACATCTGCAGGTTTTTCTCAATATCTGACATGAAATCAGAATAAACCTTTCCCATTTTAGGACAATTAGGATTACCATCATTTTTAATATTTGCCAAATGCCAGAATAATGAGAGAGAGAGAATGTTTTAGGACATTTTTATTACTTACTGCTAAGTCAAAAGTTTACCTCTTTCCCTCTCCTCATTCATTGGGAGTGGGGCGCGGAGGATGCTGGGTGGGACGCGCGGGGTAACCCCCGCCCACAGCCCAGCATCCACCGTGGGGTCCGCGACTCTAATGTCACCCCTCATTTGACATGACATCAGCGGAAGAAAGAGCCGGCTGCAGCCGGGGGGTCACGTGATGCCTGTGAGTGGCGCTATCGCCAGTACCTCCTACAGGAAATCATCCCCACATGATGCTGCCACCCCCATGTTTCACAGTTGGGATGGTGTTCTTAGGCTTCCAAGCTTCTCCTTTTTTCTTCCAAAATTAACGATGGTCACTATGCCCAAAAAGTTCAATTTTAGTTTCATCAGACCACGGGACATGTCTCCAAAAATTAGGGTCTTTGTTCCTGTGTGCATTTGCAAACATTAATCTGGCTTTTTTATCTTTCTTTTGGAGTAATGGCTTCTTCCTGGCACAGTGGTCTTTCAGCCTATATTGATACAGTACTCATTTCACTGTGGATATAGACACAATCTTATCAGCTTCCCCTATCATCTTCACAAGATCTTTTGCTTTTGTCCTTGATATGCACATATCGGACCAAAGCACGTTCATCTCTGGGACACAGAACCCGTCTCCTTCCTGAGCGGTATGATGGCTGGACATTCCCATCTTGTTTGTTCTTGCATATAATTGTTTGTACAGATTAACGAGACACCTTCAGGTATCTTGAAATTGTACCCAAGGATGAGCCAGACTTGTGCAAGTCCACAATTCTCTTCCTGATATCTTGGTTGATTTCTTTAGACTTTCCCATGATGCTACACAAAGAAGCAGTGTGTTTCAGGTGTGCATTAAAATACATCCACAGGTGTGTCTCTAATTAACTGAGATGTTGCCAAAAAAACTATCAGAAGTTTCCAAACACATGACATCATCATATGGGCAGTCCAGAATTTTTTAAAGGTATAGCAATATTAGTGTATGTAAACTTATGACTTTGCAGTAAGTAATAAAAATGCTTTAAAACATTCTCTCTCTCTCTTATTATTCTGGCATTTGGCAAATCTTAAAAATTATGGTAATCCTAATTGACCTAAAACGGGAAGGTTTATTCTGATTTCATGTCAGATATTGAGAAAAACATGTAGATGTGTCTTTTTATTGTTATGATCTGCAACAAGTACTAAGGAAAGAAGGGAGAAAGTTATCCCTACAGTAAGACTAAGCTGAATCCCTACGATGTAGCGGCTGCCTGTTCCTAGCGAACAGACCCGCCTTAGTCCTCGGCTAGTCTGAACGAAGACCTATAGCATAAAGGAGAGGGGTCCCAAAAAGAACTAAGGACTGGAACAAAAATGGGACATCTCCTAAACAGAGAAGTTGTTACAGAACACAAAAAGATAAACTGACAAAAAGGTACTAGAGGTCCCAGAAGGACCAAGCGAACTGACAGAGAAAGGCACAGAAGCACCTGGCTAGAAAAGCAGTCAAACAACACTGAAGTCCAACACAGCCAAAAGGGCGGAGCTGGAATATAAAGTCAGATGGTCTTGTGACCGCAAAACACAAGATGGAAAAAACAAACAGGAGGGTTCTAACATTTATATAGTGTATGTAAATTTCTGGTTTCAACCGTGTATACAGGTGACAGGAGCAGGTGTGTGTGCAGCCAGGTCCGCTCTTTTTGTGGCGCCGCAGCGGAGCGTGTTGTGGTGTGTGAGCTCTGTCGTGTATATAGTACAGAGGAGTATATATATATGTGTATGTATATATATATATACATACACACACACACGGGGCATGCAGGAGTTTTTAGTTTACCAGTTTGGGTCCATGCGGAGCAGCTATAGGATTCACTGGGAACATTTTGGGGAACAGACAACGTTTTTATAATTTTTATTCCATTTTTCTTTTGCGTGAGATTAATAAAAAAACTATTCTGCTGATGTTTTTTTATTTTTTCCAGCATTTAATGGCAAAACCCCAGGAATGGTTCTTATATTTTTTCTTTCCAGCGTTTATCGTGCAGTATAGAGACAAAATGAACAAAAGCTACAATTTTGCCGTTAATTATTACTATTTTATTCTTGATGCTGTTTTTCGTGCCGGATAAATCATGTGATCGTTGTACAGTTTGAGTTGTTGTTCTCTGCGATGTTAATCAGGTTTAGTTTTTTTGTTCTTGTTTTTTGGGGGTTTATTTTAATAAAATCTAGTTTTAATGTAAGAAAAAAAATTATATTTGAGTTTTTACTTTGTATATTTCCAAATATTTTATTGAAACGGAGTAAAGGAAAGAAGGATGAACTAGTGGGAGAGCTGTAAAGGACCCCTGCCAGTCCCTAAAACTAAAGGGGCCTGTGACGACACAGCATTTAATCGTAATTATCCAGATGTAAATTCCATAGGCCCAGAATGATAGACTATTGCCTGAATTATTAACTATTAAATTTATGTGTTTCTTTCTTCGGTTGGTCAACGCACATGATCTTTTGTCATGAGTCTGAATGTTGACTCATCTTGTAGGTTGAGGTGATATTTGTTCATTGATAAATGGTTATTTACCTCTTATATCAACTCTTCTGGTTTATTGTACTGTTATCTTTGCAATACAGGGACGCAGGCTCTTTGAACAATGGATGTTTGCTAAATATGTTGATTACCATTTTAGAAGTCCATGCAATTTGTTGACTTGCATTGTTTCGGAATTTATAGTTTATCCTTCAATGTTTGCAATGTTTGCAAGTCAACATTGGGGGATGAACTGTGGATGCTCCAGTAATGGGAATTAGTAACACCACCCCTTTCTCTTGACCTGTGGATGAAGTCTTGAAGAAGGACAGTTGTGAACTACATAAAGGAGTCTTTTTACAAAACCACTGCCAGGAACACTCTATGGGACAGCTCTACAGAACACCATGAATCCATTAAGAGGGACATAGATTTGGTTTCTACAGGATGCCAGCTTAAGGGACCACAGCCCTGGCTGGAGGAATACAGATCTGCTCCATTGACTACTATAGAACCCATGGATACATCTGGGAAAACCAGGTTGGGACCCACCAGTCACCTGGTCCCATGGAGATGTTTGGAGTAGCCAGGTTGGGACACTCCAGCCACCTGGAACTCGTGAATATGCTCGGAAAAAGCCAAGTCGGGACCTTCCGGTCACCTAGTTCCATGGATATGTTCGGAGAAGCCAGGTTGGAACTTTCTGGTCTCCTGGCCACGTACCTCAATGGACTGTCAGCTTTCTAAGCTTGTTGTTACCTCCTCTTTGTGGGTGCTCTTTGGTGGGGGTGCCATTGGTGGGGGTAGTCAGCCCCAGAAGCCCCTCGGATTGGCAGCTGCTTTAATCCCAGCGAGTCAGCGGAAGGGTGAGACTCTGTAATTTGCACCATATTAGGTATTTGCTGGGACTGTTCGATATGTTTATTGTGTGTTTGGTGGCTCAATAAAATATTACCTCACTGTTTTACAATCATCCTGTGTTGTTGTTTATGTATCTTCTATCAGTGATGGATTATAATGAGTGTGATCTGCTCAACCATGAGGGGCCCGATCCTCCCGGGGGCCCACGTTCAAAGATCCCAGCACGGCTCAGGACGGATTCTTGTAGTGCTGATGTTTGATAAATAGGATAATAGAGCGCTCATAGAAAATAAATGTCTGACCTCTTCTTTCTGATGGGCATTTTAGAGCGAGGAGCTGCGCTCTGGACTCACCGCTGCACTCCCCATGCCATTGCGGTGGCCATCTTAATATCGATCTGTGCGGAGGAGACTGTGGGAGTCAGACGGAGGTGTCAAATGTACGGACCCTTTTAATCACAGGATGGAGGGTCACTGTGAATATTAATTCATGAACCACTGTGCATAGTGACTCGCCCCCAGGGCCGTGGGGCACTCGGAAGCCGGGCCTCTGGTTGCCGGGGGATATCACGGTGGCTGGCCCAGTCCGTGGCCCAGGGCGGTCACTCAAAGGGGAGGGGAATGCTTATAGGGGAAATTGTCGTGACGCCACCTGTGGATTCTGGTAAGAGGTTACCAGCGCTGCGACAGTCCACTGAGGCTGATGTTAGGGGCAGCTATGATGGGACGGCTCCCCACAGGTAGAGCAGGCCTCAGGGCAGTGTGGAGGTGTAGAAAGATGGTGGAAGCAGGAGGGAGATGGCAGGACGGTTCCAGAGGAAGTACAGGCACACACACAAGGGTAAACTTCAATACCTTTACTGGTGGTGATGCAGGTACGGTCCAGGGCTTGTGGGGGCCCCGGGGGGGATGCTGCGGGCTTGTGGGGGCCCTAAGGGGATGCTGCGGGCTTGTGGGGCCCTGGGGGGGATTCTGCGGGCTTGTGGGTCCCTGGAGGGGATGCTGTGGGCTTGTGGGTGCTCTGGGGGGGATGCTGCAGGCTTGTGGGGTCTATGGGGGGGATGCTGCAGGCATGTGGGGGCTCTGGGGGGGGTGATGCAGGCTTGAGGGGGGCCCTGGGGGGATGCAGCCGGCTTGTGGGGGCCCCGGGGAGGATGCAGCGGGCTTATGGGGCCTCTGTATGAGGTCCAGCCTGCATATGGCATTACATGGGGACCAGGCAGTATTCTCTATGGTGAATTATATGGGATCCAGTATTTTGTATGGAGCATTATATAGGGCTCATAATACTGTATGGAGGACTATGTGGTGCCATAACACTGTATGGAGGACTATACTGTCCGGTCTGCACTGTGCGCTGTGAGGATTCACCGGTTTCTGAGCTATTGTAGAATTTACAGTAGATATCACTCATGAAATGTAAGAAGTCAGTGAAATGTTTGGCATTGTACTATATCTATATCTATAATTTCTCTGCTGTATCTGTGCATCATGAATTGTTGGATGTGTTAAAGGGGCCACTGAGACTCTTTCGCCCGGGGCCCACGAAAACCTGGAGGAGGGAGCATCATGTGACACTCCCTCTCCCATCATTCCTCCTCTGCGTCTGACGCAGCGGCATGATGACGCGCCACGCTGTGTCAGACAGTGGAGCTGGCAGCTGCTGAGGTGATCAGCTGCAGAGACTGAAGCAGCAGGGAACGAGGAGCGGTAAGTATGTATTTATTTATAAATCAGTGTGTACTGATAATACTGGAGGACTGGGGCTGCATTTTACCCTACGGGTGGGGGGGGGCTGCATTTTACCCTATGGGGGGCTGCATTATACTGCGTACAGGACCATGGGGGAATGCATTATACTGACTGGAGAACCATGGCGAGTGTCTTAAGGCCCCGTCACACTAAGCGATGCAGCAGCGATCCCGACAACGATACGACCTGTCAGGGATCGTTGCTGCATCGCTAATACATCGCTGGTGAGCTGTCAAACAGGCAGGCTCACCAGCGATCAGGGGAGCAGCGATATCGTGGAAAGAATCGTTCCACGATGTCCTGCTCCTGTTACCAGCCTGCTGCTTAAGCAGGAGCAGGCTGGTAACTATGGTAAACATCGGGTTACAAAGTGCGCGTGTGCCCCTAGTAACCCGCTGTTTATCATGGATACGACTCTGCTAAGGTGAACGGTAGCCTCCGCGCACCGTAGCAGAGTGGTATCCATGGTAAACAGCGGGTTACTAAGTGCGCGCGTGCCCCTAGTAACCCGATGTTTACCATGGTTACCAGCCAGATCGTTGGTCCTGCTGGTCACACACAGCGATGTATGCTGGCCAGCGGGAGGCCAACGACCAAAAAATGGTCCAGGACACTTTGCAGCGATCAGCGACCTCACAGCAGGGGCCTGATCGCTGCAAAGTGTCACACATAGTGACATCGCTGGTGAGGTCGCTGGTGAGTCACCAAAACCGTGACACAGCAGCGATCTCGCTAGCGATATCGCTATGTGAGACGGGGGCTTTATACTGTGTGGAGGACCATGGGGGAGTACATTGTACAGTGTGGAGGACCATGGGGGAGTGCATTGTACTGTGTGGAGGACCATGGGGGAGTACATTGTACAGTGTGGAGGACCATGGGGGAGTGCATTGTACTGTGTGGAGGACCATGGGGGAGTGCATGGTACTGTGTGGAGGACCATGGGGGAGTGCATTATACTGTGTGGAGGACCACGGGGAGTGCATTGTACTGTGTGGAGGACCACGAGGGAGTGCATTATACTGCGTGGCGGACCATGTGGGAGTGCATTATACTGCGTGGAGGACCACGAGGGAGTGCATTATACTGCGTGGAGGACCATGGCGAGTGCCTTATACTGTGTGGAGAACCATGGCGAGAGTCTTATACTGTGTGGAGGACCATGGCGAGTGCATTATACTCTATGGAGTGTGGAGAGGTGTGGGGCAGTTGGGGGATCATACTGTGTTGGTGTCATCATACTTTACCCTGGGAGTTGAGGTCGGGTACAGTAGGGTCATTATACTGCGCATATGGAGGAATTCACCATGGGGGTATCATACCGTGTTTGGGGGGCACTTTTGTTGGCACCACACTTTATGGGCAATGAAAAAGGGATCTAGGACTTCAGCAGGAGGAAAATTACTATGTAAAGGCTGGAAGGTTGTGAGATCTGATCTTCTGCGACCCCGACAATTATTTACATTTTTGTTGCTGGGGGGGGGCCCAATTAGAACTTCTGCGTCCTATGTACGCCCCTGATTATACCAAATCCTCAGCTGTGCTGGTACTAAGGATATGGACACTCAGACATTTTGGGCTAAATATATACATACAAATATTTTTTCAATAACGTTTCATAAACAATTTGGCTTTTTTATTTCCTTTGCATTGCTAGTTGCAGAATGAGCTCACTGAGAATTTATCAGTGAGCTCATTCTGACCTTCTCTGTGCTGATTATGTTCACAGACCAGCATGAAAGTTGGGCTGATCTCTGATTCAGTCATAAATCATCGCAGAAATAAAAGAGCTGGAAACTCCACATCATAAGGAGCTCACTGACTGAATCTCAAGTTAACTCATTCTGCAGCCATCAATGTGCTGCTGGGAAACAATAAGCTGGTAAAGGCCGAACAGAGCAAATGTTACAAGAAGCAAAATAGTAAAAAGTCTTTTTAGACCAATATACATGTATTTAAAGGGATTGTCCGGTGTGAAGCTGAAGGCCTGCAGTCATCTGTGTGACTCTCTGTGACTGCAGACTTGTAATCCTCACATCATGTAGACTGCGCGCTGCCAGCATTATTCTCAGCCCAGAGATGGCAGAAGCCCCTGTATCATGTGTACAGGAATTGTGCCCCCTCTCCCCGAGGAGCAGCAGTGCCTCGTCCTCCAGATACATGAGGGTCCCATCGGGGAGATCCGCATGTACCGGCCATGATGTCATCTCCATGGATACGGCATCAGTGTGCAGAGCAGAAGACCCCTGTAAGGGAGAGCTCAGACGTGGGGGGATTGATGTGGATGTGAGGAGCAGATCCCCCCCATATTCACAGATTATCGCACAATACATGTGGCCTTGCACAGGAAAAACTGTGAGGAAAGAAGAAATCAGATTTCTTACAATATAGAATAATGTCCTCCTGCCCTCGCTCATGTCCAGTATTATTTATCCCCTGACCTTTAGGGTGGGGAACCCCTCCTGAACCCCCTCCATTATATAGGAGCCATATATCTGCTCCATTACTGGCAGAAGGTAAGGAGCCAATCACACTGCACGGCTTCTACTTCCTGCTCTAAGCCCCGCCCACCTGCCTTCCCTTGAGATCTCCATGACAACCCTTGTGTGACTACAGTGACAGGCCACGCCCCTGAGGATTCTGATCAGTGCGGATGTCTCCATATTGCTGAGGACTGTGAGCGGCTGATGGGCGGAGCCAGCAGCGATGTGAGGGGCAGAGCCAGCAGCGATATGAGGGGCGGAGCCAGCAGCGATATGAGGGGCGGAGCCAGCAGCGATATGAGAGGCGGAGCCAGCAGCGACATGAGGAGCGCTCACAGCACTGACAGGAGCAGGTGTGTGTGCAGCCAGTTCCTCTGCTGTGGGTGTTGTGTTGTGTGAGCTTCGCCGTGTATATATTATACACATATATATATATATATATATATATACATACACAGTTGAAATCAGAAGTTTCCATACACTGTATAAATAGACACATCTGCAGGTTTTTCTCAATATCTGACATGAAATCAGAATAAACCTTTCCCATTTTAGGTCAATTAGGATTACCATCATTTTTAATATTTGCCAAATGCCAGAATAATGAGCGTCTCTTGTAAGGGGCATTAAAAGAGTCTTGTTATACCACTCTGACCTCCACGTGTCTTGTAAGGGGCATTAAAACCGTCTTGTTATACCACTCTGACCTCCACGTGTCTTGTAAAGGGCATTAAAACCGTCTTGTTATACCACTCTGACCTCCACGTCTCTTCAGAGGGGCATTAAAACCGTCTTGTTATACCACTCTGACCTCCACGTCTCTTCTGAGGGGCATTAAAACCATCTTGTTATACCACTCTGACCTCCACGTCTCTTGTAAGGGGCATTAAAACCGTCTTGTTATACCACTCTGACCTCCACGTCTCTTCTGAGGGGCATTAAAAGCGTCTTGTTATACCACTCTGACCTCCACGTGTCTTGTAAGGGGCATTAAAACTGTCTTGTTATGCCACTCTGACCTCCACGTCTCTTGTGAGGGGCATTAAAAGTGTCTTGTTAAGCTACTGGGATCTCCACGACTCTTCGAACGGGCATTGCATTTCCTCATAATTTTTGGAAGCTTTTTCTTGGAAGGCATAAGCAAATACTATGGGAGACCCACTCCCCAATAATGGGAATAATGTTTTTAAGATGCTGTACTGTATGGCTCTTGTAAGGGGCATTAAAACCGTCTTGTTAAGCTACTGTGACCTCCACGTCTCTTCAAAGGGGCATTAAAAGCGTCTTCTTAAGCCACTCTGAACTCCACAGCTCTTCCAAGGGGCATTGAAATGTTGTTTTTAATTACCTTACCTCTAATCTCCACGACTCTTCCAACGGACATTGCATTTCCTCCTAATTTTAGTCAGCTTTTGCTTTTCAATGCAAAGGTGAAAACTAAGGGAGACACACTCCCCAATAATGGGTAGAAGGTTTTTAGTACGCTGTAATCCACGTCTGTTTCCAGGGGCATTGCAGTTCCTTATAATTTTTGGAAAGCCTTCCATTCACTGCTTAGGCCAACAGTGCACAGGAGACCCAGTTGCCATAAATGGAAAAAAAGGTTTAGTTAAGGCCCTCTGACCTCCATGTCATTTCCAAGGGGCATTGGAGTGCCTCAAAAGTTTTGGTAGGCATTGCACTCACTGTATGCCCTATAACTGTGTAGCCAAACCGCTCCTTTTGTTACAGAAACATATCCTACAAGACATATGTGGTTGACTGGCCTGATATTGATGTGAATGGTCCCTGTTCCTCCTGCTCTTTCTCCTTTGCCACTACCTCATCCATCATTTATCACTTGAAGCTTTGTTTTAACGAGAGTCATAGAACTTGGATAGTAGCAGGAAAACATCCAGCAATCCTCGGAGGAGGTAGGATATGCGCGAAAACGCTGACCACCTCAGGCCTAGCCGCTACTACATACATGCGCTTGCATTCCTTGAAAACAAAGCAGATGCTAACTTCTATCATCCTCATCATGCTCCTCACCTTGGCACTCTCAACTCCCCTGATAGAGAAGCCAGGGCCCACCGGAGAAGTCGGGTTCTTTGGTGGGCTCGTCCAATGCTGCCCTAAAGCAGGCCAGTCTAAGAAAAGTGTGTGGGGATGTTCCGCGGAGAAATCGGGGCGGCTTGGAACCGTTTATGGACACCTGGCCGCGGGGCGGCTGGGGACCGAGTGTGGACACCCGGCCGCCGGGCGGCTGGGGACTGAGTATCGATACCTCGCTGCCGAAGCAGCCATGAGGTAGTGGCCAGCTCTGGCCTCCACATGCCTAAAACGCCCAATTTCAAGTGCACGCATGCTAGCAGTATGGTATTGCAGCCTCGGGGTGGGTTGGTGGCAGGTTGCACACTTATGCTTGCATTCCAACAAAACAAAGCAGATGCTAACTTCTATCATCATCATGCTCCTCACCTTGGCATTCTCACCTCCCCTGATGGAGTCGGGTTCTCTAGTGGGCTCGTCCAATGCTGCCCTAAAGTAGGCCAGTCTAAGAAAAGTGTGTGGGGATGTTCCGCGGAGAAATCGGGGTGGCTGGGGACCGTCTATGGACACCCCGCCGCCCCCAGGCGGCTGGGGACAAGGTGTGGACACCCGGCCGCCGGGCGGCTGGGGACTGAGTATGGATACCTCGCTGCCGAAGCAGCCATGAGGTAGTGGCCAGCTTCGGCCTCCTCAAAACTAAAAGGCCCAATTTCAAGTGCAAGCTAGCAGTATGGTATTGCAGCCTGGGGGTGGGTGGGTGGTTGGCTGCATATTTGCGCTTGCATTGCAAGGAATGGGGGAGGTACAATTGAACACTGCCCTGGGACAAGGACTTGCACGGGGATAGTTGCAAGTCTGCATCTTCTGATGCGGCAAGGATCACTTCTGATGGGCACACTTTTAGGCAGTGACCTGGGAGTCAGAGATGCTTCCCCATGCTGTTCCCATGTCTTTTCAGCACTGTATGCATGTGTCACACAGCACATGGCCAGATAAGGTTGTAAAATGTTAAAATGACATTTCCCGGTGAATGCATTTGTCACAGTTGAAAGCAATACAAACGTGCAAAAACGCATAAAAAATGCTACTTGTGAACATAGCCCAAGGTGTGGAGGAGTATTTTTGTTTTTGGTTATTTATTTTACCTTATACACAAGTCTTTACCCTGGAAAAGAAATTCCTTAACATATTTCACAGGAAAAAAGTTTCACTTTCGTTTTTGAACATTTTCTTATGAGCCTGTAAAAGTGGCTTAATACCTCTGACCACGTTGTTGACAACAGTGACCTGGGGGTCAGAAATGCTTCCTGGGGCGATCCCCATGCTGTCCCCATGTCATCTGAGCACTGTCACTATCATTTTGGGCACTTTTTAGGCTTTCTACAGACTGCCGGGGGTGCCTCCGCAAAAATACTCGGGTCTCCCATAGACTAACATGGGCTCGTTGCTCAGGTCGAGCACCCGAGTATCACGGCGAGCTCGGGCCGAGCTTTGAGCACCCGAGCATTTTAGTGCTCGCTCAACACTATTTATAACGGGGGCACAAGCTAGTGACTGATTTATATTCTCAGTGGAGCAGACTTCATTGCGGTGAATGATATACTCATGGGCACAGTGTGGCACATATTTGCATTTGGTGGCACAGTGGGCGGCATTATTTATTTAAGTCGCTTATATTTGTAACATTTTTGTTTTTCAGGAGTGCGGTGATCTGCTGAAAAGTGCGGAGCAGCCGAAACCTGGACAGCAAACTGCAAAGACGAATCATGGCGGGAAGTCGTCACGAAAGACTGGACTAGGTAAAGAAGAGAAGAAAGAGAGCGACTGCAGTGTATAAACTGGAGGGTTAGATGGGGCCCATTATATTATAATAAATCTATGTGGGGCCCATTATATTATAATAAATCTATGTGGGGCCCATTATATTATAATAAATCTATGTGGTGCCCATTATATTAAAGGGAAAGCTATGTGGGGCCAATTATATTAAAGAGAAAGCTATGGGGGGCCAATTATATTAAGGGGAAAGCTATGTGGGGCCCGTTATATTAAAGGGAAAGCTATGTGGGGCCCATTATATTAAAGAGAAAGCTATGTGGGGCCCATTATATTAAAGAGAAAGCTATGTGGGGCCCATTATATTAAAGGGAAAGCTATGTGGGGCCCATTATATTAAAGAGAAAGCTATGTGGGGCCCATTATATTAAAGAGAAAGCTATGTGGGGCCCATTATATTAAAGAGAAAGCTATGTGGGGCCCATTATATTAAAGGGAAAGCTATGTGGGGCCCATTATGTTAAAGAGAAAGCTATGTGGGGCCCATTATATTAAAGAGAAAGCTATGTGGGGCCCATTATATTAAAGAGAAAGCTATGTGCGGCCCATTATATTAAAGAGAAAGCTATGTGGGGCCCATTATATTAAAGAGAAAGCTATGTGGGGCCCATTATATTAAAGAAAAAGCTATGTGGGGCCAATTATATTAAAGAAAAAGCTATGTGGGGCCCATTATATTAAAGGGAAAGCTATGTGGGGCCCATTATATTAAAGGGAAAGCTATGTGGGGCCCATTATATTAAAGGGAAAGCTATGTGCGGCCCATTATATTAAAGAGAAAGCTATGTGGGGCCCATTTTATTAAAGAGAAAGCTATGTGGGGCCCATTATATTAAAGAGAAAGCTATGTGGGGCCCATTATATTAAAGGGAAAGCTATGTGGGGCCCATTATATTAAAGAAAAAGCTATGTGGGGCCCATTATATTAAAGGGAAAGCTATGTGGGGCCCATTATATTAAAGGGAAAGCTATGTGGGGCCCATTATATTAAAGGGAAAGCTATGTGGGGCCCATTATATTAAAGAGAAAGCTATGTGGGGCCCATTATATTAAAGGGAAAGCTATGTGGGGCCCATTATATTAAAGGGAAAGCTATGTGGGGCCCGTTATCTTAAAGGGACATCTACGTAGGGCCCATTATATTAAATGGATGGCTATGTGGGGCCCATTATATTAAAGAGAAAGCTATGTGGGGCCCATTATATTAAAGAGAAAGCTATGTGGGGCCCATTATATTAAAGCGAAAGCTATGTGGGGCCCATTATATTAAAGGGAAAGCTATGTGGGGCCCATTATATTAAAGAGAAAGCTATGTGGGGCCCATTATATTAAAGGGAAAGCTATGTGGGGCCCATTATATAATAATAAAATCTATGTGGGGCCCATTATATTAAAGGGAAAGCTATGTGGGGCCCGTTATCTTAAAGGGACATCTACGTATATGATAAATTCTATATGGGGCCCATGATATTTAATGGAAGGCTATGTGAGGCCCATTATATTAAATAGAGAGCTATGTGGGGACCAATACATTAAAAAGAAAGCTATATTGGGGCCCACTATGTTATCTGGAAGGTTTTGTGGGGCCCTCTGTATTAAATTGAGGGCTATGCGAGGCCTATTAAATTAAATGGAAAGCGTTGCGGGGCCCATAATATTATATGGAGGGCTATGTGAGGCGCATTTATCAAATAAAGGGCTATGTAGCGC
The DNA here is from genome assembly GCF_046119375.1 of Phyllobates terribilis. Taxonomy (NCBI): domain Eukaryota; kingdom Metazoa; phylum Chordata; class Amphibia; order Anura; family Dendrobatidae; genus Phyllobates; species Phyllobates terribilis. Next base: position 322,784 of record NW_027363643.1, read on the forward strand.
CAATTATATTAAATGGAAGCCTGTGTTTTGTCCATTATATTAAATAGAGATGTATCTTGGCTCCATTATAATAAATGGAAGGCAATGTGGGGACCATTATATTAAATGGAGGGTTATGTGGGGCCCATTATATTAAATGGAAGCCTATATGGAGCCCAGTAAATTAAATGTAAAGCTATGTGGGGCCCAATATTTTAAATGGAAGGTTAAGTGGGGCCAATTGTATTAAATAGAGGGCTATGTGGTGCCCAATATAAAACATGGAAGGCTTTTTGGTGCCCATTATATTAAATAGAGGGATATTTTGGCCCCATTTTATTAAATGGAAGGCTATGTCAGGTCCAATATATTAAATGGAGTCCAGTGCGGCCTATTATATTAAATTGACGGTTATGTGGGGTTCAATAAATTAAATGAAAAGCTATGTGGAGCCCAATAAATTAAATTATAGTACATGGAAGGCAATGTTCGGCTCATTATACTATATAGAGGGCTATGTGGGGGCCATTATACTTTATAGAATTCTATGTGGGGGTCCATTATACTTTTGCCAATGGCAAATTGTGTGTTCCGGTGGCACTCCAAAGGTAAAGGGTGTGCTCCGGTGGCACTCCAACGTCATAGGGTGTTCTCTGGTGGCACACCAATGGCAAAAAGGCCAAAGAGTAGACTCTGGTGGCAGACTGAGCAGCCCTAGAGTGCGCCCCAGTGATAAGCAATAAGGCCAAAGAATGTACCCTGGTGGTAGTCTAAAAAGCCCTAGAGTGCGCCCCAGTGGTAAGCAATAAGGCCAAAAAGTGCACCCCGGTGGCAGGCTAAAAATGCCTAAAATGAGTGCCCCGGTGGTAAGCAAAATGGTCAGAGTGTACCCCGGTCGCAGTTAAAAAGCCCAAGTTGGGTGCCCCGGTGGTAAGCTAAAAGGCCAAAGAGTGCACCCCGGTGGAAGCTAAAAAGCCCAAGATGGGTGCCCCGGTGGTAAGCAAAAAAGGTCACATATTGGGCCCCTCTGGTAGGCCTACGGGAAATAGAGTTCTCCGATGGCACACCAACGGTAAAGGGTGTGCCCGATGGTACTCCAATGGTAAAGGGTGTGCTTCAGTGGCATGCCAGTGGCAAAAAGTGTACTCCGGTGGCATGCTAATGGTGAAAGGTGTGCTCTGTTAGCACCCCAACTGTAAAGAGTGTGTTCCAGTGGCACCCCAGCAGCCAATGGTGTACTTCGGTGGCAGATCATCGGGAAATGGTGTGATATGTAAGGCTCATCATAACAAAAGGGAGGGCTATGTGGGACCCATTATTTTATATGGAAAGCAAGGTGGGGCCAATTATATTAATTAGGGGCTTATGTGGGGCTCTTTATATTAAATAAAAACATATGTGGGTCCCATTAAATAAAATGGAAGGCTATGTGGACCCCATTAAATTAAATGGAAGGCTATGTGGACCCCATTAAATTAAATGGAAGGCTATGTGGGGCCCATTATATTAAATGGAAGCCTATATGGGGCCCAATAAATTAAATGAAAAGCTACAGTATGTACAGCAATAATAAAAATGGTAATAATACAGGGTGGGCTATTTATATGGATACACCTAAATTAAATGGGAATGGTTGGTGATGTCAACTTCCTGTTTATGGCACATTAGTATATGGGAGGGGGAAACTTTTCCAGATGAGTGGTGACTATGGCGGCCATTTTGAAGTCGGCCATTTTGGATCTAACTTTATTTTTTTCAATGGGAAGAGGGTGATGTGACACATCAAACTCATTGAGAATTTCATAAGAAAATACAATGGTGTGCTTGGTTTTAACATAACTTTATTCTTTCATGAATTTTTTACAAGTTTATGACCACTTATAAAATGTGTTTAAAGTGCTGCCCATTGTGTTGGATTGTCAATGCAACCCTCTTCTCCCACTCTTGACACACTGATACCAACACCGCAGAAGAAATGCTAGCACAGGCTTTCAGTATCCGTTGTTTCAGATGCTGAAAGGTTATATGGGGCCTATTAAAATAAATGGAAGACTATGCAGGACCTCTTATAATAACTAGAAGGCAATTTGTGGCCCATTATATTAAACTAGATGGTGGCCCGATTCTAACTCATCGGGTATTCTAGAATATGTATGCGGCCGGCCGCGACCAATCAGCGAACCGTGTTAGTGAGGACCGGAGAGCATGTTTAAATTTGGCGCCAAAACCGGTGATTGGTCACGGCTGGCGGCCGCGACCAATCAGCGAATCGTATTAGTGAGAACCGGGGAGCGGGTACTTCCACTGTGAGCAGCCGGGAGATGACCGGCTGCTCGCAGCAGAAGTATCCCAACCGGCGGCGCCGCTCCCCGGTCCTCCCTTCACACTTGCCGTCGGGAGATCAGCGGCCCTAGCCGCTGATCTAGCGACGGTAGCCGCATGGAGGTCAGCGGCGCCGCAGGTCAGGGTACTTCTGCTGCAAGCAGCCGGGAGATGACCGGCTGCATCGCCACTGACCTCTGTGCAGAGCGGTGTTTAAATTTGGAGCCAATATCGCTGATTGGTCGTGGCCGCCGAATCGTATTAGTGAGGACAGGGGAGCGGCGCTGCCTGTGCGGGTACTTCCACTGCGAGCAGCCGGGAAATGACCGGCTGCTCGCAGCAGAAGTATCCGGACCGGTGGCGCCGCTCCCCGGTCCTCCCTTCACACTTTCCGTCGGAAGATCAGCGGCCCTAACCGCTGATCTCCCGACGGTAGCCGCATGGAGGTCAGCGGCGCCGCTGGTCGGGGTACTTCTGCTGCGAGCAACCGGGAGTTGACCGGCTAGCGCCGGTCATCTCCCGGCTACATCGCCGCTGACCTCCGTGCGGCAGATGAGCTGCTAATGGCCGCCATCTTTTTCTGAAATCCCACGTCGCTGATTGACCACGGTCGGACCAATCAGCGACGCAGGACTTCCTGGACAGAAGGACAGACAGACAGACATGATAAGACGATTATATATATTAAATGTAAGGTTATGTAGGGCCCAATATATTCAATGAAAAACTATATGGGCCCATTATATAAAAGAAAAAGCTAAGTGTGGCCCATTTTATTAAATGGATGATGGCGTGCTCCCTTGGCAAGCCAGCGGGACAGTGGCGTGCTCCGGTGGCAAGCCAGCGGGAAAGTGGCGTGCTCCGGTGGCAAGCCAGCGGGAAAGTGGCGTGCTCCGGTGGCAAGCCAGCGGGAAAGTGGCGTGCTCCGGTGGCAAGCCAGCGGGAAAGTGGCGTGCTGCGGTGGCAAGCCAGCGGGAAAGTGGCGTGCTCCGGTGGCAAGCCAGCGGGAAAGTGGCGTGCTCCGGTGGCAAGCCAGCGGGAAAGTGGCGTGCTCCGGTGGCAAGCCAGCGGGAAAGTGGCGTGCTCCGGTGGTAAGCCAGCGGGACAGTGGCGTGCTCCGGTGGCAAGCCAGCGAGACAGTGGCGTGCTCCGGTGGCAAGTCAGCGGGAAAGTGGCGTGCTCCGGTGGCAAGCCAACGGGAAAGTGGCGTGCTCCGGTGGCAAGCCAACGGGAAAGTGGCGTGCTCCGGTGGCAAGCCAACGGGAAAGTGGCGTGCTCCGGTGGCAAGCCAAGGGGAAAGTGGCGTGCTCCGGTGGCAAGCCAACGGGAAAGTGGCGTGCTCCGGTGGCAAGCCAACGGGACAGTGGCGTGCTCCGGTGGCAAGCCAACGGGAAAGTGGCGTGCTCCGGTGGCAAGCCAACGGGAAAGTGGCGTGCTCCGGTGGCAAGCCAACGGAAAAGTGGCGTGCTCCGGTGGCAAGCCAACGGGAAAGTGGCGTGCTCCGGTGGCAAGCCAACGGGAAAGTGGCGTGCTCCGGTGGCAAGCCAACGGGAAAGTGGCGTGCTCCGGTGGCAAGCCAACGGGAAAGTGGCGTGCTCCGGTGGCAAGCCAATGGGAAAGTGGCGTGCTCCTGTGGCAAGCCAACGGGAAAGTGGCGTGCTCCGGTGGCAAGCCAACGGGAAAGTGGCGTGCTCCGGTGGCAAGCCAACGGGAAAGTGGCGTGCTCCGGTGGCAAGCCAACGGGAAAGTGGCGTGCTCCGGTGGCAAGCCAACGGGAAAGTGGCGTGCTCCGGTGGCAAGCCAACGGGAAAGTGGCGTGCTCCGGTGGCAAGCCAACGGGAAAGTGGCGTGCTCCGGTGGAAAGCCAACGGGAAAGTGGCGTGCTCCGGTGGCAAGCCAACGGGAAAGTGGCGTGCTCCGGTGGCAAGCCAACGGGACTGTGGCGTGCTCCGGTGGCAAGCCAACGGGAAAGTGGCGTGCTCCGGTGGCAAGCCAACGGGAAAGTGGCGTGCTCCGGTGGCAAGCCAACGGGAAAGTGGCGTGCTCCGGTGGCAAGCCAACGGGAAAGTGGCGTGCTCCTGTGGCAAGCCAACGGGAAAGTGGCGTGCTCCTGTGGCAAGCCAACGGGAAAGTGGCGTGCTCCGGTGGCAAGCCAACGGCAAAGTGGCGTGCTCCGGTGGCAAGCCAACGGCAAAGTGGCGTGCTCCGGTGGCAAGCCAACGGGAAAGTGGCGTGCTCCGGTGGCAAGACAACGGGAAAGTGGCGTGCTCCGGTGGCAAGCCAACGGGAAAGTGGCGTGCTCCGGTGGCAAGCCAACGGGAAAGTGGCGTGCTCCGGTGGCAAGCCAACGGGAAAGTGGCGTGCTCCGGTGGCAAGCCAACGGGAAAGTGGCGTGCTCCGGTGGCAAGCCAACGGGACTGTGGCGTGCTCCGGTGGCAAGCCAACGGGAAAGTGGCGTGCTCCGGTGGCAAGCCAACGGGAAAGTGGCGTGCTCCGGTGGCAAGCCAACGGGAAAGTGGCGTGCTCCGGTGGCAAGCCAACGGGAAAGTGGCGTGCTCCGGTGGCAAGCCAACGGGACAGTGGCGTGCTCCGGTGGCAAGCCAACGGGACAGTGGCGTGCTCCGGTGGCAAGCCAACGGGAAAGTGGCGTGCTCCGGTGGCAAGCCAACGGGAAAGTGGCGTGCTCCGGTGGCAAGCCAACGGGAAAGTGGCGTGCTCCGGTGGCAAGCCAACGGGAAAGTGGCGTGCTCCGGTGGCAAGCCAACGGGAAAGTGGCGTGCTCCGGTGGCAAGCCAAGGGGAAAGTGGCGTGCTCCGGTGGCAAGCCAACGGGAAAGTGGCGTGCTCCTGTGGCAAGCCAAAGGGAAAGTGGCGTGCTCCGGTGGCAAGCCAACGGGAAAGTGGCGTGCTCCGGTGGCAAGCCAACGGCACTGTGGCGTGCTCCGGTGGCAAGCCAACGGGAAAGTGGCGTGCTCCGGTGGCAAACCAACGGGAAAGTGGCGTGCTCCGGTGGCAAGCCAACGGGAAAGTGGCGTGCTCCGGTGGCAAGCCAACGGGAAAGTGGCGTGCTCCGGTGGCAAGCCAACGGGAAAGTGGCGTGATCCGGTGGCAAGCCAACGGGAAAGTGGCGTGCTCCGTTGGCAAGCCAACGGGACAGTGGCGTGCTCCGGTGGCAAGCCAACGGGACAGTGGCGTGCTCCGGTGGCAAGCCAACGGGACAGTGGCGTGCTCCGGTGGCAAGCCAACGGGACAGTGGCGTGCTCCGGTGGCAAGCCAACGGGAAAGTGGCGTGCTCCGGTGGCAAGCCAACGGAAAAGTGGCGTGCTCCGGTGGCAAGCCAACGGGAAAGTGGCGTGCTCCGGTGGCAAGCCAACGGGACTGTGGCGTGCTCCGGTGGCAAGCCAACGGGACTGTGGCGTGCTCCGGTGGCAAGCCAACGGGACTGTGGCGTGCTCCGGTGGCAAGCCAACGGGAAAGTGGCGTGCTCCGGTGGCAAGCTAACGGGAAAGTGGCGTGCTCCGGTGGCAAGCCAACGGGAAAGTGGCGTGCTCCGGTGGCAAGCCAACGGGAAAGTGGCGTGCTCCGGTGGCAAGCCAACGGGAAAGTGGCGTGCTCCGGTGGCAAGCCAGCGGAAAAGTGGCGTGCTCCGGTGGCAAGCCAACGGAAAAGTGGCGTGCTCCGGTGGCAAGCCAACGGGAAAGTGGCGTGCTCCGGTGGCAAGCCAACGGGAAAGTGGCGTGCTCCGGTGGCAAGCCAACGGGAAAGTGGCGTGCTCCGGTGGCAAGCCAACGGGAAAGTGGCGTGCTCCGGTGGCAAGCCAACGGGACTGTGGCGTGCTCCGGTGGCAAGCCAACGGGAAAGTGGCGTGCTCCGGTGTCAAGCCAACGGGAAAGTGGCGTGCTCCGGTGGCAAGCCAACGGGAAAGTGGCGTGCTCCGGTGGCAAGCCAACGGGAAAGTGGCGTGCTTCGGTGGCAAGCCAACGGGAAAGTGGCGTGCTCCGGTGGCAAGCCAACGGGAAAGTGGCATGCTCCGGTGGCAAGCCAACGGGAAAGTGGCGTGCTCCGGTGGCAAGCCATCGGGAAAGTGGCGTGCTCCGGTGGCAAGCCAACGGGAAAGTGGCGTGCTCCGATGGCAAGCCAGCGGGAAAGTGGCGTGCTCCGGTGGCAAGCCAACGGGAAAGTGGCGTGCTCCGGTGGCAAGCCAACGGGAAAGTGGCGTGCTCCGGTGGCAAGCCAACGGGAAAAGGTGTGCTCCGGTGGCATGCTAATGGTAAAGGTGTGCTCCAGTGGCATTCTAACGGTAAAGGTCTGCTGCGGTCACATGCTAATGGTAAAGGTGTGCTCCGGTGGCATGCTAACGGGAATAGGTGTGCTCCGATGGCATGCTAACGGGAATAGGTGTGCCTGGTGGCATACTAACGGGAAAAGGTGTGCTACGGTGGCATGCTAGCGGGAAATGGTGTGCTTCGGTGGCATGATAACGAGAAATGGGGTACTCCATTGGCACCACAATGGTCAAGGGACTTGGAAATGTCACATGTGAAGTCATACTCGCATAGTGTCTGTTGTTGCAGGGATCAAAAGAGCGACCCGGTGGAACAAGATGTGGACACTGTGCGACAGATGGTGGTTTAAGGACAGCAAACAGCAAAATAAGACCAAGCAACAGCAAGAAAACAATCCAAGAATTACCGCAGCAGACAAGTAAGTGATTGTGATTCTTTTAAACGGTGATGTATGATCAGATGAAGTGGAATGCAGTAAGTTTGGAAATATGATTAACATGTTAATAAAGTGTCTGAAATGTATGAGCGAGAAAGAGAAAAAGGTGGATTGTTACAGGGGGACAGCTGAGAGTAGGGAGTTGCAGAGAAAGTCCTTGTGACAGGTTTAGGATATATACGGCGGTTTATTGCCTCCTCCACAAACAAAGGCAGGAGATGAGACTATCAAACTATTGAACTTGGAGTTGTCAGTAATGTTGGAGGTGAAATTAATAAAGCAAGTAAAATGGGAAAGAATAAAAGGGGTTGTATGTTTGCCTGGTCAGAGGGATGTTTGCCTGGTCATGGGGATGTTTGTCTGGTCAGGGGGATGTTTGCCTGGTCAGGGGGATGTTTGCCTGGTCAGGGGGATGTTTGCCTGGTCAGGGGGATGGTTGCCTGGTCAGGAGGATGTTTGCCTGGTCATGGGGATGTTTGTCTGGTCAGGGGGATGTTTGCCTGGTCAGAGGGATGTTTGCCTGGTCAGGGGGATGTTTGCCTGGTCAGGGGGATGTTTGCCTGGTCAGGGGGATGGTTGCCTGGTCAGGAGGATGTTTGTCTGGTCAGGTGGATGTTTGTCTGGTCAGAGGGATGTTTGTCTGGTCAGAGTGATGTTTGTCTGGTCAGAGGGATGTTTGCTTCACGTTGGGGAAGAGGGAAAGGACTGAATGATCCGGCACCTGTCCTATCCACAGGATGGTCAGCTAGTGCCGCCATAGGGAAAGAGCTGACCTAGTGTCACTATCAATCATCAGAGTCTGCAGTACAACTGATTAGGGGTCCAGCAATGGGGCGCTGATGACACAGGTGGACCTTGGGGCGGTTTTCCGGTTGCGGACGCTGCACCTAGAGGGTTTTCTTCATGTAATTATCCTCCTCACATTGCAGACTTGTGAACTTTATAAATTTTCTTCATTTGCTTATTTTCTTACTTCTCTCCCAAACACGTTGCTGAAGTGCTGTCTAACCCCCACTGCCCCCATCCAGAAGCTTCTTGTGGCTGCTGTTCAGTGAGATTTGTCCTCTATATACCAGCAGTCTGTGTATGGGCCTGTCCCTGTCTGATCCTCTCTGCTCTCCACCCCTGCACTCAGACATGGGAAACCCTGTACTCGGATTACTTCACATCTTGGTGAACAACAGCTGAAAGGACCCTATAATGGAGCCTGTACCAGGCAGGTGACAGCGGTGCAGCATTGTGCTTGTGGGGGCAATCGGGCGGTGGAGTCAGAAATTGGGGAATACTTGGGTGCTCTCTGGATAGACAATATTAGTGCTGCAGTAATTTCCCACAAGTTTTTGCACAGAGCGGCCACTAATATAGAATAAAGTAAAAGAATTGTGCTCTGTAAATAATGGCTGTGCTTTGCTACAAATGCTTCATGTTCGCAGGAGGTTTTTTTTTCTTTAATAAATTTTATTTAGTTTATAATTGATTTTTTCTCTTTCTGCTAGATATCAGCACATGATAGAGGCCGTACGGGACTGGTATAAGAAGTTCTTGGCTGAGAAGGAAAGAAGCTTCATTCCTCCATGAGCTGCAGTTCTTTGTGTCCAGTCGGGAACTCTATTAGTAAGTAGATTTTATCACCGGCGCAGACATTTCCGGGAAGGTTCCAATTGGCCAAATACAAGACGTTCATTAAACTCTTCATTTGAAATAAACATCTGGTTATCATCCACAATACTTAATACCGGTCACTTGTCACAAATTTGTACATTTTTTACCTGTTATAAAATGCTGCTGATCCCTTGAATCTTTTCTTTTTTTTTTGTCATTTTAGACAAAACATTACATATTCCTGACAAGTCCCAGGTCTTTTCACACCACTCGTTTTGCAGGTTCTTTAATACTACAGCACTTACGTTATTGGGGTCATTTTTGTGCAGTTTGCAGTTACATGATTTTTTATACATGTTTTTTTTTAGCTTTGTCTTGTTATTACATCACATTCATCTTTTTCCTCTCTTGCTTTCCTGGACTGAAGGAAACATATCTCCAAGTCACTCTGAGCTGCCGGCAGGAGAGATGGACCCTCAGGAGCCTCCTAGTCTTCAGAATCCACATGAAGGAGAAGTCCAAGAACAAGAAAGGCCTCCGACAGCAGAGCAACCTGTCCGCCAAAAAGTCCCAGAAGAAGAAGCGATGGTCCCGCAGCTCATCTGTGTTTTTCCTAAATGTGGTTTATACTTTTACTGATTGTAATTTTCTTGGTCGATACCAGATAAAGTTTTGGATGACAACTGTCTGGACTTGTGTCTTATTTTACATTTCTCCTTTTTTCTTCTTGCTTCCCCTCCAGTGAGATCTGGCTTAGGTGATAAAAGCCTTTCTCTATCCAGCATTTTTGCAGCAGGCTGGAGAATTACTTTCTGGATGATAACTTGCCTTAGTCTCAGGTGCCCATACACTAGTTAGCTTTACACCGGACGCTTGTCCACACAACACATCCCGACTCCCCCATATACATGAATGTGGTTATATGTGTGGGGGAGATGGCCCCATACACAGCACATGGTCGGCTGCTCCAGCAAAAATCCTTGGGTTTGACCTACCTTCCTGTAATATATATGGGGGGCCATTAGTTGGATGTTTGCAGGACCCCTCTTTGTCCGACAGCTTCCCTCCCCCACACATAGCAAGCAGTGTACATACAAGCTCCCTTCCCGCACATACAGTATATATAGCATATAAAGAAAAAACCTAGAAGTCTGAACTGAAACATAAATTGATGTGCATGCAAAATGTAAATGCATGTTCACACAAGGCCACTAGACAAAGAAAAACCAAAGACAAGCAAAATACCCAAGTAACCGGAAGTGAATGGGTAAATCGCAAAGTGCAAAAATAATAAATAATGAAGGGTATTTAGTTAACATAATTTTGATAAAAATAATGCAAAAGCTATCCCGCCACATCACGGCAACCCTTATGGGACAGTCCTAACTCTAATATTAAAACCTTACCATTTGTCAAGTGACGTACATATGGATAAGGGCAGAGAGACTGACCCCCTAGTAGAAGCATAGACCTGAGGCAGAATAAACATTTCAGCTCAGACAAAGGGTGGCCACACCCTAATATGCACTAAAGCACACTGAACTACAAAGAAAAAACCTAGAAGTCTGAACTGAAACATAAATTGCAGGCAAAATGTAAATGCATGTTCACATAAGGCCACTAGACAAAGAAAAACCATAGGCAAGCAAAATACCCAAGTAACCGGAAGTAAATGGGTAAATCGCAAAGTGCAAAAATAATAAATAATGAAGGGTATTTAGTAGTGAAGAGCGAGCACTAAAATGCTCGGGTGCTCGAAGTTCGGGCCGAGCTCGCCATGATACTCGGGTGCTCGACCTGAGCCACGAGCCCAATGTTAGTCTATGGGAGACCCCAGCATTCTCGCGGCGGCATCCCCGGATGTCTTTTAAAAGCCTAACAAGTGCCCAAAACGATAGTGACAGTGCTCAAATGACATGGGGACAGCATGGGGATCGGCCCAGGAAGCATTTCTGACCCCCAGGTCACTGCTGTCAACAATGTGGTCAGAGGTATTAAGCCACTTTTAAGGGCTCACAATAAAACGTTCAAAAACTAAACTGAAACTGCTTTCCTGTGAAATATGTTAAGGAAGTTCCTTTCCAGGGTAAAGACTTGTGTATAAGGTAAAATAAATAACCAAAAAAAAAAATACTTCTCCACACCTTGGGCTATGTTCACAAGTAGCATTTTTAATGCGTTTTTGCACTTTTGTATTGCTTCAATCGTGACAAATGCATTCACTGGGAAATGTAATTTTAACATTTTACAACCTTATCTGGCCATGTGCTGTATGACACATGCATACAGTGCTGAAAAGACATGGGGACAGCATGGGAAAGACCCCTGGAAGCATCTCTGACTCCCCAGTCACTGCCTAAAAGTGTGCCCATCAGAAGTCATCCTTGCCGCATCAGAAGATGCAGACTTGCAACTATCCCCGTGCAAGTTCTTGTCCCAGGGCAGGGTTCAATTGTACCTCTCCCATTCCTTGCAATGCAAGCGCAAATATGCAGCCAACCACCCACCCACCCCCAGGCTGCAATACCATACTGCTTGCTTGCACTTGAACTTGGGCCTTTTAGGCATGTGGAGGCGGAATCTGGCCACCATGTCATGGCAGCGTTGGCAGCCTGGTATCCATACTCAGTCCCCAGCCGCCCGGCGGCGGGGTGTTCACACTCGGTCCCCAACCGCCAGGTGGCGGCCGGGTGTCCATACTCAGTCCCCAGCCGCCTGGGGGCAGCCGGGTGTCCATAAACGGTCCCCAGTCGCCCCTATTTCTCCTTGGAACATCCCCTCACACACTTTTCTTAGCCCGGCCTGCTTTAGGGCAGCATTGGACGAGCCCACCAGAGAACCAGACTCCTCCGGTGGGCCCTGGCTTCTCCATCAGGGGAGTTGAGAGTGACAAGGTGAGGACCATGATGATGATGATACAAGTTAGCATCTGCTTTGTTTTCTTGGAATGCAAGCGTAAGTGTGCAGCCTGCCACCCACCCACCCACCGCCAGGCTGCATTACCATACTGCTTGCTTGCTTGCACTTGAAATTGGGCCTTTTTAGGCACGTGGAGGCGGAATCTGACCACCGAGTCATGGCAGCATTGGCGGCCTGGAATCCATACTCAGTCCCCAGCCGCCCGGCTGCCAGGTGTTCACACTCGGTCCCCAGCCGCCAGGGGGCGGCCGGGTGTCCGTACTCGGTCCCCAGCCGCCCCGCGGCCGGGTTTTCACACACGGTCCCCAGCCCCCTGGGGGCAGCCGGGTGTCCATAAACGGTCCCCAGGGGCCCCTATTTCTCCTTGGAACATCCCCCCACACACTTTTCTTAGCCTGGCCTGCTTTAGGGCAGCATTGGACGAGCCCACCAGAGAACCAGACTCCTCCGGTGGGCCCTGGCTTCTCCATCAGGGGAGTTGAGAGTGCCAAGGTGAGGACCATGATGATGATGATACAAGTTAGCATCTGCTTTGTTTTCTTGGAATGCAAGCGCATGTATGTAGTAGCGACTAGGCCTGAGGTGGTCAGCGTTTTGGCGCATATCCTACCTCCTCCGAGGATTGCTGGATGTTTTCCTGCTACTATCCCAGTTCTATGACTCCCATTAAAACAAAGCTTCAGGTGATGAATGATGGATGAGGTGGTGGCAAAGGAGAAAGAGCAGGAGGAACAGGGACCATTCACATCAATATCAGGCCAGTCAACCACATATGTCTTGTAGGATATGTTTCTGTAACAAAAGGAGCGGTTTGGCTACACAGTTATAGGGCATACAGTGAGTGCAATGCCTACCAAAAATTTTGAGGCACTCGAATGTACCTTGGAAATGACATGGAGGTCAGAGGGCCTTAACTAAACCGTTTTTTCCATTTATATCAACTGGGTCTCCTGTACACTGTTGGCCTAAACAGTGAATGGAAGGCTTTCCAAAAATTATGAGGAACTGCAATGCCCCTTGAAACAGACGTGGATTACAGCGTACTAAAAACCTTCTACCCACTATTGGGGAGTGGGTCTCCCTTAGTTTTCGCCTTTGCATTGAAAAGCAAAAGCTGACTAAAATTAGGAGGAAATGCAATGTCCGTTGGAAGAGTCGTGGAGGTTAGAGGTAATTAAGAACAACATTTCAATGCCCCTAGGAAGAGCTGTGGAGTTCAGAGTGGCTTAAGAAGACTTTTGATGTCCCTTTGAACAGACGTGGAGGTCACAGTAGCTTAACAAGATGGTTTTAATGCCCCTCGGAAAAGACGTGGAGGTCCCAGTAGCTTAACCAGACGTTTTGAATGCCCCTCGGAAAAGGGGCTTTTAATGCCCCTTCCAAGAGCCATACAGTACAGCATAGTACAAACATTATTCCCATTATTGGGGAGTGTGTATCCCACAGTCATAGCTTATGCCTTCCAAGCAAAAGCTGCCAAAAATTAGGATGGAGAAACTTGCAATGCCCCTTACAAGAGCCATGCAGTACAGCATATTCCAAACATTATTCCCATTATTGGGGAGTGGGTCTCCCATAGTCTTTGCTTATGCCTTCCAAGCAAAAGCTGCCAAAAATTAGGACGAAGGAGCTTGCAATGCCCCTTACAAGAGCCATGCAGTACAGCATATTACAAACATTATTCCCATTATTGGGGAGTTGGTCTCCCATAGTCTTTGCTTATGCCTTCCAAGCAAAAGCTGCCAAAAATTAGGACGGAGGAACTTGCAGTGCCCCTTACAAGAGCCATGCAGTACAGCATATTACAAACATTATTCCCATTAATGGGGAGTGGGTCTCCCATAGTATTTGCTTATGCCTTCCAAGAAAAAGCAGCCAAAATTTAAGAGGAAATGAAATGCCCGTTCGAAGAGTCGTGGAGGTTAGAGTTAATTAAAAACAACATATCAATGCCCCTTGGAAGAGTTGTGGAGTTCAGAGTGGTTTAACAAGACACTTTTAATGCCCCTCAAAAGAGATGTGGAGGTCCCAGTAGCTTAACAAGACGGTTTTAATGCCCCTCAGAAAAGTGGTGGAGGTCACAGTAGCTTAAGAAGACGCTTTTAATGCCCCTCAGAAGAAACGTGGAGATCCTAGTAGCTTAACAAGATGGTTTTAATGCCCCTTGGAAAAGTGGTGGAGGTCGCAGTAGCTTAACAAGACGGTTTGAATGATCCTTGGAAGAGACGTGGAGGTCACAATACCTTAAGAAGACGGTTTGAATGCCCCTTGGAAGAGACGTGGAGGTCGCAGTAGCTTAACAAGACGCTATTAATGCCCCTCAGAAGAGACGTGGAGGTCCCAGCAGCTTAACAAGACGGTTTTAATGCTCCTCAGAAAAGTGGTGGAGGTCCCAGTAGCTTAACAAGATGATTTTAATGCCCCTCAGAAACGTGGTAGAGGTCCCAGTAGCTTAACAAGACTGTTTGAATGCTCCTTGGAAGAGACGTGGAGGTCCCAGTAGCTTAACTGGCCGGTTTAAATGCCCCTCGGAAAAGTGGTGGAGGTCACAGTAGCTTAACAAGACACTATTAATGCCCCTCAGAAGAGAAGTGGAGGTCCCAGTAGCTTAACAAGACAGTTTGAATGCCCCTTGGAAGAGACGAGGAGGTCCCAGTAGCTTAACAAGACGGTTTTAATGCTCCTCGGAAAAGTGGTGGAGGTCACAGTAGCTTAACAAGACGCTTTTAATGCCCCTCGGAAGAGACGTGGAGGTCCAAGTAGCTTAACAAGACGGTTTGAATGCCCCTTGGAAGAGACGTGGAGGTCCCAGTTGCTTAACAAGACGGTTTGAATGCCCCTTGGAAGAGACGTGGAGGTCCCAGTATCTTAGCAAGGTGGTTTTAATGCCCCTCGAAAAAGTGGTGGAGGTCACAGTAGCTTAACAAGACGCTTTTAATGTCCCTCAGAAGAGACGTGGAGGTCCCAGTAGCTTAACAAGACGGTTTGAATGCCCCTTGGAAGAGACGTGGAGGTCCCAGTAGCTTAACAAGAAGGTTTCCATGCTCCTCAGAAAAGTGGTGGAGGTCCCAGTAGCTTAACAAGATGCTTTTAATGCCCATCGGAAAAGTGGTGGAGGTCCCAGAAGCTTAACAAGACGGTTTTAATGCCCCTTGGAAAAGTGGTGGAGGTCGCAGTAGCTTAACAAGACGGTTTGAATGCCCCTTGGAAGAGACGTGGAGGTCCCAGTAGCTTAACAAGACGGTTTGAATGCCCCTCGGAAGAGACGTGAAGGTCCCAGTAGCTTAACAAGACGGTTTTATTGCCCCTTGAAAAAGTGGTGGAGGTCACAGCAGCATAACAAGACACTTTTAGTGCCCCTCAGATAAGTGGTGGAGGTCCCAGTAGCTTAACAAGACGGTTTGAATGCCCCTTGGAAGAGACGTGGAGGTCCCAATAGCTTAACAAGATGGTTTTAATGCCCCTCGGAAAAGTTGTGCAGGTCACAGTAGCTTAACAAGATGCTTTTAATGCCTATCAGAAGAGACGTGGAGGTGCCAGTAGCTTAACAAGATGGTTTGAATGCCCCTTGGAAGAGACGTGGAGGTCCCAGTAGCTTAACAAGACGGTTTGAATGCCCCTTGGAAGAGACGTGGAGGTCCCAGTAGCTTAACAAGATGGTTTTAATGCTTCTCGGAAAAGTGGTGGAGGTCCCAGTAGCTTAATAAGACGCTTTTACTGCCCCTCGAAAAAGTGGTGGTCGCAGTAGCTTAACAAGACGGTTTGAATGCCCCTTGGTGGAGACGTGGGGGTCCCAGTAGCTTAACAAGACGGTTTTAATGCCCCTCGGAAAAGTGGTGGAGGTCACAGTAGCTTAACAAGTCGCTTTTAATGCCCCTGAGAAGAGAAGTGGAGGTCGCAGTAGCTTAACAAGACGGTTTGAATGCCCCTTGGAAGAGACGTGGAGGTCCCAGTAGCTTAACAAGACGGTTTTAATGCTTCTCAGAAAAGTGGTGGAGGTCCCAGTAGCTTAATAAGACGCTTTTACTGCCCCTCGAAAAAGTGGCGGAGGTCGCAGTAGCTTAACAAGACGGTTTGAATGCCCCTTGGTAGAGACGTGGAGGTCGCAGTAGCTTAACAAAACGGTTTGAATGCCCCTTGGAAGAGACGTGGAGGTCCCAGTAGCTTAACAAGACAGTTTGAATGCCCCTCGGAAGAGACGTGGAGGTCCCAGTAGCTTAACAAGACGGTTTTATTGCCCCTCGAAAAAGTGGTGGAGGTCACAGCAGCTTAACAAGAAGCTTTTAATGCCCCTCAGATAAGTGGTGGAGGTCCCAGTAGCTTAACAAGACGGTTTGAATGCCCCTTGGAAGAGACGTGGAGACGTGACATGCTAATGGTAAAGGTGTGCTCCGGTGGCATGCTAACGGGAATAGGTGTGCTGCGATGTCATGCTAACGGGAATAGGTGTGCCCGGTGGCATACTAACGGGAAAAGGTGTGCTACGGTGGCATGCTAGCGGGAAATAGTGTGCTTCGGGGGCATGATAATGAGAAAAGGGGTACTCCATTGGCACCACAATGGTAAAGGGACTTGGAAATGTCACATGTGAAGTCATACTCGCATAGTGTCTGTTGTTGCAGGGATCAAAAGAGCGACCCGGTGGAACAAGATGTGGACACTGTGCGGCAGATGGTGGTTTAAGGACAGCAAACAGCAAAATAAGACCAAGTAACAGCAAGAAAACAATCCAAGAATTACAGCAGCAGACAAGTAAGTGAGTGTGATTCTTTTAAACGGTGATGTATGATCAGATGAAGTGGAATGCAGTAAGTTTAGAAATATGATTAACATGTTAATAAAGTGTCTGAAATGTATGAGCGAGAAAGAGAAAAAGGTGGAATGTTACAGGGGGACAGCTGAGAGTAGGGAGTTGCAGAGAAAGTCCTTGTGACAGGTTTAGGATGTATACGGCTGTTTATTGTCTCCTCCACATACAAAGGCAGGAGATGAGACTATCAAACTATCGAACTTGGAGTTGTCAGTAATGTTGGAGGAGAAATTAATAAAGGAAGTAAAATGGGAAAGAAAATAAGGGGTTGTATGTTTGCCTGGTCAGAGGGATGTTTGCCTGGTCAGAGGGATGTTTGCCTGGTCAGGGGGATGTTTGCCTGGTCAGGGGGATGTTTGCCTGGTCAGGGGGATGTTTGCCTGGTCAGGGGGATGTTTGTCTGGTCAGGGGGATGTTTGCCTGGTCAGGGGGATGTTTGCCTGGTCAGGGGGATGTTTGTCTGGTCAGGGGGATGTTTGCCTGGTCAGGGGGATGTTTGCCTGGTCAGGGGGATGTTTGTCTGGTCAGGGGGATGTTTGTCTGGTCAGAGGGATGTTTGCTTCACGTTGGGGAAGAGGGATAGGACTGAATGATCCGGCACCTGTACTATCCACAGGATGGTCAGCTAGTGCCGCCATAGGGAAAGAGCTGACCTAGTGTCACTATCAATCATCAGAGTCTGCAGTACAACTGATTAGGGGTCCAGCAGGGGGGCGCTGATGACACAGGTGGCCCTTGGGGCGGTTTTCCGGTTGCGGACGCTGCACCTAGAGGGTTTTCTTCATGTAATTATCCTCCTCACATTGCAGACTTGTGAACTTTATAAATATTCTTCATTTGCTTATTTTCTTCCTTCTCTCCCAAACACGTTGCTGAAGTGCTGTCTCACCCCCACTGCCCCCATCCAGAAGCTTCTTGTGGCTGCTGTTCAGCGAGATTTGTCCTCTATATACCAGCAGTCTGTGTATGGGCCTGTCCCTGTCTGATCCTCTCTGCTCTCCACCCCTGCACTCAGACATGGGAAACCCTGTACTCAGATTACTTCACATCTTGGTGAACAACAGCTGAAAGGACCCTATAAAGGAGCCTGTACCAGGCAGGTGACAGCGGTGCAGCATTGTGCTTGTGGGGGCAATCGGGCGGTGGAGTCAGAAATTGGGGAATACTTGGGTGCTCTCTGGACGGACAATATTAGTGCTGCAGTAATTTCCCACAAGTTTTTGCACAGAGCGGCCACTAATATAGAATAAAGTAAAACAATTGTGCTCTGTAAATAATGGCTGTGCTTTGCTACAAATGCTTCATGTTCGCAGGAGGTTTTTTTTTCTTTAATAAATTTTATTTAGTTTATAATTGATTTTTTCTCTTTCTGCTAGATATCCAGGGGCGGAACTACCGCCCGTGCAGCCGGTTCATTGAACGGGGGCCCCGAGGGAGAGGGGGCCCCTCCAGCCTCCAGCAGGGCCGCCATCAGGGCATGTCTGCCCTGACTCCAGTGTGGGGCCCAGCCGGTAGGGGCCCCTTTGGAGCCCCGTTGGGGGACCCCTCTTGTTAGTCTCTCTCCTCATGGGGCCCCCGGCCCCATGCTAAGCGCCGGGTCCGGGACATCTCAGCGCTGCGCTGCGCTCCTGCGGCAGCTCCTTCATGATTCCCCTGATTTCCGGTCATGTGACGGCGCCGTCACATGGCCGGAAGTCAGGAGAACCTGCTGTCAGCGATTTGGACGAGCGCCAGGATTCTGCAGGGATCGCATGGGGGTAAGTATAACAAGTTTTGTTTTTTTCAAAATACAATTTACTAGGAGTGGGGGGAATGGGAGGTGTGTGTGTGTGTGTGTGTGTGTGATAAGAGATGCACATGGGGGGGGGGGAGATGATAAAAGATGCACATGGGGTGGGGGGGATGAGAGAGGTGCACATGTGGGGGGAGGGGGATGAGAGAGGTGCATGTGGGGGGAGGGGGATGAGAGAGGTGCACGTGGGGGGAGGGGGATGAGAGAGGTGCACGTGGGGGGGAGATGATAAAAGATGTACATGGGGTGGGGGGGATGAGAGAGGTGCACATGTGGGGGGGGGGATAAGAGATGCACATGGGGGGAGATAAGAGATGCACATGGGGGGGGGATAAGAGATGCACATGGGGGGAGATAAGAGATGCACATGGGGGAGGGGGATAAGAGATGCACATGGGGGGATGAGAGAGGTGCACATGTGGGGGAGGGGGATGAGAGATGTGCACATGTGGGGGGATGAGAGATGCACATGGGGGGGATGAGAGATGCACATGGGGGGATGAGAGATGCACATGGGGGGGATGAGAGATGCACATGGGGGGATGAGAGATGCACATGGGGGGATGAGAGATGCACATGGGGGGGATGAGAGAGGGGCACATGGGGGGGAGGGGGATGAGAGAGGGGCACATGTGGGGGAGGGGGATGAGAGAGGGGCACATGGGGGGGTGGTGAGAGCTGCACATGGGGGGGATGAGAGAGGGGCACATGTGGGGGAGGGGGATGAGAGAGGGGCACATGTGGGGGAGGGGGATGAGAGAGGGGCACATGTGGGGGAGGGGGATGAGAGATGTGCACATGGGGGGTGGTGAGAGCTGCTCATGGGGGGATGAGAGCTGCACATGGGGGAATTGGGAGAAAATGAGCTGCACATGGGGGAATTGGGAGTAGGGGGATAATGAGCTGCACATAATGAATGTGGGGTGGGGGAGAGTAAATGATAAATGACGATGGGGTGGGGAGAGCACGGACATGATATAATGAATTGGGGCAGGGGGTGCATGTAAATAATGAATGCAGGGAGCAGGAAGTATAGAGTAGAGGTTCTAATTAAATTATATATTAAGTGCCTATTTACAGTTAATGGGGGCACCGTGGTGGATTACAATTTATATTTGGAATGGTAGGTTGCATAATAACTAACCATATATTGATGGTGGATGCACGTCTGTATTCAGCTGCGTAATGTAGAAGTTGGGGAATGTGCTCTAGATAACTGTGTTATTTTATGCAGAGACGAGTCCTGGCTGGAAGACGTGATGGCGGTCTGTGCTGGATGAAGGAGAAAAGCGTAGCTGAAGGACTTCACCTAGAGACGTCACCAGTGAGTCAGTGCATTACATGTACACTTACACTATATACTATGTACCGGGCTCCTGTGTATAATGTCACTGGTGATCACTGTATTACCTGTACACTATATACAGAGCTCCTGTGTATAATGTCACTGGTGATCACTGTATTACCTGTACACTGACACTATATACAGAGCTCCTGTGTATAATGTCACTGGTGATCACTGTATTACCTGTACACTGACAATATATACAGAGCTCCTGTGTATAATGTCACTGGTGATCCCTGTATTACCTGTACACTATATACAGAGCTCCTGTGTATAATGTCACTGGTGATCCCTGTATTACCTGTACACTATATACAGAGCTCCTGTGTATAATGTCACTGGTGATCACTGTATTACCTGTACACTGACAATATATACGGAGCTCCTGTGTATAATGTCACTGGTGATCCCTGTATTACCTGTACACTATATACAGAGCTCCTGTGTATAATGTCACTGGTGATCCCTGTATTACCTGTACACTATATACAGAGCTCCTGTGTATAATGTCACTGGTGATCACTGTATTACCTGTACACTGACACTATATACAGAGCTCCTGTGTATAATGTCACTGGTGATCACTAGATTACCTGGACACTTACATTATACATACCATGTATAGAGCTCCCGTGTATAATGACACTTATGGTAATATTAGTAATGTGGTGGTAATATTAGTAATGTGGTGGTAATATGTGGTCTGGTCATGGTGTGGCAGTTTTTCTCCCTTCTGTGTGGTATTATTCGGTCACTATGTTGTGGTAATATGTGGTCTGGTGATGGTGTGGCGGTATTCCCTGTATGTGGTATTATTGGTCATTTTAAAAAAAAATGTATATGACACATTCCCTTAAAGAAAACTAAATAAAAATATATCTAAAAAGAGTATTGGATATTTTAAGAAAATTTTAATAGGTTAGAGTAGAGTAGGGCCCAGCCAGAAGAGTCTACCTTATCGTGGTGGCGGCTTTAAAAATCTTTTGGCCAAAACAAAAGCTGTTGGCTATGTATGTGGCACCGTCACATGGCCGAACGTCAGGAGAGCCTGGTGGCAGCGACGTGGACGAGCGCCAGGATTCTGCAGGGATCGCATGGGGGTAAGTATAACAAGTTTTATTTTTCTTAAATACAATTAATTAACTAGGAGTGGGGGGGATGAGAGATGCACATGGGGGGGGTGAGAGATGCACATGGGGGGGTGAGAGATGCACATGGGGGGGATGAGAGATGCACATGGGGGGGATGAGAGATGCACATGGGGGGATGAGAGATGCACATGGGGGGGGTGAGAGATGCACATGGGGGGGTGAGAGATGCACATGGGGGGGTGAGAGATGCACATGGGGGGGTGAGAGATGCACATGGGGGGGATGAGAGATGCACATGGGGGGGATGAGAGATGCACATGGGGGGGTGAGAGATGCACATGGGGGGGTGAGAGATGCACATGGGGGGGTGAGAGATGCACGGGGGGGGATGAGAGATGCACGGGGGGGGGATGAGAGATGCATCCGGGGGGTGAGCTGCACATGGGGGGGTGAGAGCTGCACATGGGGGGGTTATGTTTACATAACTTTGTTGCCTTATGAAGCGCAGGGGGGGGCCCCCAAAAATTTCTTGCACAGGGGCCCACTACAGTCTGTGTCCGCCCCTGTAGATATCAGCACATGATAGAGGCCGTACGGGACTGGTATAAGAAGTTCTTGGCTGAGAAGGAAAGAAGCTTCATTCCTCCATGAGCTGCAGTTCTTTGTGTCCAGTCGGGAACTCTATTAGTAAGTAGATTTTATCACCGGCGCAGACATTTCCGGGAAGGTTCCAATTGGCCAAATACAAGACGTTCATTAAACTCTTCATTTGAAATAAACATCTGGTTATCATCCACAATACTTAATACCGGTCACTTGTCACAAATTTGTACATTTTTTACCTGTTATAAAATGCTGCTGATCCCTTGAATCTTTTCTTTTTTTTTTGTCATTTTAGACAAAACATTACATATTTCTGACAAGTCCCAGGTCTTTTCACACCACTCGTTTTGCAGGTTCTTTAATACTACAGCACTTACGTTATTGGGGTCATTTTTGTGCAGTTTGCAGTTACATGATTTTTTATACATGTTTTTTTTTTAGGTTTGTCTTGTTATTACATCACATTCATCTTTTTCCTCTCTTGATTTCCTGGACTGAAGGAAACATATCTCCAAATCACTCTAAGCTGCCGGCAGGAGAGATGGACCCTCAGGAGCCTCCTAGTCTTCAGAATCCACATGAAGGAGAAGTCCAAGAACAAGAAATGCCTCCGACAGCAGAGCAACCTGTCCGCCAAAAAGTCCCAGAAGAAGAAGCGATGGTCCTGCAGCTCATCTGTGTTTTTCCTAAATGTGGATTATACTTTTACTGATTGTAATTTTCTTGGTCGATACCAGATAAAGTTTTGGATGACAACTGTCTGGACTTGTGTCTTATTTTACATTTCTCCTTTTTTCTTCTTGCTTCCCCTCCAGTGAGATCTGGCTTAGGTGATAAAAGCCTTTCTCTATCCGGCATTTTTTCAGCAGGCTGGAGAAAGACTTTCTGGATGATAACTTGCCTTAGTCTCAGGTGCCCATACACTAGTTAGCTTTAGACCGGACGCTTGTCCACACAACACATCCCGACTCCCCCATATACATGAATGTGGTTATATGTGTGGGGGAGATGGCCCCATACACAGCACATGGTCGGCTGCTCCAGCAAAAATCCTTGGGTTTGACCTACCTTCCTGTAATATATATGGGGGGCCATTAGTTGGATGTTTGCAGGACCCCTCTTTGTCCGACAGCTTCCCTCCCCCATACATAGCAAGCAGTGTACATACAAGCTCCCTTCCCGCACATACAGCATATATAGCATATAAAGAAAAAACCTAGAAGTCTGAACTGAAACATAAATTGATGTGCATGCAAAATGTAAATGCATGTTCACACAAGGCCACTAGACAAAGAAAAACCAAAGACAAGCAAAATACCCAAGTAACCGGAAGTGAATGGGTAAATCGCAAAGTGCAAAAATAATAAATAATGAAGGGTATTTAGTTAACATAATTTTGATAAAAATAATGCAAAAGCTATACCGCCACATCACGGCAACCCTTATGGGACAGTCCTAACTCTAATATTAAAACCTTACCATTTGTCAAGTGACGTACATATGGATAAGGGCAGAGAGACTGACCCCCTAGTAGAAGCATAGACCTGAGGCAGAATAAACATTTCAGCTCAGACAAAGGGCGGCCACACCCTTATATGTACTAAAGCACACTGAACTACAAAGAAAAAACCTAGAAGTCTGAACTGAAACATAAATTGATGTGCATGCAAAATGTAAATGTATGTTCACACAAGGCCACTAGACAAAGAAAAACCAAAGACAAGCAAAATACCCAAGTAACCGGAAGTGAATGGGTAAATCGCAAAGTGCAAAAATAATAAATAATGAAGGGTATTTAGTAGTGAAGAGCGAGCACTAAAATGCTCAGGGGCTCGAAGCTCGGGCCGAGCTCGCCATGATACTCGGTTGCTCGACCTGAGCCACGAGCCCAATGTTAGTCTATGGGAGACCCGAGAATTTTCGCGGCGGCATCCCCGGCTGTCTGTTAAAAGCCTAACAAGTGCCCAAAACGATAGTGACAGTGCTAAAATGACATGGGGACAGCATGGGGATCGTCCCAGGAAGCATTTCTGACCCCCAGGTCACTGCTGTCAACAACGTGGTCAGAGGTATTAAGCCACTTTTAAGGGCTCACAATAAAACGTTCAAAAACGAAACTGAAACTGCTTTCAGTTAAGGAAGTTCCTTTCCAGGGTAAAGACTTGTGTATAAGGTAAAATAAATAACAAAAAAAAAAATACTCCTCCACACCTTGGGCTATGTTCACAAGTTGCATTTTTTATGCGTTTTTGCACTTTTGTATTGCTTCAACCGTGACAAATGCATTCACCGGGAAATGTCATTTTAACATTTTACAACCTTATCTGGCCATGTGCTGTGTGACACATGCATACAGTGCTGAAAAGACATGGGGACAGCATGGGGAAGACCCCTGGAAGCATCTCTGACTCCCCGGTCACTGCCTAAAAGTGTGCCCATCAGAAGTCATCCTTGAAGCATCAGAAGATGCAGACTTGCAATTATCCCCGTGCAAGTTCTTGTCCCAGGGCAGGGTTCAATTGTACCTCTCCCATTCCTTGCAATGCAAGCGCAAATATGCAGCCAACCACCCACCCACCCCCAGGCTGCAATACCATACTGCTTGCTTGCACTTGAAATTGGGCCTTTTAGGCATGTGGAGGCGGAATCTGGCCACCATGTCATGGCAGCGTTGGCGGCCTGGTATCCATACTCAGTCCCCAGCCGCCCGGCGGCGGGGTGTCCACACTCGGTCCCCAACCGCCAGGGGGCGGCCGGGTGTCCATACTCGGTCCCCAGCCGCCTGGGGGCAGCCGGGTGTCCATAAACGGCCCCCAGCCGCCCCTATTTCTCCTTGAAACATCCCCCCACACACTTTTCTTAGCCCGGCCTGCTTTAGGGCAGCATTGGACGAGCCCACCAGAGAACCAGACTCCTCCGGTGGGCCCTGGCTTCTCCATCAGGGGAGTTGAGAGTGACAAGGTGAGGACCATGATGATGATGATACAAGTTAGCATCTGCTTTGTTTTCTTGGAATGCAAGCAAAGTGTGCAGCCTGCCATCCACCCACCCACCGCCAGGCTGCAATACCATACTGCTTGCTTGCTTGCACTTGAAATTGGACCTTTTTAGGCACGTGGAGGCGGAATCTGACCACCGCGTCAAGGCAGCATTGGCGGCCTGTAATCCATACTCAGTCCCCAGCCGCCCGGCTGCCAGGTGTCCACACTCGGTCCCCAGCCGCCAGGGGGCGGCCGGGAGTCCATACTCGGTCCCCAGCCGCCCCGCGGCCGGGTGTTCACACACGGTCCCCAGCCGCGTGGGGGCAGCCGGGTGTCCATAAACGGTCCCCAGTCGCCCCTATTTCTCCTTGGAACATCCCCCCACACACTTTTCTTAGCCTGGCCTGCTTTAGGGCAGCATTGGACGAGCCCACCAGAGAACCAGACTCCTCCGGTGGGCCCTGGCTTCTCCATCAGGGGAGTTGAGAGTGACAAGGTGAGGACCATGATGATAATGATACAAGTTAGCATCTGCTTTGTTTTGTTGGAATGCAAGCGCATGTATGTAGTAGCGGCTAGGCCTGAGGTGGTCAGCGTTTTCGCGCATATCCTACCTCCTCCGAGGATTGCTGGATGTTTTCCTGCTACTATCCCAGTTCTATGACTCCCGTTAAAACAAAGCTTCAGGTGATGAATGATGGATGAGGTGGTGGCAAAGGAGAAAGAGCAGGAGGAACAGGGACCATTCACATCAATATCAGGCCAGTCAACCACATATGTCTTGTAGGATATGTTTCTGTAACAAAAGGAGCAGTTTGGCTACACAGTTATAGGGCATATAGTGAGTGCAATGCCTACCAAAAATTTCGAGGCACTCCAATGTACCTTGGAAATGACATGGAGGTCAGAGGGCCTTAACTAAACCGTTTTTTTCCATTTATAGCAACTGGGTCTCCTGTACACTGTTGGCCTAAGCAGTGAATGGAAGGCTTTCCAAAAATTATGAGGAACTGCAATGCCCCTTGAAACAGACATGGATTACAGCGTACTAAAAACCTTCTACCCACTATTGGGGAGTGGGTCTCCCTTAGTTTTCGCCTTTGCATTGAAAAGCAAAAGCTGACTAAAATTAGGAGGAAATGCAATGTCCGTTGGAAGAGTCGTGGAGGTTAGAGGTAATTAAAAACAACATTTCAATGCCCCTAGGAAGAGCTGTGGAGTTCAGAGTGGCTTAAGAAGACTTTTGATGTCCCTTTGAACAGACGTGGAGGTCATAGTAGCTTAACAAGATGGTTTTAATGCCCCTCGGAAAAGACGTGGAGGTCCCAGTAGCTTAACCAGACGATTTGAATGCCCCTTCCAAGAGCCATACAGTACAGCATAGTACAAACATTATTCCCATTATTGGGGAGTGGGTCTCCCATAGTATTTGCTTATGCCTTCCAAGCAAAAGCTGCCAAAAATTAGGACGGAGGAACTAGCAATGCCCATTACACGAGCCATGCAGTACAGCATATTACAAACATTATTCCCATTATTGGGTATGTGTCTCCCATAGTCTTTCCTTATGCCTTCCAAGCAAAAGCTGCCAAAAATTAGGATGGAGGAACTTGCAATGCCCCTTACAAGAGCCATGCAGTACAGCATATTACAAACATTATTCCCATTATTGGGGAGTGGGTCTCCCATAGTCTTTGCTTATGCCTTCCAAGCAAAAGATGCCAAAAATTAGGACGGAGGAACTTGCAGTGCCCCTTACAAGAGCCATGCAGTACAGCATATTACAAACATTATATTAAGAGGAAATGCAATGCCCGTTCGAAGAGTCGTGGAGGTTAGAGTTAATTAAAAACAACATATCAATGCCCCTTGGAAGAGCTGAGGAGTTCAGAGTGGTTTAACAAGACACTTTTAATGCCCCTCAAAAGAGATGTGGAGGTCCCAGTAGCTTAACAAGACGGTGTTAATACCCCTTGGTAAAGTGGTGGAGATCCCAGTAGCTTAACAAGACGGTTTTAATGCCCCTTGGAAAAGTGGTGGCGGTCACAGTAGCTCAACAAGACGCTATTAATGCCCCTCAGAAGAGACGTGGAGGTCCCAGTAGCTTAACAAGACGGTTTGAATGCCCCTTGGAAGAGACGTGGAGGTCCCAGTAGCTTAACAAGACGGTTTTAATGCTCCTCAGAAAAGTGGTGGAGGTCCCAGTAGCTTAACAAGACGGTTTTAATGCCCCTCGGAAAAGTGGTGGAGGTCACAGTAGCTTAACAAGACGCTTTTAATGCCCCTCGGAAGAGACGTGGAGGTCCAAGTAGCTTAACAAGACGGTTTGAATGCCCCTCGGAAGAGACGTGGAGGTCCCAGTATCTTAACAAGACGGTTTTAATGCCCCTCGGAAAAGTGGTGGAGGTCACAGTAGCTTAACAAGACGCTTTTAATGCCCCTCAGAAGAGACGTGGAGGTCCCAGTAGCTTAACAAGACGGTTTGAATGCCCCTTGGAAGAGACGTGGAGGTCCCAGTAGCTTAACAAGATGGTTTAAATGCTCCTCAGAAAAGTGGTGGAGGTCCCAGTAGCTTAACAAGATGCTTTCAATGCCCCTCGGAAAAGTGGTGGAGGTCCCAGTAGCTTAAC
Organism: Phyllobates terribilis; assembly: GCF_046119375.1. Classification (NCBI taxonomy): domain Eukaryota; kingdom Metazoa; phylum Chordata; class Amphibia; order Anura; family Dendrobatidae; genus Phyllobates; species Phyllobates terribilis. The sequence goes on from NW_027363643.1 coordinate 349,579, forward strand.
AAGACGGTTTTAATGCCCCTTGGAAAAGTGGTGGAGGTTGCAGTAGCTTAACAAGATGGTTTGAATGCCCCTTGGAAGAGACGTGGAGGTCCCAGTAGCTTAACAAGACGGTTTGAATGCCCCTCGGAAGAGACGTGGAGGTCCCAGTAGCTTAACAAGACGGTTTTAATGCCCCTCGAAAAAGTGGTGGAGGACACAGTAGCTTAACAAGACGCTTTTAATGCCCCGCAGATAAGTGGTGGAGGTCCCAGTAGCTTAACAAGACGGTTTCAATGCCCCTTGGAAGAGACATGGAGGTCCCAGTAGCTTAACAAGACGGTTTTAATGCCCCTCGGAAAAGTGGTGGAGGTCACAGTAGCTTAAAAAGACGCTTTTAATGCCTCTCAGAAGAGACGTGGAGGTCCCAGTAGCTTAACAAGATGGTTTGAATGCCCCTTGGAAGAGACGTGGCGGTCCCAGGAGCTTAACAAGACGGCTTGAATGCCCCTTGGAAGAGACGTGGAGGTCCCAGTAGCTTAACAAGACGGTTTTAATGCTTCTCGGAAAAGTGGTGGAGGACCCAGTAGCTTAATAAGATGCTTTTACTGCCCCTTGAAAAAGTGGTGGAGGTCGCAGTAGCTTAACAAGACGGTTTGAATGCCCCTTGGTAGAGACGTGGAGGTCCCAGTAGCTTAACAAGACGGTTTGAATGCCCCTTGGAAGAGACGTTGAGGTCCCAGTAGCTTAAAAAGACGGTTTTAATGCCCCTCGCAAAAGTGGTGGAGGTCACAGTAGCTTAACACGTCGCTTTTAATGCCCCTCAGAAGAGAAGTGGAGGTCCCAGTAGCTTAACAAGACGGTTTGAATGCCCCTTGGAAGAGACGTGGAGGTCCCAGTAGCTTAACAAGACTGTTTTAATGCCCCTCGGAAAAGTGGTGGAGGTCCCAGTAGCTTAAGAAGACGGTTTTAATGCCCCTTTGAAAAGTGGTGGAGGTCGCAGTAGCTTAACAAGACAGTTTGAATGCCCCTTGGAAGAGACGTTTAGGTCCCAGTAGCTTAACAAGACGGTTTGAATGCCCCTTTGAAGAGACGTGGAGGTCCCAGTAGCTTAACAAGTCGGTTTTAATGCCCCTCGCCAAAGTGGTGGAGGTCGCAGTAGCTTAGCAAGACGGTCAGAATGCCCCTTGGAAGAGACGTGGAGGTCACAGTAGCTTAACAAGATGGTTTTAATGCTCCTCGGAAAAGTGGTGGAGGTCCCAGTAGCTTAACAAGATGGTTTTAATGCTCCTCGGAAAAGTGGTGGAGGTCCCAGTAGCTTAACAAGATGCTTTTAATGCCCCTCGGAAAAGTGGTGGAGGTCCCAGTAGCTTAACATGACGCTTTGAATGCCCCTTGGAAGAGACGTGGAGGTCCCAGTAGCTTAACAAGACTGTTTGAATGCCCCTTGGAAGAGACGTGGAGGTCCCAGTAGCTTAACAAGACGGTTTGAATGCCCCTCGGAAAAGTGGTGGAGGTCACAGTAGCTTAACAAGACGCTATTAATGTCCTCAGAAGAGACGTGGAGGTCTAAGTAGCTTAACAAGACTGTTTGAATGCCCCTTGGAAGAGACGTGGAGGTCCCAGTAGCTTAACAAGACGGTTTTAATGCTCCTCAGAAAAGTGGTGGAGGTCCCAATAGCTTAACAAGATGCTTTTAATGCCCCTCGGAAAAGTGGTGGAGGTCCCAGTAGCTTAACAAGACGGTTTTAATGCCCCTTGAAAAAGTGGTGGAGTTCGCAGTAGCTTAACAAGACTGTTTGAATGCCCCTTGGAAAAGTGGTGAAGGTCCCAGTAGCTTAACAAGACGGTTTGAATGCCCCTTGGAAGAGACGTGGAGGTACCAGTACCTTAAAAAGACGGTTTTAATGCCCCTCGGAAAAGTGGTGGAGGTCCCAGTAGCTTAACAAGACGCTTTTAATGCCCCTTGGAAGAGACGTGGAGGTCCCAGTAGCTTAGAAAGACGGTTTTAATGCTTCTCGGAAAAGTGGTGGAGGTCCCAGTAGCTTAATAAGACGCTTTTAATGCCCCTCGAAAAAGAGGTGGAGGTCGCAGTAGCTTACCAAGACGGTTTGAATGCCCCTTGGAAGAGACGTGGATGTCCCAGTAGCTTAACAAGACAGTTTGAATTCCCCTTGGAAGAGACGTGGAGGTCCAACTAGCTTAACAAGACGTTTTTAATGCCCCTCGGAAAAGTGGTGGAGATCGCAGTAGCTTAACAAGACGGTTTGAATGCCCCTTGGAAGAGACGTGGAAGTCCCAGTAGATTAACAAGACGGTTTTAATGCTCCTCGGAAAAGTGGTGGACGTCCCAGTAGCTTAACAAGACGCTTTTAATGGCCCTCGGAAAAGTGGTGGAGGTCACAGTAGCTTAACAAGACGCTTTTCATGCTCCTCGGAATAGTGGTGGAGGTCGCAGTAGCTTAACAAGACGCTTTTAATGCCCCTTACAAGAGCCATACAGTACAGCATTTTAAATATATTATTCCCATTATTGGGGAGTGGGTCTCCCACAGTCTTTGCTTATGCCTTCCAAGCAAAAGCTGACAAAAATAAGGACTGAGGAACTTTCAATAATGGCAACACGGACCACGGTCACCCTGGTGGTATAGTGGTGGTGGAGGCTGAGGATAAGGAGAAGAACATAAAACAGCCGAAATGAGGAAGCGTATACCCATGTGTGGGTGTGAAGTGGTGCATTTGAATACACCTCCCGAAATAACACAGTGGATTTGACTTTATGTTACTCTGCTGTCATTTGGTGGTGATGAGAAGTCTGGCCCAATCCAGCTCTTGTTCATTTTGATAAGGGTCAGCTTGTCAGCATTGTCAGTTGACAGGCGAGTGCGCTTATCAGTTATAATTACCCCAGCAGCACTAAAAACACGCTCCGATAACACGCTAGCGGCAGGGCAGGCCAGGACCTCCAAGGTGTACAGAGCGATTTCATTCCAAGTGTCCAGCTTGGATACCCAATAATTAAAAGGCACAGAGGAATCACGGAGGACGCTGGTACGGTCGGCAAGGTACTCCCTCACCATCTTTTGAAACTTTCCACTCCTTGTGAGAGTACCCCGCGCCTCAGGGCCTGTAAGCTGGGCAGGTCTCAGAAAACTGTCCCAGAATGTTGACAGTGTTCCCCTGCCTCTGCTGGATTGGAGTTGCCTCTCTCTCGCTTGTACGCCTTGGTTGGTCAACGAACTGTGACCTCTGCCGCTAGTGTCTTCAGATGGAATTTTTTTTTAACAGTTCTGCAGCAAGGGCCTTCTGGTACTGCCCCATTTTTGTAGACCTCTCCACCTCAGGAATAAGAGAGTGAACGTTCTCCTTGTAGCGGGGGTCTAAAAGTGTCACCAACCAGTAATGACTGTCACCCAACATTTTGACAACGCGAGGGTCACGGTTAAGGCAGAGTAACAAAGTCAGCCATGCGCGCCAGACTGGTAACGGGCAAGACTTCCGTGTCCACACCAAGATGACGAATGACCATGCTCTCCTCCTCCTCCTCCCCCCTGTCCTCAGGCCATCCACGCTGAACCGACGGTATGACAGTTGTACAGGTACTACCGCCTACAGCGCATGATACAAGCTCCTGTTCTTCCTCCTCCTCCTCTCCCTCATTGTCCCCCAATGCACGTTGGGATGAGATGAGGCTGGGCTGTGTGTAATAGACCGCTACGGCTTCTTGATCCATCTCATCATACTCTGGCTGCAATGCCTCCTCTTTAATTCTCTGCAGAGAGCATTGCAAAAGACAGACAAGTGGAATGCTGACGCTAATGATGGAGTCATCGCCACTCACCATCTTGGTGGACTCCTCAAAGTTGGTCAAGATGGTACATACAGTACAGACCAAAAGTTTGGACACACCTTCTCATTTAAAGATTTTTCTGTATTTTCATGACTATGAAAATTGTACATTCACACTGAAGGCATCAAAACTATGAATTAACACATGTGGAATTATATACTTAACAAAAAAGTGTGAAACAACTGAAAATATGTCTTATATTCTAGATTCTTCAAAGTAGCCACCTTTTGCTTTGATGACTGCTTTGCACACACTTGAGAGTCTGCCATAAAGACTGAGAGGAGGGGGCATCTTTGCATGCAGTATGGACAGGGGATTGCCATGCACACACAACAGGTGACACCTGCTGACACTGGTCGTGGACCCTGGGGTTCGCCCCACAAAGTCGGGTGCTTTACTGCCATGTGCCTGATCATGCTGGTGGTGGTCAGGCTGGTAGTTTTGTCACCCCTGCTGATGCTGGCATGGCAGGTGGTACAAATGGCCTTTTTGGGGTTATCAGCAGAGTCTTTAAAAAAATTCCAGACTCTGGAAGACCCACAGGTTGTACTGGCAACGTCCCTCGTGTTGGTGTTACGGGGAACTGTTGCCGGCCTTCTGTGTGCGGCCACCACACTGCTTCTTCCTGCCTGTTGGGGTACTCTGTCTCCCTCACCCGGTCTGCTGCTGGCCTTGCTCTGCATGTCCTCCTGCCACGTTGGGTCAGTTACTAGATCATCCACCACCTCCTCCTCTTCCACTTGCGCACCACGATCCTCCTCCTCACTTCTTGGCAATTGTGTTTCGTCATCGTCAACCTCTTGTGACAAATTGCCAGCGTTGACTTCCTGTGGCCGTGGCTGTTCAAATATTTGGGCATCTCTACATGGGATCTCCTCTTCCACCACTTCAAGCGGAGCAGGCGAGGGGCACAAATCTGAAAATGGACCAGTGAACAGCTCTTCAGAGTGTCCAAGTGTGGGATCAGTTGCTGTCTGACGATACTCGGCATGGTGGGAGGAAGGAGCATCAGGGTGAGGAGGAGTATGCGGTCGAGACTCACGGCTACTAAGAGTTGACCGTGTGGAAGACAGACCGGAAGTGGTGGTCTGCTATCCAATTAATAACCTGTTCACACTGATCAGTTCGCAATACTGGTGTTGTTCTGTGCTTCCCTAGTAATTCGGTCAAGAAGTGGGAGCGAGAAGATATGGCTGTTGGTTGTGGCACATTTTCACCTTGGCCACGGCCCCGTCCTCTGCATGTACCATCACCAGAACGTCCACTTCCATGTCCCTTGCCACGCGCCTTGCCCATTGTAAAGTAAGTAAAATAGCTTACACTCGCACTATCAATGGAAAAAGGGTAATAAAGTAGATTAGAACCGTGGAAGAGGAAAATCACAGTTCTATTTCTCTGGCCTACACCCGACTCTTTTAAACAATCTGAACAATCAGGGAGAAACTATTACTGTTTTTCTTTACGGAAAAAATACCAAAAGGTGAATAATAGAGATTTTTACCGTGGAATGGCAAAACCACAGTTATTGTTTACTGGGGTATACCAGAAAATTTTGAATAGATATATTTGCGGCTGAACACTGAGCGACACACTCAAACTGTTTATTTTTAGGTAAAAATGGCCCAAAAGTGGATAATACAAAGATTTGACCCGTGGAACTGCAAAACCACACTTGTATTTCTCGGGCCCACACCAGACTATTTTCAACAGATATATTTGTGTCTGAAAAATCAGGGAGACACTATTAGTTTTTTTTTACGGCAAAAAATGCCAAGATCAGGATAATAGAGATTTTTACCGTGGAACAGCAAAACCACAGTTATAATTTACTGGTGTATACCAGACTATTTTCAACAGATATATTTGTGTCTGAACAATCAGGAGACACTACTACTGTTTTTCTTTGCGGCAAAAAATGCCAAAAGCAGGATAATAGAGATTTTTTACTGTGGAACAGCAAAACCACAGTTATAATTTACTGGTGAACACCAGACTATTTTCAACAGATATATTTGTGTCTGAACAATCAGGAGACACTATTAGTTTTTTTTTTAAGGTGACACATATTACTATAACTTGCACCCATAGTGCAAAAAAAAAAAAAAACCCTAAAAAAACACAATGGGTTCAACCGTACTCAAATTGTTAACTAGGAGCAATGATTATTGTGAATAATATAATATTTTGATTGGAGATGATCCACCCTCTGGTTCCACCACTGATCCTGAGAATGAAGGAATGGGGAACCTATCAGCTTTTTTTTTCCTGCACAGCTGTGCTCCCAACCGCCCACAGTGCAAAAAAAACCCCTAAAAAAACAATAGGTATAACCGTACTCAAATTGATAATTGGGAGCAACGATTAGTGTGAAGGATATAATATTGTGATTGGCGATGTTCCATCCACTGATTCTGAGAATGAAGAAATGGGGAACCTATTAGCTTTTTTTCCTGCACAGTTGTGCTCCCACCCATTGCGCAAAAATACCCTAAAAAAAATACCCTAAAAAAATGCACTTACTCAAATTGTTAATTGGGAGCAATGATGAGTGTGAAGGGATATAATATCTTGATTGGCGATGGTCCGACCTGTGGTTCCGCCACCGATCCCAAGAATGAAGGAATTGAGAACCTGTAAGCTTTTTTTTTCCTGCACAGTTGTGCTCCCAACCACCCACCCATAGTGCAAAAACTAAAAAAAACAATAGATCCAACTGTACTCAAATTGTTAAATTGGGAGCGTGAAAAAAATAATGCATCCACTTCTTTCTAAATTAGGCTGTCAGACCCCCAAGAATGACATCCTAGTAATATGCCATGACTTATACCTCTTTAAATGTATGAAAAGGATAAACCTGGATATCCAGGTATACGTTCTATTGATTGATTTCTATAAGGGCCTATTTACACATGTAAATGTGTATCTGCTACGGACATGAATGATCGGCTGCAGCCCTTCCACTTGGCCAGCCAATGGATCCGCAAATCACAACAAGTAATTCAAGGAAATGGAAAAGTAAAAAAAAAAATTCTAGTAACATTGCATAGCGTACCGGCGATTGCGCTATTTAACTTGCCATCAGTGATTGACGGCATATAAATGGTTAAACAGCAGTGATTGACGCTTCGCTCTGGCCGCTGCTGTTACAGCAAGATGTCAGCTGTGTAGGATGGGGGCTCTGCTCCTGAGCCCACCCGAAACAGCAATCCAATGGACGGTTTCACACACCACATTATCCAGTGGTGTTTAATTTGCTTTTCTATTTAGGAAACAAAACCGTTTTAATAACGTTTTCCTTCTCTGGTATCTAGGAGCCATTTCAGCTATTTGTAAAGGGAATCTGTCAGCAGGTTTTTCTTGGCTATTCTGAGAGCAGCATGATGGGGTGAGCGCCACACTAGGAGTAGGACCACCGAGCCCAGAGCTATTGCAAGACGTGCAGACAATATATACCAGGTATGAATGAATCCAATACAACATTATTGTTACTTAGGAATGAACCTACTTGGATATAATACATCCCTTGATATGTATATACCAAAAGGTCATTATCTTGGGAATGCCTATATTGGCTTTTATTATTTGGGATTATATCCTTTTACTATGTGACCTAGGATATACTATCAGTACTATCAGTATGCATTAGCACAATTGGAGCTACTACTATTTAGCCCTGATGTCTCTGCAATTCAAATATTTACATTATACCTCCTCACTATTATATGGTATTACTATATATATGTGTGTGTGCTCTTTTCTTTCCCGCCATGTACCCAAATTATTATAATAAAGGTCTTTTTTAACACATTGACCCCTTGTCGGATGTACTATATATTGGTTGTTGTTGAGAGCAGCATGATGTAGAGACAAAGACCCTGATTCTAGGGACGTCTCACTTACAGGGCTGCTTGTTGTAGTTTTGATAAAAATCACACTTTTATTAGCAGAAGATTATCACTAGAGGACTAGTAAACCTGCTGCCAGGTAGTCCAACCACGCCCCCCACCACTGATTGGCAGTTTATATACAGTGTACACAGAAAGCGGCCAATCAGTGGTGTGGGTGGGGTTATTATACAGAGCTCAGCATTCAGAGATCTGCATGAGAAAAAAACCTGCAATTTTATCAAAATAACACCAAGCAGCCCAGTAAGTGATACATCGTTGGAATCAGGGCCTCGGATTATGCTGCTCTCAAATGGGATAGCAAAAACCTGCTGACATATTCCATTTAAAGGGGCAGCTGCTACTAAATCCAGACATGGTGCAAAATGTAAATTCTGCTGCAGATTTACTGCTGTAGATTTTTAATTCCTAAAAATCCCTGTAGATTCAGAGGATCTCAACCTTTTCAATGCAAATTATTTTCAAGACTTATTCACAGATATTATGAAATATTACAGTAGAAATAAAAAAAAAAAGCACAATACCTAAACCCCTTCCTTGGGAAAAATGTACGGCAAGTATAAGAAAGACAAAAATTTATTCTGGAGTCATATTGAAGTCTAAATAGAATTGTAACCATACAATGTAAACAGCAGCGAATGTAAGTAGGATCCACTTGATCTATATAAGAGGAACGTTTTCCAAAGCTGATCTTCTGATCCCACCGCTATGCTGGCTGCACCGGCATTGTGATCGTCAGCACCTGGAATATACGTCACGTTTTACTGCAGCTCATAGAACCAAATGATAAGACGCAGAGCAGTGTGAGGCTTGTGACTCGCTATACACAAAATATACGACATGTTTGATGAATGGCATAAAGGAAAGCCGATGCATTCAGATGTCTCAGGGCAACTATATGTTGTGATAGATAAGTTCCTGTCAGGGTGAGGGGCAGCATCCTATCTGCTCACTCATCATGACAGGTTTACAACATGTTGACTCATGGACGTGATCAGTCAGTCAATCGATGACATAGATGCACGTTCTTGATTCCGACAGGTAGGTCAGAGAAGTCCGTCTCAAACAGTTTACCTTCACCCATCTAGGATGGATGGCTGCTGACATCGTTGGCCATTATGTCCATACACAATTATTATCCCCTAATTGTGATGTACAGTACAAATTTATATTGTGGTACCGTGTTAGCCAGAAAATTTGATGGAAATAATTTTATGCCCAAAAATGGCAAAAGTATTCTCGGAGTGATACCTTTATTGGCTAACCAGAAAAAAATATATATATATGCAAACTTACAGAGCACACAGGCTCCTTCTTCAGGCAGGATTACAAATGTTATGAATTCATTTGTAATATTGCCTGAAGAAGGAGCCTCTGTGCTCTGAAAGCTTGCATATATATAAAGGTATCACTCCGAGAATACTTTTGCCATTTTTGGGCATAAAAGTATTCACATAGAATTATTCACTAATTAAAACAATTTATTTTTGCTAAATAAATGTATACATTTTTTAAAATTTTATTATATACATTTTCTCAGAGAACCTCTTTAAGAAGGAGATTTCAGAATGGGCTATAAGACATGTCCAGCTTTGCTTAATTGTCTCACCTTACTGTCCTTGTTGAACTGAGCTCCACTTTGTTCTTGGATGATATTGTAAGGAATGAAGACGTCTAGATGATACAAATCGGGACGTCTGACTATTCTGTCTTCACCCAAGTCCAACACAAGAGATCTAGCAGAAGACTGTAAAGAGAAGACCAGAGTGGTAGCAACGCTTATGTCGCTGAATGCTTCTGTACGGGAAAGAAAGTTGTAACCAACAAGTGCACAAAAATCTAAACTTTTATCTTGATACGTGGCCAACTAGAAGTTACTGTGTAGCTCCACACGTCTCATACATTAAATCTGACACGTGGAGGAACTGCTCACAGAAAATGCTGAAAAATATTTTTTAGGATTCACACTGCATTAAAAGGGGTTGTCCACCACTTTAATACTAATGGAATATCCTTAGGATAGGTCATCAATATTAAAGTGCCAGGCAACCCCTTTAAGTGAGGCATAATGAATGGTACCAGAATTTCAGATAACGTAGCCTTCATTAGGCAGAAGGCCCACTCGGTTATATGAAGAAATCTGGGGTCCCCAAAAGCAAACCCAGTAATCACCAGATTCCCGTGTGGTGACTACTTAATCTGCTTTTTGGGAAGACCAGAACTGACCCCTATATTTAACCAAGTGGGTCCCCTCAAGCTACATTATCCTGTCTGATGAAGGCTACATTAGCTGAAACATTCTTCATCTTCATTATGCCTCATTTAACGCAATGTGAATCATGGACATGAGAAAAATGAAATAAAAAAATAAATACATTTAAAGCATTTTCTGTGCGATTCCTCCAAATGTCGCATTAATATAGAAAAAATAAAGAGCGGCGTGTTCTACACTATTGCAACAAGCCTCTTTCATCATTTCTATCATCATTATACCATCATGTATATGCACCAGCACCATGGAATCAATGGCACTATATAATTAAATAATAATAATATATACATCTTCCCACCAGCTTGTTTTCCCTCTATCTCCTCTCTGGATCTATGAAGCCAGAACTGTCAAAGAAGAGGTGATGGTGGAGATGGAGGGGAAACAAGCAGGGGGGAAGGCTTATATAAATGACTGGTCCCGCCGTAAAGCACTGGGCGTCTGTGCTTGGTTTGAACAGTCGTTCTCTGCTGACAGTCATTTACAGAGATCTTCTTTCTCATTCCAACAGCTTGCAAACAACCCACCATGGTATGAAAAAAAAAATGATATCATCATCATCCAGCAAATGTGTCACAGCTGCCAGCAATTGGCTACTGTGGACACATCAAAGCTGTGATGATAAAAGTTGGCAGAGGAGGACCGGTAGCACGAGGTTGGCACAGACTTTTAATAAAGGAAGACTATTGGAAATCACATGAAATACAAAAAGGTCACAATCCTAAACCACATCTAAGGCTCTCACCACTTTAGGTAAAGAGACTTCAGCCACCAGAAAACTTGGGTGTCCTACAGGAGGTTCCGCCACAATCATGTAATCTGGTTTCACGGGTGAACTGATAAAAAAAGGAAGGCAGCAGTATAATGCAAGGGTACACCATCAATTTATGATCTGTTGGGGTCAATCTCTAATATAATAAAGGGGCACTGATGCTGGTAATGAGGAACAGCCCCTTTCACAGTCATTCCCTGCACATTGGCATCATGGCCTCCACTGTGCAGCGGAACGACAGCATAGATCCAGCAAAGTGAATGGGCTTAGCTGCAGTTCTCCTGCACAGTGAAAATCTGGGTAGCTGCCCCACACCAGCATATTCTTTAAAAAGGGCAGCGGGGTTACTTCCAGGCTGCAGCCCCCTTATTTTTGGAGTCCAAGAAGTTGGATATCCTATATTTTTCGTAAGATGGGATTCTAAAAAAAGTAAATGCATGCATTAAAGCTCAAAGTAACCCAAACCTTTCAACTTCTGAGATCAGGGACTTGCTTGGAGTTAGCTGGGAGGGTCTGTAGGAAAAAAATAAAGAACATAAAGACATAATAGTTAAAACAACAAAAAAAAAAACAATGTCCACATTGTTCTTGCACCATAACAAGCCATTCTGCAACTTCCCCCATCTGTTGAGTATAACCCATCACCACGAGGAGTGGTGCTCCCCCATCTGTTGGGTATAACCCATCACCACGAGGAGTGGCGCTCCCCCATCTGTTGGGTATAACCTATCACCTCAAGGAGTGGCGCTCCCCCATCTGTTGGGTATAACCCATCACCACGAGGAGTGGCGCTGCCCCATCTGTTGGGTATAACCTATCACCAGAAGGAGTGGCGCTCGTCATACTTTGTGTCCCTAGGGGAAATGTGGTATTATAAGACATGGATGAGCGAGGAACATCAGAGAAGAAGCCGCCGATGCTCAACAGCAGCCTACTCTGTCGTCTTTTACAGACTGTATGCCATAGACTTGTACCTTAGAGTTGGGACTTACCCCATTATGTCCATTTCCTGAATCATCGGTTTTGATTTGGTTCTGATATTCTGTTCAAAAATGGATCCCAGGAACTTCCGATTTTTCAGCATTTTCCACTCTGAAGGGAAACCATAGATGATTAACAGGGTCAGACTGGAACTGAAACTCAGCCCTGGCATGTGAGAGGACGCAGGCCCGCCCGACACGAGTTGAATGTGATACATTTTCGTGAATGATTTGGGTATATGTCACAATAAAAATTGCTGCAAACTGCACTTTATCATCGATAGACAAAAACTGACATAATGTAAAATATAAACTTCCCTCCAGGAAAATGTTAATTTCTTTCAACTGGAGGGACGGACATATTTGTAATATAGAGCTCCAAGTTCCCAAAAACGCTATGTTTGATAGTACCAGGAAAAGTGAATCCTTGCAGATTTGAAGCAGTTTCATGTCTATTCTTTCAGTATTTTTGCAGCGTTTCTAAAGAACGGGAAAAAAAAATCTCAAAAACCGCAATATCAAGGGGATTTTCCTGCCGAGCGACACGTTTTTTGTGCAGAAATGTTCTTCCCTTTCTTTTTTGTTTATATTTTGTGTTATACACCAGTGGCCAAAATTGAGGCAACACCTTCAGTTTTTCACCATCACCAATATTTAATGGAGGATTTCACTGACCTACTTACTTGTACACACGCCCTCTTCTGCCATATGTATTCTATGTTGGTTTATAGTGACCTGGGTGTGATTTAAGACAGATATTGTGCGATTAAAATGCGGTTTTTATATTTTAAAGCCAGTTTGTCATCAGAAGGTAAGCAATTACATGTTTCCGTTCTCAAAGTGTGGAAGCGGTTTCAAGAGACTGGTTCGATAAAGAATAAACCAGGTAGAGAAAGGAAGAAGGCTACAAGTCCTCAGACTGATAGAAGAATTGTTAGAATCGCCCTAAATAACAGGGAATAAACTGCTGTTAACATCAACAAGGAGCTTGTTAACACCGGAGTGACCGTGTCTGATCGGACGGTTCGACGACGACTGGTAAACGCGGGGTTAAGAGCCAGAATACCAGGTAAAAAGCCATTTTTGAATGCCTCACAGTGTCAGAAACGTCTGCAGGGGCCAAAGAACATTGTAAATGGACCATTGAACAATGGAGAAATGTTATATGGAGCGATGAGACACGCATATCCATCTTTGGCAGCGACGGTGTCCGCTACGTTCGACGACGACCTGGAGAGGACTGGTTGTCAGAGGGTACAGTACCCACCATGAAGCATCCTCTGAGTGTTATGGTAGGGGGCTGCGTGTCCAGAGATGCAGGTGGTCGGCTGCAGGTAATTGAAGAAACAGTTAATGCTGAAAAGTACATCAAGGACGTCCTTCAGCCTAAACTCATTCCTTCGGCACACGATGTATTTGGTGAAGGGACACCGTATATTTTAAGATGGAGCCCCATGAAATACAGCTAAAAAATGTCTCTCTTGGTTCAAGGACAAAAATGTCCAGCTATTGAATTGGCCAGGAAACAGCCCCGATCTCAATCCTATTGAGAATCTCTGGGCTCGGCTCAAAAGAGAGGTGTCAAAACAGCGGGCTTCACACAAGCAGGAACTCATTGCAGCCATCATCAAATCATGGCTTCATATCATCACACCATCTGATTTACACAAACTGGTAGATAGCATGCCAAGTAGATGCCAGGCCGTCATCAAGGCCGAGGGCTATCCAACTGAGTATTAACATTTAGTGTTAGATATGAAAATAGGACAAATCAATGGCTTTTCTCCCACAGTCATCTGAGTGACAATAGTGTCCAATTTGTTGACAAATGAACAAATTTCCTGCTAATATTGTGTTTCTATATGAGATTTTATTTCTACTTAAAAACTTTACTGTGAAATCAAAAACATTCATGAAATTTGTATTTGTATTGGCAAAATGCTAAAAATTCATAAATCTTGGGGGTGTTGCCTCAATTTTGGCCACTAGTGTATAGAGTTCCTCAGTATATTTATATTTTGTCCCCCATCACCTTTTTCATCTCTCCTTACAAGTATGCCTTGTATCTTAATTAAAACATGGTAGTAAGTAGCATATTAAACCCTTTTATAATGGGTAGTGTAGAATCGCTGCATATTTCAGGGTTATGCGCTCCTGAGGACTCATTAGTGCTGCCCTCCTCAGGCGAAACCTGGTTGTGACCTCGTATAATATGGGGCTAGCCGGTCTCACCTACCAGTTTGGGTCACAAACCCTTTTTCGTTTGCTTTGATGTTTTACTCATTGTTTATTAAGTTTACACCCCAAATCTCTCCTAATCCTGGAGATCAAACCTATGAAAGCAATTTATGAATGATCGTAACACCTCTATGAAGGGTAATTATCATCTCCTTCATAAATATACATTTATATGTATAAATACATATGTGGTCAATGCATAGTACTGGCACATGACTTATCACTTTCCAGGACCTTACAAAGCACCAGGAACATTGATAACAAGCGGAGGTGAAGCGATTCTGGCAACTTAATAGGAAAGGATTCTTTACAGTTAGAGCAGTCAGACTGTGGAATGCCAACCACAAGATATAGTAATGGCAGATAGTATAACAACATTTATAGAAGGGCTGGATACTTTTTTAACAAAACATGACATTGTGGGTTATAAATAATCTAGTAATAGAAAATCTATAACTTTGGAGATAGACCAAGGACATTAAAGTTCAAACTTTTTCAACCTATGTAACTATGCAAGTATGCAGAATGCACATTAGGAAAATGCTTGAAATGCAATTCCTTATAATATTATTTTACAAGTAATTTCCTCTTAATTTTCTGATTTGTAAAGTGCTAGTTATAAGCCCAATCTATGGATCTAAAAAGTGCAAAACACTCCTGAAACACTTGTACGTATGTTCTATAATCTGTATTTCTTATGGTGCCTAAGGGAAGCCGTAATGATAAGACTCCTGCTTGGTATCAAGTACAATTATTTGCCTCCATAATGAAAGTGAATTACCAATGATGAAAGGGTTAATACTTGGACCCTGCATCAGTAATAACCCTTGTAGTAACCATGACAACTATTGTGAGGGCATAAACAAGTGTCATAAAGAAGATTGCATAAAAGAATGCCGCACTGCCATGATCAACGCCATTACTGATGATGCGCCTGAGGACCTTGAGCTTGACCACCCCACGTAATGTGCCAACGTTGGTGTAATTTGGAGGTTCTAGCAGGGAAAGGGGTTGTCTTCTTAGACACCCCGGGGGCATGGGAAGGTAACAGAGGGGGGGTCCCCAAAACAGGATCCCCTTCTGTTACTATGTACAAAGAGCTGCTCTTCTTTGGGAGTTCATGGATGGATCCTTGACTTTAATGGGTGATAAATTGGGAGAGGGGGGGATACTCATCCTATTAGGGGTTATCCATAATGAGCAACCCCTGTAACCAAGTGCCCAACTTCTTGAGAGACGGAGCTGGATCTGTAAGGGAGAAGTGGTAGATCCACCTGGGAAATCAGATCAACTAAATTCGTTCCAGCAATAAATGTGGTGACAGATATCGCAGCTATCACATTAATAGTCTATATTTGTTATGTCGTTCTCTGTAAATATGTACAAATTCTAAAACTCCGTCATATATCGGCACTAACTCTCTAAGCCCAAGGGAAGGGCAGCCCTCGAGCCATGGTTCCCTAGAGGTTTCCTCCACAGGGGGTTTTCCTCTCCTGAGCGCTGGAGGGTGACTCTTCGTGAGTCGAGGGTTGTGCCATTTTCGGTGTCATGTAAATTTAAATAAAGTTGAGAATGTTTGACACCTAATTGCAATGATTTGTGTATTTATTTTGTATGTGTCTGATTCATTTTGTTTGGGAGTCGGGGTCCATCACACATCACTGAGTCATACGTCTGGACATCTGCCGCCAGCAGTTTTGCCCCAGGGGTTGCCCCTGCTCTGGGGAGTTTGATGGAGCAGAGAAGACAAGAATTACAGCACTCATCCTCAGAATAAGGACTTCTATTACAGTACTACAAGCAGCTTCCTCACCTCATTCACACAGTGAGTATTTTGGGCACTAATTTACAGCAGTATTTGTAAGCTGAAGACCAGAGGGGAACAAACACAGTGAAAAATAGTAACTGAAACACTTTCACCTCTTCTGTTTTGGATCCACTCCTGGCGTCTGCTAACAAATACTGATGCAAAATATCGCCATGGAAGTGCCCTAAATTCTTACTGACTGATTTGACTGTTTGAGTTGCAGTCAAGCAACAGAGGTTGCAAGCGTTAAAGGAGTTTTCTGGTCTCAAAAACCCCTGTCCCCCTTGCCATTTTTCTCTATCCTGAACCTGTGCTTCCTGCCCCGATCTCAGACTGTCTGACCTAGTCCTTGTCTTCGCTCTCCTGTGTCTGGTACCCTGGTACCTCCGGAATGCTGCTGCAGTCCCGGGGACTGCACTGAAGTTGTACCTGGTGCCTACTGGCGGCCCAGTCTATCCTCACCACCAAAGGTTCTAGTGGAGACCCAGTAGACACCTAGTCACAACCCTCCCGTGGGGCAGTGGGTCCATATCCACCAGTGTTACACCCACATAGCAAATGTGGTACCAATATTCAAGAACGGGATAATATCTGAGCCTGGAATTTATAGGCAGGTAAGTTTAACTTGTACTGTGGGCAACATCTTTGAGGGTTTTCTAAGAGATACTAACCTGGAGCACCTCAATAAGAATAACCTAAACATATGATTATGAGGGATCTGTCCTGCAAACTAATCTGAAAAGATTCTATGCGGAGGTAAGTTCTAGGTTGGACCAGGGAAACTTAGTGGTTTTCGTCTATCTGGACTTTTCAAAGGCATTTGATACAGTGCCATACAACAGGTTAGTACATAAAAATGTTCAATATATTATATGGTAAACTTGCTCCACGAAAGAACAAGTCCTTGTGTTGGAAAAATCAAGGAAAATATCAGTGATGCGGTCGTTACCTCTTGACAGCTCCATTTCGTACTTGTTCTCTAGTCCCTCCATGGCCACGGTGATAAAAAATTCCCTGAGAAGCTCATTATTCTAATAAAAAAAATACAAAGTAAGGAGCTGACACAAAGGAGAGCAGACAGCTCGTATGTCGGAATAAGCAATTGCAGTTACCTTAATTTTCTCAAAGAAGGTGCCATTAATCACTATGTCGTACGCCATGCAGCCGCCTCCACCTGTAGGACAAAGTGCACCAGGACTTAGATACTTTGCGATGCCGAATCAATCCATTGATCTTAGTTGGGCTGCTATGAATAATTAGCATAAGTTCTTAAAGGGGAATCCAAGTAGTGGGCAATCCCTTTAAGTCCCAAATCTAAACCAAAAAAGTTCAAAAGACAACAACAAACTTTATTCCGCAGACTGGAAGTGGACCTACCAGAACCTGTGGAGACGGCACCTTTGATCATTGAGGATTAGTAAGTTGTAATACTTGCTATTTTATCCCCTTTAAGGATATCTCTGGACTACCCCTTTAAAAAGAGACTTGCTGTATTAAAAAAAAAGTACTATTATCAACTTCAACGTGGGGCTCTCCAAGGCTCATGGGGACTCGATAGCCGGAGGGATCATCAGATTCCAGGATGCTGACTAACTCCTGCTCCGTCAGGTCCGGGGGCGCTGAGATCTGGTTCGACTTGCAGATGTTAATAAAGATTTTGGTATTTTTGGATGTGCGAGTTTTAATGCAGAAACCTACCAGAAATAAAAACAAAAAGTGAACAAAAACACAATAAAATCGGCAAAAGCCAAGCAGCATTTACATGTAACCAACTGTATAAGAAAAAACGATGTGACCCCCCACGTTGGTTGCATCATGTGACCGTTGCAGTCATTAAGACCCCACTGCCCCACTGTGGTATCTGTCGCATAATATGCACAAAGTAATCTGGATAATAATCAGAGGACGCCCATCTCACTCGGCTGGGGTCTGATCTGTCTGCTTTCTGGTAAGTTCGGTATTCTGCTCTGTATCTCCTGTTTGGCCTGAAATGAGGCAATAAGTGAGAATCAGTGAGTAACATGAACAGGATGGTTCTGCAAACAGATTTTTCCTGCACCAAAATAGTACAACTGTGAGGGGTCTAAAGCCAACAATACACATTAGGTAAATGTTGGAGACTGCCGCGCCCCCGGCAGCTGACGGAGGAGACATTCACCCGGTGATTGCTGGCCTCTCCAATTCATCTTTCGTACCTTCATCAGCATCTGTTCATACAGCGCTTCCTCCATGTTTGTGTTCATTTCTGCAGACAGCAGCGACTTGTCAGACGCCATTTTTTCGGTCAAAGACAGAAGCTCAGGGTTCTTGTTTTATAAGAGAAAACCTGAAAAATGAAAATATGTATTAATCTTCTCCACAGACAACGACAAGGGGAGAGTGCGGGAGCCTGACGGCCCACGACACGAGGGGGGGGCGTGGGAGCCCGACGGCCCACGACACGAGGGGGGGGCGTGGGAGCCCGACGGCCTACGACACGAGGGGGGGGCGCGGGAGCCCGACGGCCCACGACACGAGGGGGAGGCGCGGGAGCCCGACGGCCCACGACACGAGGGGGAGGCGCGGGAGCCCGACGGCCCACGACACGAGGGGGGGGCACGGGAGCCCGACGGCCCACGACACGAGGGGGGGCGCGGGAGCCCGACAGCCCACGACACGAGGGGGGGCGCGGGAGCCCGACAGCCCACGACACGAGGGGGGGCGCGGGAGCCCGACAGCCCACGACGACACGAGGGGGGGGCGCGGGAACCCGACAGCCCACGACACGAGGGGGGGGGGCGGGAGCCCGACAGCCCACGACACGAGGGGGGGCGCGGGAGCACGACAGCCCACGACACGAGGGGGGGGCGCGGGAGCCCGACAGCCCACAACACGAGGGGGGGCGCGGGAGCCCGACAGCCCACGACACGAGGGGGTGCGGGAGCCCGACAGCCCACGACACGAGGGTGTGAGGGAGCCTGACAGCCCACGACATGAAGGGGTGCGGGAGCCCGACAGCCCACGACACGAGGGTGTGAGGGAGCCTGACAGCCCACGACACGAGGGTGTGAGGGAGCCTGACAGCCCACGACACGAGGGGGTGCGGGAGCCCGACAGCCCACGACACGAGGGGGGGGGCGCGGGAGCCCGACAGCCCACGACATGAGGGGGGGGCGCGGGAGCCCGACAGCCCACGACACAAGGGGGGGCGCGGGAGCCCGACAGCCCACGACACGAGGGGGGGCGCGGGAGCCCGACAGCCCACGACACGAGGGGGGGCGCGGGAGCCCGACAGCCCACGACACGAGGGGGGGGCGCAGGAGCCCGACAGCCCACGACACGGGGGGGGGGGTGGGGGAGCCCGACAGCCCACGACACGAGGGGTGCGGGAGCCTGACAGCTGACGACACGAGGGGGTGCGGGAGCCTGACAGCTGATGACATGAGGGGGTGCGAGACCCTGACAATAATGGGAGTGGGATTCTGCACACCTACAGCTAGCTACTTATTGTCCTGAATGTAGTAATCACCTTGGCACATTCCCATCTTCTTACCTGTAGTACAGACGCCAAACACCACTACTCTGACTGCAACCACCCAGCTACAGCGTCACCAGCCTCAGCAACAGGGGAGCGTCTAGATTGGAGTTGATGTCTTGAGGGGGAGGAGTGATTTCATGGAATCATGACCTCACCGGAAGGGGCGGGGCCTTCTCAGTCCAGTGGACACTATTCCACCTGCAGCTGCAGCAGTGCGCACATTGTGCCGGGACAGGAGGACTGGTGATGAGGAGCTCGTGTTCTGCGTTGTGCTGTGAGGACTGAGGCGGGGAGAACTGACCATGTGAATAAATGCTGTGCTGGCAAAAAGGGGGGTGGTGTGAGGGGCATCCAGGGGGCTGTGTGGGTGGTGTGAGGGGGCCAGGGGTAGCGGCAATTCTGCTGCAGAAACACTTAAAAACGCTTGGTAGAAGGTTTGCCATGTTCCCCAATGAACGCAAGCACTAACGCAGCACTAACAATTATTTTGCGGAAGCGCGGCGCTTTCGCCACCATTGACTTGCATTGGAACACATGGAATCCGCATCACTGGATCTGTACATGCAGATTCCATGAGTTTCAATGTGCGGATGGTACCCGGGTTTGGAGAAGAGGAGACTCTCCTCCGGACCAGGGTACCATAGAACCTGTAAAAAAAGAATAAAATAAAAAATAAATATTATACTTACCTTCTGATGGCCCCCGGTGTCTTTATCCGATGTGTCCTGGCTTGCCGGCAGCTCGCGATGCTCCGTCAGGTCCGGGGGCGCTGAGATCTGGTTCGACTTGCAGATGTTAATAAAGATTTTGGTATTTTTGGATGTGCGAGTTTTAATGCAGAAACCTACCAGAAATAAAAACAAAAAGTGAACAAAAACACAATAAAATCGGCAAAAGCCAAGCAGCATTTACATGTAACCAACTGTATAAGAAAAAACGATGTGACCCCCCACGTTGGTTGCATCATGTGACCGTTGCAGTCATTAAGACCCCACTGCCCCACTGTGGTATCTGTCACATACTATGCACAAAGTAATCTGGATAATAATCAGAGGACGCCCATCTCACCCAGCTGGGGTCTGATCAGTCTGCTTTCTGGTAAGTTCGGTATTCTGCTCTGTATCTCCTGTTTGGCCTGAAATGAGGCAATAAGTGAGAATCAGTGAGTAACATGAACAGGATGGTTCTGCAAACAGATTTTTCCTGCACCAAAATAGTACAACTGTGAGGGGTCTAAAGCCAACAATACACATTAGGTAAATGTTGGAGACTGCCGCGCCCCCGGCAGCTGACGGAGGAGACATTCACCCGGTGATTGCTGGCCTCTCCAATTCATCTTTCGTACCTTCATCAGCATCTGTTCATACAGCGCTTCCTCCATGTTTGTGTTCATTTCTGCAGACAGCAGCGACTTGTCAGACGCCATTTTTTCGGTCAAAGACAGAAGCTCAGGGTTCTTGTTTTATAAGAGAAAACCTGAAAAATGAAAATATGTATTAATCTTCTCCACAGACAACGACAAGGGGAGAGTGCGGGAGCCTGACGGCCCACGACACGAGGGGGGGGCGTGGGAGCCCGACGGCCCACGACACGAGGGGGGGGCGTGGGAGCCCGACGGCCCACGACACGAGGGGGGGGCGCGGGAGCCCGACGGCCCACGACACGAGGGGGAGGCGCGGGAGCCCGACGGCCCACGACACGAGGGGGGGGCACGGGAGCCCGACGGCCCACGACACGAGGGGGGGCGTGGGAGCCCGACAGCCCACGACACGAGGGGGGGGGCGGGAGCCCGACAGCCCACGACACGAGGGGGGGGCGCGGGAGCCCGACAGCCCACGACACGAGGGGGGGCGCGGGAGCCCGACAGCCCACGACACGAGGGGGGGCGCGGGAGCCCGACAGCCCACGACACGAGGGGGGGCGCGGGAGCCCGACAGCCCACGACGACACGAGGGGGGGGCGCGGGAACCCGACAGCCCACGACACGAGGGGGGGGGCGGGAGCCCGACAGCCCACGACACGAGGGGGGGGCGCGGGAGCACGACAGCCAACATCACGAGGGGGGGGCGCGGGAGCCCGACAGCCCACAACACGAGGGGGGGCGCGGGAGCCCGACAGCCCACGACACGAGGGGGTGCGGGAGCCCGACAGCCCACGACACGAGGGTGTGAGGGAGCCTGACAGCCCACGACATGAAGGGGTGCGGGAGCCCGACAGCCCACGACACGAGGGTGTGAGGGAGCCTGACAGCCCACGACACGAGGGTGTGAGGGAGCCTGACAGCCCACGACACGAGGGGGTGCGGGAGCCCGACAGCCCACGACACGAGGGGGGGGGCGCGGGAGCCCGACAGCCCACGACATGAGGGGGGGGCGCGGGAGCCCGACAGCCCACGACATGAGGGGGGGGCGCGGGAGCCCGACAGCCCACGACACGAGGGGGGGCGCGGGAGCCCGACAGCCCACGACACGGGGGGGGTGGGGGAGCCCGACAGCCCACGACACGAGGGGGGGCGCGGGAGCCCGACAGCCCACGACACGAGGGGGGGGCGCAGGAGCCCGACAGCCCACGACACGGGGGGGGTGGGGGAGCCCGACAGCCCACGACACGAGGGGTGCGGGAGCCTGACAGCTGACGACACGAGGGGGTGCGGGAGCCTGACAGCTGACGACATGAGGGGGTGCGAGACCCTGACAATATTGGGAGTGGGATTCTGCACACCTACAGCTAGCTACTTATTGTCCTGAATGTAGTAATCACCTTGGCACATTCCCATCTTCTTACCTGTAGTACAGACGCCAAACACCACTACTCTGACTGCAACCACCCAGCTACAGCGTCACCACGCCTCAGCAACAAGGGAGTGTCTAGATTGGAGTTGATGTCTTGAGGGGGAGGAGTGATTTCATGGAATCATGACGTCACCGGAAGGGGCGGGGCCTTCTCAGTCCAGTGGACACTATTCCACCTGCAGCTGCAGCAGTGCGCACATTGTGCCGGGACAGGAGGATGGTGATGAGGAGCTCGTGTTCTGCGTTGTGCTGTGAGGACTGAGGCGGGGAGAACTGACCATGTGAATAAATGCTGTGCTGGCAAAAAGGGGGGTGGTGTGAGGGGCATCCAGGGGGCTGTGTGGGTGGTGTGAGGGGGCCAGGGGTAGCGGCAATTCTGCTGCAGAAACACTTAAAAACGCTTGGTAGAAGGTTTGCCATGTTCCCCAATGAACGCAAGCACTAACGCAGCACTAACAATTATTTTGCGGAAGCGCGGCGCTTTCGCCACCATTGACTTGCATTGGAACACATGGAATCCGCATCACTGGATCTGTACATGCAGATTCCATGAGTTTCAATGTGCGGATGGTACCCGGGTTTGGAGAAGAGGAGACTCTCCTCCGGACCAGGGTACCATAGAACCTGTAAAAAAAGAATAAAATAAAAAATAAATATTATACTTACCTTCTGATGGCCCCCGGTGTCTTTATCCGATGTGTCCTGGCTTGCCGGCAGCTCGCGATGGTCTGAAAAGGACCTGCCGTGACGTCATTAAGTCATGTGATGGGTCATGCGACCGCTGACGTCGGCAGGCCATCAGAAGGTAATTATATATTTATTTTTTACCATTCTTTTACGGTCACTCTATATAAATCCATGCCGGTTGCATGGATTTATATAGTGTGACCAAGTTGTCAAGCACTTTCCAAGTGATGCTAAAATCGCTTGTCAACCCGCATGCGGAAATGCAAGTAGAACGCTTCACATCAGCAAGTCCCTGGCAGGAAAAACGCATGTACAATCCGCATGTACAATCCACATGCGTTTTTTCTAGCAGGGAGAAGCAGAAACGCTCAAAAAAATCCGGAGCATTTCTGCATCGTGGGCACATAGCCTTACATTAATTGTATGACTCAATACTGAGCACACGTAACCATCTATACACAGCGGGAGGCCGCACGTAGCCATCTATACACAGCGGGAGGACGCACGTAGCCATCTATACCCAGCGGGAGGCCGCACGTACCCATCTATACACAGCAGGAGGCCGCACGTAGCCATCTATACACAGCAGGAGGCCGCACATAGCCATCTATACACAGCAGGAGGCCACACGTAGCCATCTATACACAGCGGGAGGCCGCACGGCGCCACCTATACACAGCGGGAGGCCGCACGGCGCCACATATACACAGCGGGAGGCCGCACGGCGCCACCTATACACAGCGGGAGGCCGCACGGAGCCACCTATACACAGCGGGAGGCCGCACGGCGCCACCTATACACAGAGGGAGGCCGCACGGCGCCACCTATACACAGAGGGAGGCCGCACGGCGCCACCTATACACAGCGGGAGGCCGCACGGCGCCACCTATACACAGCGGGAGGCCGCACGTAGCCACCTATACACAGCGGGAGGCCGCACGGTGCCACCTATACACAGCGGGAGGCCGCACGGCGCCACCTATACACAGCGGGAGGCCGCACGGCGCCACCTATACACAGCGGGAGGCCGCACGGCGCCACCTATACACAGCGGGAGGCCGCACGGCGCCACCTATACACAGCGGGAGGCCGCACGGCGCCACCTATACAAAGCGGGAAGCCGCACGGCGCCACCTATACACAGCGGGAGGCCCCATGGTGCCACCTATACACAGCGGGAGGCCCCATGGCGCCACCTATACACAGCGGGAGGCCGCACGGCGCCACCTATACACAGCGGGAGGCCGCACGGCGCCACCTATACACAGCGAGAGGCCGCACGGCGCCACCTATACACAGCGGGAGGCCACACGGCGCCACCTATACACAGCGGGAGGCCGCACGATGCCATCTATACACAGCACGGGGCCGCACAATGCCATCTATGCACAGCGGGAGGCCGCACGGCGCCATCTATGCACAGCGGGAGGCTGCACGGTGCCATTTATACACAGCGAGAGGCCGCACAGCGCCTCCCCCAGAGACAGCAGGAGGCCGCACGGCGCCATCTATACACAGCGGGAGGCCGCACGATGCCATCTATACACAGCACGGGGCTGCACAATGCCACCTATACACAGCGGGAGGCCGCACGGCGCCAGCTATACACAGTGGGAGGCCGCACGGCACATCTATACACAGCGGGAGGCCGCACGGTGCACCCCCAGAGACAGCAGGAGACCGCACGGCGCCATCTATATGCAGCGGGAGGCCACACGGCGCCCCCCCCAGAGACAGCAGGAGGCCGCGCGACGCCATCTATACACAGCGGGAGGCCGCACGTCGCCACCTATACACGGCAGGGGGCCGCACAACGCCATCTATACTCAGCAGGAGGCCGCACGGCGCCACCTATACACAGCGGGAGGCCGCACGGCGCCACCTATACACAACAGGGGGCCACACGATGCCATCTATACTCAGCAGGAGGCCGCATGGTGCCACCTATACACAGCGAAGGCCGCATGGCGCCCCCCCCAGAGACAGCAGTAGGCCGCACGGCACCATCTATACTCAGCAGGAGGCCGCACGGCGCCATCTATACACAGCGGGAGGTCTCACGGCGCCCCCGACCTCAGAGACAGCAGGAGGCCGCACGTCGCCATCTATACTCAGCAGGAGGATGCACGGCGCCACCTATACACAGCGGGAGGCCGCACGGCGCCACCTATACACAGCGGGAGGCCGCGCGGCACCACCTATACACAGCGGGAGGCCGCACGGCGCCACCTATACACAGCGGGAGGCCGCACGGCGCCATCTATACATAGCGGGAGGCCGCACGGCGCCACCTATACACAGCGGGAGGCCGCACGGCGCCACCTATACACAGCGGGAGGCTTCACGGCGTCATCTATACACAGCGGGAGGCCGCACGGCGACCTCCCCAGAGACAGCAGGAGGCCGCACGGCGCCATCTATACACAGCGGGAGGCCGCACGATGCCATCTATACACAGCATGGGGCTGCACAATGCCACCTATACACAGCGGGAGGCCGCACGGCGGCGTCTATACACAGCGAGAGGCTGCACGGTGCCACCTATACACAGCGGGAGGCTGCACGATGCCATCTATACACAGCACGGGGCCGCACAATGCCATCTATACACAGCGGGAGGCCGCATGGCGCCATCTATGCACAGCGGTAGGCTGCACGGCGCCATCTATACACAGCGGGAGTCCGCACGGCGTTCCCCCCAGAGACAGCAGGAGGCCGCATGGCGCCATCTATACACAGCGGGAGGCCGCACATCGCCCCCCCCAGAGACAGCATGAGGCCGCACGGCGCCATCTATACACAGCGGGAGGCCGCACGATGCCATCTATACACAGCACGGAGCTGCACAATGCCACCTATACACAGCGGGAGGCCGCATGGCGCCACCTATACACAGCGGGAGGCTGCACGGCGCCATCTATACACAGCGGGAGGCCGCACGATGCCATCTATACACAGCACGGGGCCGCACAATGCCATCTATACACAGCTGGAGGCCGCACGGCGCCATCTATGCACAGCGGGAGGCTGCACGGCGCCATCTATACACAGCGGGAGGCCACACGATGCCATCTATACACAGCACGGAGCTGCACAATGCCACCTATACACAGCGGGAGGCCCCATGGTGCCACCTATACACAGCGGGAGGCCCCATGGCGCCACCTATACACAGCGGGAGGCCGCACGGCGCCACCTATACACAGCGGGAGACCGCACGGCACCACCTATACACAGCGAGAGGCCGCACGGCGCCACCTATACACAGCGGGAGGCCACACGGCGCCACCTATACACAGCGGGAGGCCGCACGATGCCATCTATACACAGCACGGGGCCACACAATGCCATCTATGCACAGCGGGAGGCCGCACGGCGCCATCTATGCACAGCGGGAGGCTGCACGGTGCCATTTATACACAGCGAGAGGCCGCACAGCGCCTCCCCCAGAGACAGCAGGAGGCCGCACGGCGCCATCTATACACAGCGGGAGGCCGCACGATGCCATCTATACACAGCACGGGGCTGCACAATGCCACCTATACACAGCGGGAGGCCGCACGGCGCCAGCTATACACAGTGGGAGGCCGCACGGCACCATCTATACACAGCGGGAGGCCGCACGGTGCCCCCCCAGAGACAGCAGGAGACCGCACGGCGCCATCTATATGCAGCGTGAGGCCGCACGGCGCCCCCCCCAGAGACAGCAGGAGGCCGCGCGACGCCATCTATACACAGCGGGAGGCCGCACGTCGCCACCTATACACGGCAGGGGGCCGCACGACGCCATCTATACTCAGCAGGAGGCCGCACGGCGCCACCTATACACAACAGGGGGCCACACGATGCCATCTATACTCAGCAGGAGGCCGCACGGTGCCACCTATACACAGCGGGAGGCCGCATGGCGCCCCCCCAGAGACAGCAGTAGGCCGCACGGCACCATCTATACTCAGCAGGAGGCCGCACGGCGCCATCTATACACAGCGGGAGGTCGCACGGCGCCCCCGACCTCAGAGACAGCAGGAGGCCGCACGTCGCCATCTATACTCAGCAGGAGGATGCACGGCGCCACCTATACACAGCGGGAGGCCGCACGGCACCACCTATACACAGCGGGAGGCCGCACGGCGCCACCTATACACAGCGGGAGGCCGCACGGCGCCACCTATACACAGCGGGAGGCCGCACGGCGCCATCTATACATAGCGGGAGGCCGCACGGCGCCACCTATACACAGCGGGAGGCCGCACGGCGCCACCTATACACAGCGGGAGGCTTCACGGCGTCATCTATACACAGCGGGAGGCCGCAGGGCGACCTCCCCAGAGACAGCAGGAGGCCGCACGGCGCCATCTATACACAGCGGGAGGCCGCACGATTCCATCTATACACAGCATGGGGCTGCACAATGCCACCTATACACAGCGGGAGGCCGCACGGCGCCACCTATACACAGCGAGAGGCCGCACGGTGCCACCTATACACAGCGGGAGGCTGCACGGCGCCATCTATACACAGCGGGAGGCCGCACGATGCCATCTATACACAGCACGGGGCCGCACAATGCCATCTATACACAGCGGGAGGCCGCATGGCGCCATCTATGCACAGCGGGAGGCTGCACGGCGCCATCTATACACAGCGGGAGTCCGCACGGCGCTCCCCCCAGAGACAGCAGGAGGCCGCATGGCGCCATCTATACACAGCGGGAGGCCGCACAGCGCCCCCCCCCAGAGACAGCATGAGGCCGCACGGCGCCATCTATACACAGCGGGAGGCCGCACGATGCCATCTATACACAGCACGGAGCTGCACAATGCCACCTATACACAGTGGGAGGCGGCATGGCGCCACCTATACACAGCGGGAGGCTGCACGGCGCCATCTATACACAGCGGGAGGCCGCACGATGCCATCTATACACAGCACGGGGCCGCACAATGCCATCTATACACAGCGGGAGGCCGCACGGCGCCATCTATGCACAGCGGGAGGCTGCACGGCGCCATCTATACACAGCGGGAGGCCGCACGGTGCCCCCCCAGAGACAGCAGGAGGTCGCACGGCGCCATCTATACTCAGCAGGAGGCCACACGCAGTCACGCACACACAAACATATACAGACATAATCATACACGCATAAACACATTTGAAACAAAAATACATATAAACAGACATCACACAATGATATCTGCCTACACACACACACACACACACACACACACACACATACATACACATACATACACACACACTCACCATCCCCCGGATCGGCTCCAGCTCTTTTCCGGTGCAGCACTGCAGGCCGGGTGCGCACTGCGTAGCGTCACAGCTAGGACACACGGCCGTGCACAGGGCCGTGTCTCCTAGCAGTGACGCGGCCGGGCCAGCACAGGGAAGTTAACTGCTGCAGTGCTGGCCCGGCCGAAGAAGAAGCAGCGGCCGTGCGCCACTGCTGGGGGAGCGGTCCGGGGATCCCCCCCGCCACTGTCTGCCGGTATGTGCCGCGGCGCACATATAATGAGGATAATCTGGCCATAGACACCCCGGAGCCCGGGGCCACCTGGAGGTTCGGGGCCCCGGGCAGAAGCCCAGATCGTCCTCATTATAATCCGCCTATGGAGGGGGCATCGGCTATGTAGAGGGGCATCCAGGGGGCAGTGTGGCTGGTGTGAAAAAGCATGGGCTATGTAGAGGGGCATCCAGGGTGCTGCGTGGCTGGTGTGAGGGGCATTGGGTATGTAGAGGGGCATCCAGGAGGCTGCGTGGCTGGTGTGAGGGGGCATAGGCTATGTAGAGGGGCATCCAGGGGGCTGTGTGGCTGGTGTGAGGGGGCATGGGGTATGTAGAGGGGCATCCAGGGGGCAGTGTGGGTGGTGTGAGGGGCATGGGGTATGTTGTAGAGGGGCATCCAGGAGGCTGTGTGGCTGGTGTGAGGGGGCATGGGGTATGAAGAGGGACATCCAGGGGGCTGTGTGGCTGGTGTCAGGGGCATGGGGTATGTAGAGGGGCATCCAGGGGGCTGTGTGGCTGGTGTGAGTGGGCATGAGGTATGTAGAGGGGCATCCAGGGGGCTGCGTGGCTGGTGTGAGGAGGCATGGGGTATCTAGAGGGGCATCCAGGGGCCGGTGTGAGGAGGAATGGGGTATGTAGAGGGGCATCCAGGGGGCTGTGTGGCTAGTGTGAGGAGGCATGGGGTATGTAGAGGTGCATCCAGGAGGCTTTGTGGCTGGTATGAGCGGCATGGGGTATGTAGAGATTCATCCAGGTGGCTGCGTGGCTGGTGTGAGGGGCATGGGGTATGTAGAGGGGCATCCAGGGGGCTGTGTGGCTGGAGTGAGGGGCATGGGGTATGTAGAGGGGCATCCAGGGGGCTGTGTGGCTGGTGTGAGGGGCATGGGGTATGTAGAGGGGCATCCAGGGGGCTGTGTGGCTGGTGTGAGGGGCATCCAGGGGGCTGTGTGACTGGTGTGAGGGGCACCCAGGGGGCTGTGAGGCTGGTGTGAGGGGCATTGGGAATGTAGAGGGGCATCCAGGGGGCTGTGTGGCTGGTGTGAGGGGCATCCAGGGGGCTGCGTGGCTGGTTTGAGGGGCATGGGGAATGTAGAAGGGCAACCAGGGGGCTGGTGTGAGGGGGCATGGGGTATGAGGACGGTGGCCGACACAACCTCCTTAAAGACGATAGCACGCCATTTTAAAATCTGTCATGGGAGAAATCCTAAAACATTTATGGTACGTGGTATCGATGTCATCCATAGTGGCATTAGGGGTGAAAATGTAAAAAAACTTCTGGCTCAAAGGGAAACCAAATGGATAGTGGAACTGGGAACAATGGCGCCAAATGGCCTTAATGAGGCCCTGAGCTTCACCCATTTCTTTAATAGATATAATCTTTGTGGTATTTTTAAAGAATTGTATGTGTTGATTTTAATTTGTTTTCTTTGTCATTTGTAACTTTCTCCCTCCATAGTCTATATGCACCATCTATATGGATCATCTACATATGGTTAATCAATATGAGGATACTACGAGCAACAATTAAATTGGACCAAGAAAATTGATTTTCGTACTGACAGAATCGTGTTGCAATTATAGGAAAATATTACTTCTTACTCTAACACATTTTTGCATTATTAAGTAGTTGCGTTACTATACTTGTCTTAATGCATTGCTGTGTTCTCTTTGGCGAGCGAGTGGGTGCTGTGCCTCCCCTTGCCTCTGCGTCATGCACGGTAACTGCATGGTGTCTGCGCATGTTGGGGGGCCATGGCAACGTGTCCTGGTTCCCTGTCATGTGTGGTTCACCTTGATGGCCGTACATGATGCATCTGGCTCGGGCGGTTCAGCGCGCATGCACTGATGGACCAGGAGATGATTGGTCCGTTCCGGTCACGAGACCGCAGGCCCTAAAGTATATTTAAACAGACATGGAAGGTCCTATTAAACAATTCCCCCCACCCCCCGAGGAAGCCATAGGATATACCACGCGAAACACGTGTGTCACCCTACCTGGATGCCACAAGTGTAATTAAAGCTGTGTCTGAGAGCAAGGGGGAGGTTCTCTGGCCAGGGGAACATTAGCATGCAATGCCTCCTGTCTCAGGCCAGTAGGGGGAGCAGGCTGCCCCTATAAAAGCTGGTACTGGGGACAGGGTTAGGGAGAACTGGATTGCCTGTCTCAGCTTTGAGACGTGTCCCAGAGTGGAGCAGGGACAGAAAGTTGTGTTGCACCTAAGAGGAAGTGTGGCAGTAGGAGAGAGTCACAAGCCAGAGACAGGAGGCGAGGAGAGCCTGTCTTGGCAGAGAAAGACTTAACTTTACCAGACTTTGGTGTCTGAGGCTGGAAGGATTCTACGTCCTCCAGCAGAGAACCAGTCCGCAAGGGACTGTACATTCCTTGGCCTGAGAAGTCTGGAGGCCCTGCCACAACCGAAGGGACCAGTAAAGCCGTAGAAGGCTGGGAGCAGAAAGGAACCCACGTCGCAGGCCATACAGGCGAGAGTACACGGAAAGCTCGGAAACGTGGGCTGTTACCCTATCAGGAGGAGATAGCCAGAAGGAGCGCAGAAAGCACGGTAGGCCTACACCCTCACCCTGACCAGAGCCAATTTCCCCGTTGCTCTCAGACATCCAGGTCCCCTCCTAGCCGGGACTGTTTGTGGGTCAATTTACCTGTTCAAGTAAAGACCCTGGACTGCAACCTGTTGTCTGTGTGCTCCTTGCTCCTCCAGCACTATCATCACTCGGACTCTCACTATCATCACTCCCACCATCCACTATACTGCCCTGGGGCCGCACTCTTCCCGTGGGGAGTCACACTACCCTAGCTGCACACCTCATCAGCCCCAGCGGTCTGCATGCAGCGGCGGTTCTTAATAACCGCAATCCACGGGTGGCGTAGTCGGACATAATCAATATAACGAACTACCACTGGCCTGACCACCCTGAGCCACGGAACCGGGTTGCCACTACTACTCCCATTGCTCCCTATTGCCCGGATCCGAGTGCCCCACGGCCCAGGGGGCGAGTCAGCTTTGGCGTAGTCAGCAGGATTTCGTGCCCGCAACCACCGGGTACTGCGTGCCTGAAAAAGACTTTTGTAACTTACCTGTGGAGTCGTTTCCCGCCATCCGGAGCCGATTCCCGCCATCAGACGCCATCTTGGACCTTTTCCCGCCGTCTTCTGCCGTCTTCCCGCCATCCGCAGCTGTTTCCCGCCATCGGACGCCATCTTCAGGACGCCGCGCGGGAAGAAGAGGGGCGTGGACGTCAAAACCGCGCGAGATCCGAAGCTCCGCCCCACGCACCGACGCTGCGCAAGGTCCTGGAAGGGAGAGACAGCGACGCTGACGTCATCAGGACGCGACGCCAGGTCCTCGTCCAAAGCAGCAGCGGAGCCGCGGCCTACAGAAAAGGATCGTCGGAAGGTAGGCCACGCTTCACTAGGGGGGGAGGAAGATGTCGGACACAGAGGCGCCCACTACCACCAACGCAGCTGCAGCAGCGGTGATGCCCTTTTCCTTGCCCTACATCCCTGGAGCGGCTTGGCTGCCCAAATATTCAGGGGAGCCCCATGCCCTAACTGACTTCAAGGAAAGACTGTATAGTTTGTTCCAAGTTTACCCCCTGACAGAGGAACAGAAGGTCAGCATATTGACAGGGCAGTTAACAGGCGCAGCCCAAAGGGAGGTAAAATCATGGCCCACTGAGGAGAAAGGGACTGTGAAGGGTATTCTGGCCCGGCTGCGGGGTACCTTTGACACACGTACCTCCGCTGAAATTAAAATGAGGTTCTATGGATGTAGGCAGCGGGCACAGGACAGCATCAGAGACTATGCCCTAAATCTGCAGGAAGCCTTGAGGGCTATTCAACAAACTGACCCTGGCAGTGTGCAGGAAACGGATAAACTGCTAACAGAACAATTCATAGAGGGTCTGCTGTCTAGCGCCCACAGGGCCCAACTGCGCCTCATGTTCTTTCAGAACCCCGACCTGACCTTTGCCCAATTTAAGGACAGGGCCATAAGGGTGCTCCGTGAATCTGCAACCAGTGGCGCTATAACCCCCCGGCGCCCTGCTATCACCTACCACCAGGAGGCGGCGCCCTCCTCTATGGACCCCGTGGAGGCTGATGCACAGGCCCTGAACCAAGCCCCGTCGAAAGGTCTGCACCACCAAGTCCAGGAGCTGACCAGGAGCGTCGCGGCGTTGACCAGGACTGTCCAGGCGTTGCAAGTGGACCCGTCAAGACCCATCGAGCTGGCTTCAAGTCCGGAGGATGTCCCGTGGCGTCGACAGAGGAGGATCCCGTCGTTCCGAGGGAGGCCCACAGACCGCTACGCAGAGGATGGACAGCCCATTTGCCGTCGATGCAACCAGCCCGGACACATTTCCAGGTACTGTAATTTAAACGGGTCCAACCTGGGGCAGAGGGCCGACCCCCAGGCATAAGATCACCAGGCCCTTATAATTGGCGTGATAAGTACGTTGGGGGGCGCCCAGTTTTACCCGTGGTGCTGGACGGTATCCCCATGAGCGCCTTGCTGGATACTGGGTCGCAAGTAACCACAATCCCTTATGTACTTTTTAAGCAGTATTGGACTGATGCTGATATCACACGGTATCCAGACAGTAACTTGAGCATCATCGCCAGTAATGGCTTACCCGTGCCGCAGATGGGGTTCAAGGAGATGACCATTAAAATTGGTAAAGTTGAACTGCCGGCACAGGGAGTGATTATTGTGGACATTGACCGTCATGAAAGTCACCCTAAAATAACTGTGGGTACTAACATAATTGAAAATTGTCTTTCAGAAGTAATTGTAATTCTACAACAGGTGGCGGTGAATGCTAGTTCCAGCCAACAGAGAGTCCTCAACAAGGAGATAAAAGCCCTGATGAGACGGCAGCAGGTAGAACTGTCTGGTGGTGAGATCGGTAGCGTAAGACTCAGTGATCCATTCCCCATTTCCATGCCTCCCAAAAGTGAAATGATGATCTGGTGTCGGACTGCAATCGGGTTGAGAGGTAGAGACTACCAAGCCATGGTAGAACCCGTGTACTCAGACAGCAGGCCCACCATTTTGACAGCCCGGGGGGTGGTTGATGTCCGACATGGGAGGGTGCCCGTCCGCATCCTCAACATTGGGGAGAGGGAAGTACACTTACCCAGGTACGCTACACTCGCCAAACTGTTTGTTGTCGAACACCAAGCTATCAGGGTCGTGGAACCCTTGCCTCCATCTCCTCAGGCGGAGGGTAATGGCTCCCAGAAACAAAAGGAGGACTGGTGCCAGAAACTCCACGTGGGTGCTGATTCCACTCCCCTGCACCAAAAACAAGGAGTCTATCGGGTGGTACAGGAGTACGAGAGAGTCTTTAGTAAGCACCCGCTAGACTTCGGCAGAGTAAAAGGGATAGAACACCACATCCCCACAGGGAGCCACCCACCGATAAAGGAAAGACACAGACCTGTACCCCCTGCACATTATCAGAACGCAAAGGGCATGCTAAGAGAGATGAAAGAAGCTGGGGTCATTAGAGACAGCTGTAGCCCCTGGGCAGCCCCTTTGGTTCTGGTCAAAAAGAAAGACGGCACCATGAGAATGTGCGTGGACTATAGACAAATCAACCGTATCACCCACAAAGACGCATATCCGCTGCCTAGAATAGAAGAGTCTTTAGCCGCACTAAAATCTGCTAACTTCTTTTCTACTTTGGACCTTACTAGCGGGTACTGGCAGGTTCCTGTGGCAGAGGCTGACAAGGAGAAGACCGCCTTCACCACCCCGATGGGACTGAGTGAATTCAACTGTATGCCTTTCGGGTTCTGCAACGCACCAGGGACCTTCCAGCGGCTGATGGAATGCTGTCTAGGGCACCGAAACTTCGAGACGGTCCTCCTTTACCTGCACGACGTGATCGTCTATTCGAAGACCTACGAGGACCATCTCAAGCACCTGGCTGAGGTGTTCGAAGCCCTGGCAGGCTATGGCCTGAAGGTGAAACCATCGAAGTGCCACCTGCTGAAACCAAAGGTCCAGTACCTAGGGCACGTGGTAAGCGCGGAAGGAGTGGCCCCCGACCCTGACAAGGTCACGGCAATCAAGAGCTGGCCAAGCCCCTCGAACATCAAAGAGGTGAGACAGTTTCTCGGGTTGGTAGGCTACTACCGAAGGTTCATCCCCGGGTTCACTAAGATGGCAGCTCCTATGCAGGACCTCCTGATCGGACAGTCCAAGTCCAGAAGTCAAAAGCCACCCTTCAAGTGGGATAAACCGGAAGAGGAGTCCTTCCGCCAGCTAAAGTTGGCCCTCACTGGGGATGAGATCCTGGCCTACCCTGATTATGGCCAGCCTTTCATTCTCCACACTGACGCCAGTAATGTGGGACTGGGAGCCGTACTGTCCCAAAACCAACAGGGCAGAGAACGGGTGATCGCATACGCCAGCCGGAAGCTGAGGCCCACCGAAAGGAACCCGGAGAATTACAGCTCCTTCAAGCTAGAATTCTTGGCGGTGGTGTGGGCCGTGACGGAACGCTTCAAGCATTACCTGGCCTCCGCAAAGTTCACCGTGTACACGGACAACAACCCGTTGACACACCTGGACAATGCAAGACTGGGTGCCCTGGAACAGCGGTGGATGGCCCGTCTCTCCAACTATGACTTCGTGATCAAGTACCGGGCAGGCAAAACCAACGCCAACGCGGACGCCCTATCAAGGATGCCTCACTTACCTGAAGGTGACGAAGACCCAGAAGAGCTGGAGGAGGTAGAACTCCCCGCGTTTCACCGGTATGGAGCCGCTCAACACTCTCACCGCGTGAAGGAGGAGGATCTAACAACTGTGATGATGAATCCCCTACCTCACCACAGCTGGGCCGAGACCCAAGATAGTGACCCTGCAGTCCGCCTGGTGAAAGATCTGCTGACCCGGGAAGACGCCCGCCTAGATCCAGATGCCCCAGAGGAAGCCAAGCAGCTGTGGAAGGAGAAGAGCAAGCTGTTCCTCTACGAAGGCAAGTTGTGCAGAAGGATTGTCAACCACCGGACGCACGAGCTGACCTGGCAAGTCGTGGTCCCAAGGCGGGATGCAGCTATGGTTCTGGGGGCTTACCATGACAGAGCGGGGCACTTCGGTTGGAAGAAACTGGAGTTCCTGCTAAGAGGAAGGTTCTTTTGGGTCGGCATGAGAGGAGCAGTAGAAAAGTGGTGCAGAGACTGTGGCCCTTGTCACCTGAGGAGGAAGGACCGCACCAGCCAGAAGACACCCTTGAGGCCCATCGTCACCACGCAGCCTCTTGAGCTGGTAGCTCTGGACCACGTCAAATTGGCTCCAAGCCGGTCTGGATACATCTATGCCCTGACAATCGTGGACCACTATTCCCGTTTTCTAGTGGTGGTCCCGGTAAAGGACTTGACAGCCCAAACAGCGGCCAGAGCCTTCCAGCAATATTTCTGCCGTCCACACGGGTATCCGGAACAGGTCCTGACAGACCAGGGTCCAGCGTTCGAGGCTGAAATCTTCCAGGAGTTCTGCAACCTCTATGGCTGTAAGAAAATACGGACAACGCCTTACCACCCCCAAACCAACGGGATGTGTGAGAAGATGAACAATATAGTCATTGATCTCCTGAAGACGTTGCCCCTGGAGGAACGCAGCCTGTGGCCAGAAAAATTGCCGGACCTGGTAGACATGTACAACAACATCCCAGTGAACGCTACAAACTGCACCCCGGCTTACCTGATGCGAGCGAGACCAGGAAAGCTGCCCGTAGACCTGGAGATGGGAGTCCTAATACCTGAGGACACCTCCCCGGATGCGGACTGGGATACGGAAAGGCAACTGCAGTACAAGAAGGTACAGGAGAGTGTGGAGAAGAGCCTGGCCCAGGTGAGAGAGAAGCAAGAAAGACTCTTCAATCAACACGCCCCTGCTGGTCCCCTAGAACCTGGTGAGCAAGTCCTAAAGCGAAAAAGAAGGCTACATAAGTTGGACGACCAGTGGGAAAGGGAACCCTACACCGTACTGCAGTCTGACCACGACAACCCAAAGGTGTGCGTAATCACCAAGGACGGAGGAGAAACCACTAGTGTCGTCTCCAGGGACCACCTCAAAAGATGCCCCGAGCAACTCCGTAGTGCAGAAGAGGATCAGAGTGACCTTGAACCCGCAGAGGACAAGGAAGAAATGATCAGCACCGTTCTCGGAGAGTTCCCTCAGTCCTGGACTCGCATAAATGATGCCATAGTGGTACCTGTCCTGCATTTCCTGCAACCGCCACAGCAACAACCAACACCAGAGCCGGAAGGTGAAGAGGAGCAAGCGGTTCCAGAGGCAGAAGAGCCTGTACCAGCAGCCCAGGAGAGTCAACCCTCTGCTGACAGTGAGCCTGCCATGCCTGCGGTAAGCCAAAGAACCCGCAGACAGCTGCCTGCCTTACCTGTACACCCAGCTGGTAGCTGTACCCCTAACGCTAGTGGGGAAAGCCAGGTTGGTCCACCACCAGACAGTGGGTTAAGGAGGTCAACCAGGAGCACAAAGGGACAGATACCCGCTCGCTGGAGAATATAGAGTGTACTAAAATTGTAAATAACCCTGTTGCCAAATGTTGAATCGTTTGCAAAGTTACATGCATGTTTGGTAATACTCTGTTTCAGTTTCTTGCAGCAACCGTAAGGACTCACAGGTTATGGACTTTTATAACCGGGACCTGGTATGGACTGCGTTCGGAGCCTAACCCAGGAATGAACTAAGACTGTGAAGGACTTGGGGTAGGACAGACCCCCTCCTGGTTAAGACTCCCCGTTGTTTTGGTGATATGGACACCCGGTCACAGGCCACACTGTGACCTAAAGAACTCAATTTGTGCGTCGTCTGTCTATTAATGTTTTATTGTTATGCATATTGTCTTTGTTTATTGTTTAGTCCTGGAGTACTAAATTTCACTAGGGGGGAATGTGTCACCCTACCTGGATGCCACAAGTGTAATTAAAGCTGTGTCTGAGAGCAAGGGGGAGGTTCTCTGGCCAGGGGAACATTAGCATGCAATGCCTCCTGTCTCAGGCCAGTAGGGGGAGCAGGCTGCCCCTATAAAAGCTGGTACTGGGGACAGGGTTAGGGAGAACTGGATTGCCTGTCTCAGCTTTGAGACGTGTCCCAGAGTGGAGCAGGGACAGAAAGTTGTGTTGCACCTAAGAGGAAGTGTGGCAGTAGGAGAGAGTCACAAGCCAGAGACAAGAGGCGAGGAGAGCCTGTCTTGGCAGAGAAAGACTTAACTTTACCAGACTTTGGTGTCTGAGGCTGGAAGGATTCTACGTCCCCCAGCAGAGAACCAGTCCGCAAGGGACTGTACATTCCTTGGCCTGAGAAGCCTGGAGGCCCTGCCACAACCGAAGGGACCAGTAAAGCCGTAGAAGGCTGGGAGCAGAAAGGAACCCACGTCGCAGGCCATACAGGCGAGAGTACACGGAAAGCTCGGAAACGTGGGCTGTTACCCTATCAGGAGGAGATAGCCAGAAGGAGCGCAGAAAGCACGGTAGGCCTACACCCTCACCCTGACCAGAGCCAATTTCCCCGTTGCTCTCAGACATCCAGGTCCCCTCCTAGCCGGGACTGTTTGTGGGTCAATTTACCTGTTCAAGTAAAGACCCTGGACTGCAACCTGTTGTCTGTGTGCTCCTTGCTCCTCCAGCACTATCATCACTCGGACTCTCACTATCATCACTCCCACCATCCACTATACTGCCCTGGGGCCGCACTCTTCCCGTGGGGAGTCACACTACCCTAGCTGCACACCTCATCAGCCCCAGCGGTCTGCATGCAGCGGCGGTTCTTAATAACCGCAATCCACAGGTGGCGTAGTCGGACATAATCAATATAACGAACTACCACTGGCCTGACCACCCTGAGCCACGGAACCGGGTTGCCACTACTACTCCCATTGCTCCCTATTGCCCGGATCCGAGTGCCCCACGGCCCAGGGGGCGAGTCACACGCATTGGGGTCCTTGTTTATTCTGGGTGCTGATCTAATATGGGTAAGAGTGCAATATAATTCTTTAGCATTTTTTCATAGGGCACTATAGGCCATATGGCACGTGGAACATATCCATAGTGATGAAATATGCCATCATTTTGTACCAGTGCATAAATGCCTTGAATACGAGCACTTCTTGCACTTTGTCCCAATAGATATGTAACATCTATTATTATGTTGTATATGTGTCACCTAGTTTGGTTGTCTGTGTGTCGTCCTTTTTAATCATGTAAGTCTTTTCTGTATATTGTTTACAATAAAGTTTTTTGATTCTTTGCCATATACTCTGTATTTGGTTCGTTTTTGCTATATAACAGCAGAAACAAGTCCGGGGGAGCCTCCCGCCAG
Organism: Phyllobates terribilis; assembly: GCF_046119375.1. Classification (NCBI taxonomy): domain Eukaryota; kingdom Metazoa; phylum Chordata; class Amphibia; order Anura; family Dendrobatidae; genus Phyllobates; species Phyllobates terribilis. The sequence continues at coordinate 388,262 of NW_027363643.1, forward strand.
AGAAAATATAGAAATAGTCCTTGGATGAGTTCAATGGATCCAGCAGATGAGGGACACAACACAATCCCATGTGGCAGCTTCTATCAATCCACATACGCCACGAGGGTCTGGCCGCAGCCTGAGACCCTCCAGCATCGGGAGGCACCACTTAACTGACTGGGCCAAACATGAGTCTATTGTTCTGTCTACTGGGATCAGCCCCTGGATGGGGAAAGGGTTCACACCCTATAGATGCTACAAGAGATGTTGACCTAGGCCTGATTACATTACAGTCCATGAACACAGGCCGGGGGAGGGACACGCTGTTAGGCTGTGTGCCCACGATGCGTTTAAGCGTTTCCGCACCGGCAAAAACGCTTAAACGCATGGTAGGCCTGCCATGTTCCCCAATGATAATCTGTGCTGTGCACATGCTGCGGATTATCATTCCGGAAAAATACGCAGCATGTACATTAATTTTGCGGACACGCAGCATAATTGCCGCCATTGGCATTTGCACACACGGATAATATGCGTTTCTATGTGCAGATGGTACCCGGGTGTGGAGGACAGGAGACTCTCCTCCGGACCCGGGTACCATAGTACCTGTGAAAAAAAGAATAAAATAAATATTATATTTACCTTCTGATGGCCCCCGGTGTCCTTGTCTTCACTTGTCAGCAGCGTGCTGTGGACTGAAGGACCTGCGCTGACGTCATAGTCATGTGACGGCAGGTCCTTCAGTGTACCGCGAGCTGCCGGCAGCCAGGACGGAGCGAAGCAAGACAGCGGGGGCCATCAGAAGGTAAGTATAGATTTATTTTTTACCATTCTTTCGGTCACACTATAAAAATCCATGCCGGTTGCATGGATTTATATAGTGTGACCAAGTTGTCAAGCACTTTCCAAGTGATGCTAAAATCGCTTGGAAAGCGCTTGTCAACCCGCATGCGGAAATGCATGTGAAGAACGCTTCACATCCGCATGTCCCTGGCAGGAAAAACGCATGTACAATCCGCATGTACAATCCGCATGTACAATCCACATGTACAATCCGCATGTACAATCCGCATGTACAATCCACATGTACAATCCACATGTACAATCCGCATGTACAATCCGCATGTACAATCCGCATGTACAATCCGCATGTGCAATCCGCATGCGTTTTTTCTGCCAGGGAGATGCAGAAACTGAGCATTTCTGCATCGTGGGCACATAGCCTTACACCCCTTACACTAAAGCAGGTTACATTACATAGAGTACATGAACACAGGCTGGGGAGGGACACACTGTTACTGTCATATTGGATAAAACATAAGTTGCTGAGGTTAGGACCACCAGGGACCCCAATGTTACTTAGGAAAGACTATGTCCATGTTTAATAAAATAATTTTCACGTATGCTTAGTACAGGTCTGTCCGTCCATTCATGGATTCTGTATGGGGCTAATAAAAATAGGCCATCACAGCACTCGGCTATGTCATTTATGTACATAAATGCATACAAAATATTAATTACTCCAGCTAAATTGCTGGATTGTCACCTTAAAAGAACTATGCACCTGATTAATGTCTTGATGAGAGGGCGGGGGTGAAGGATGTGTAGCACCCCGAGGGCTCGGCTGCTACAGGGGTATTGCACCTCGAACCAGAGGTGTGATATTCCACTCCCGGGTAAGGATGGAGTATGGACCAGGACTCAGTAAGCTGCATGCACCACACACACCCCATTTCCGAGGGACAGGTCAACGGTGCTCCCACTAGACAGAAGTGCAGGCACGACAGCATCTGTCCCTGGCTGGAGTGGGGCGGGGGGTGGAACACCCAGTGGTATAGGAGCAGGTAGGGGTGGGTTTCTGGGCATAGGTAGGAGCCCATTGGTTGCTAGTCACCTGGGCTCGGGTGTTAGAAGGAGGTATATAAGGTGGGCACCATCTTAGAAGTTCAGACAGTAAGAGTGAGAGGAGAAGACAGGAAGCAGAGCCTCTGCATGGGCTCTGCTCCGCAGGCAGGCCTTGTCAGAAGGCTGGAGCCTGAGAGAGAGAAGAAAGAACAGAAAGGAAAGTAAGAAAGGAACTGGAACAGAGGAGAAAGGAAGCAAGGAACACAGAGAAAGGCCCAGAGACACGAGGACAGAAGGAACCCCATATGCCCAGGAGATACAGGGTGAAGGGTTGGCAGAACAGGGTACCGGAACCCAAATTGGTGGAGGCAACAGATTCCTCAGCCAAAGACCGGAGGTTGTTACCACATCTTGGTGCACCCCTCACTACATCCACCAGGAAAGCATACCGCATAGGGTCAGGGAAACCGAAGACAGGTTCCGCCAAGAGAAGGCCCGAGGGAGCTGGACAAAGGTGGGTCACTGGTGGGGACGGCCAGAGAAAGGAAAGGAAGGGAGCCCTGTGCCACGCTCTGGAATTGCCTGGGAGTTGGTCGAGCCCCTTGCTTGGTGAACGCAGCACGGCTCAGGCGGTCCCTCATGTGCACAAGTGACCAGAATAACAACTGTGAGTAAAGCATTGGAAACTGCAATTACAAATCTCTGTGTTTCATCGCCGCACCAGCACCATCAGTACTGGGACGCTCACACCATCACTCCCAACATTCACTCTAGCTGCCTTGAGGCAATACTTCTCCCGTGGGGAGTCATTCCATTCCTGGCTGCGCATATAACATCAGCCTCAGCGGTCTGCAGCGCAGCGGCGGTCCCCACTGACCGCAATCCACGGGTGGCGTAGTCGGACAATTACAATACCAATAGACTGCCACTGGTTTGACCACCCTGGGCACGGACCGGGTCGCTGCCACACGGAGACTACAACTCCCAGCATCTTACAGAAGGCCCGGCTCCGGGTAACCCCCTGCACAGCACAGGCCCAGGGGGCGCGTCAGACGCAGCTCCTGATTCATTAAGAGACATATTCATCAGAGGCGTCTGATGGCTGGGCAGCGCCTCCATGCTATGCCACTTACTGGAGTAGGATTTGTAGCGACCACCGCTGCTCATGATGAAGTTGCCAAACAGCAGTCATCACAACCCTGCCCACTTACCGATAAAAATGCCATTAGAAAGCAAAAAGTTGCAACGTTTTTACATAGCCTTCAGTTGCATCCAAATTATACGATTGAGCATTTTATAACAGAATTCTGGAGTAAACACTATGATGAATAGGGTTCTATGGGTTTGTTCTGTTTAAGCTGAGTTGATGCAGGTCTGTGCTATGACGTCAATTCAAGTTAAGAAACCCTTTTATCTACAGGTGCATCTCACTAAATTAGAATATCATCAAAAAGTTAATTTGTCAGTTCTTCAATACAAAAAGTGAACCTCATATATAGAGTCATTACACACAGAGTGATCTATTTCAAGTGTTTATTCTTGTTAATGTTGATTATGGCTTACAGCCAATGAAAACACAACAGTCATTATCTCAGTAAATTAGAATACTTTTATAACAGCTTGAAAAATTATTTTAAAATCCAAAATGTTGTCCTACTGAAATGTATGTTCAATAAATGCCCTCAATACTTGGTCTGGGCTCCTTTTGCATCAATTACTGCATCAATGCGGCAATGTGGCATGGAGGCGATCAGCCTGTGGCACTGCTGAGGGGTTATGGAAGCCCAGGTGGCTTTGATAGCAGCCTTCAGCTCGTCTGCATTGTTGTGTCTGGTGTCTCTCATCTTCCTCTTGACAATACCCCATAGATTCTCTATAATAGATTCTCTATGGGGTTAAGGTCAGGCGAGTTTGCTGCCAATCAAGCACAGTGATACTGTTGTGTGTAAACCAGGTATTGGTACTTTTGGCCGTGTAGACAGGGGCCAAGTCCTGCTGGAGAATGACATTTCCATCTCCAAAAAGCTTGTCAGCAGAGGGAAGCATGAAGTGCTGTAAAATTTCCTGGTAGACGGAAGCGATGACTTTGGTCTTGATAAAACACAGTGGACCTACACCAGAAGATGACATGGCTCCCCAAACCATCACCGATTGTGGAGACTTCACACTAGACCTCAAGCAGCTTGGATTGTGGCCTCTCCACTCTTCCTCCAGACTCTGAGACCTTGTGGAGTTTGTCAATGTCTGCCTTCTGGACATCTGTCATGTCGCAGTCTTCCCCATGATTGTGGAGCCTACTGAAACAGAATAAGGGACCTTGTTAAATGCTTAGGAAGCCTTTGCAGGTGTTTTTTGTTAATTATTCTAATTTACTGAGATAATGACTTTTGTGTTTTCATTGGCTGTAAGCCATAATCATCAACAGTAACAGAAATAAACACTTGAAATAGATCACCCTGTCTGTAATGACTCTATATAATATATGAGTTTCACTTTTTGTATTGAAGAACTGAAATAAATTAACTTTTTGATGATATTCTAATTTAGTGAGATGCACCTGTATTATTAGAATTATCACACCAGTACACCTGTTTTCTCATTTGCAAGATTTAAGTAAACCTTGTATGATATCTTTTTCATTTGTGAATATCATTATACTTTCAATCAGAACCTAGACACCCCACAATACAATAACCCATCGATCACTACAAGCCCTCTGTTTTCCATGGATATCCATATTATGGACTGAGTATACCTTTCTTATGCCTGAACTGCGCACCCCTCGGTGAAGACAGTGAGTTTTTTGGGGGCAGCTTATGGTCGTCTCAGGATATGAACACCCCCTGATCTGCTTGAAAATAGAACTGAAATAAAATGTTGAGAAAAAATGTCAAATATCACGTTGACCCTTCAAGTCACTGTCTTGTAAATCTTTATCACTTCTCCACAGAATAGGTGATTGGTCTGAAATCACTCAGGGGGTAAAGAGACTCTGTCATCACAGAATAACTAATCAAACCAATGGCAGCCCCTCAGTATATCATGGCACCCTGTATTTTGATTGGCAGCTGTAGCTTTATAGACTCGAGCGGGGGTCTCAAACATTTGGCCACAGGGGCTGCTTCATGCAGGCCGCAGGCACCTTACACCTTGAGGATTGTGGCACGTCAGCACTATTTCAGTGGAACATATTGCAGGCGCCGTGCACAGACAAGCTCTTTGCTCAGCTATACCAATGCCAACTGTGGGTCAATCACAGGCCAGCAGCTAATGTCCGCAGGGGACCAGGATGGGAACAGGACTAGAAGATGAGGATCAGGATCCTGACATTACTGCAAAGAGACATTACTACTAAAAGGGGACCAGGAAGGAACACGTTACTAAGAGATAGGGAGCCAAATGGTGAGATTGCTACAAGAAGGGGACCAGGTTGGAGGATATTTCTACAAGATGGCCATGATGGGGGACAATAAAACAAGATGAGGACCATGATGGGGGACATAAGCACAAGATAGGGACCATGATGGGGACATTACTACAAGATGTTGGCCAAAACTACTATATGGCGCTAATAGTAAGATTGTATTACAAAAAGGGGCTAAAATGTAAAAGAAAACAAAAAAAATTCTAAATATTGGCTTCAATGTTTTAGTGCCTATAAAAATGTTTATTTTTTTATAAATAAACTAAAATAAAGCCAAAAAAGTGCACACTTGTTATCGGTCATCTGTAATAACCCAACCTATAAAATTATTATACCCCATAACAGAAAATAAATAAATCTGCAAAAAATATTATAAACAAGTGATCAAAAGGTGTATACAACCCCTGGCAAAAATTATGGAGTCACCGGGCTTGGAGGATGTTCATTCAGTTGTTTAATGTTGAAAAAAAGCAGATCACAGACATGGCACAAAACTAAAGTCATTTCAAATGGCAACTTTAGGGCTTTAAGAAACACTAAAAGAAATCAAGATTAAAAATGTGGTACTCAGTAAGAGTAATTTTTTTCAGACCAATCAGAGGGAAAAAATTATGGAATCACTCAATTCTGAGGAAAAAAATATGGAATCATGAAAAACAAACACATAAAAGAACACTCCAATACATCACTAGTATTTTGTTGCACCACCTCTGGCTTTAATAACAGCTTGCAGTCTCTGAGGCATGGACTTAATGAGTGATAAACAGTACTCTTCATCAATCTGGCTCCAACTTTCTCTGATTGCTGTTGCCAGATCAGCTTTGCAGGTTGGAGCCTTGACATGGACCATTTTCTTCAACTTCCACCAAAGATTTTCAATTGGATTGAGATCCGGACTATTTGCAGGCCATGACATTGACCTTATGTGTCTTCTTTCAAGGAATGTTTTCACAGTTTTTGCTCTATGGCAGGATGCATTATCATCTTGAAAAATGATGTCATCATCCCCAAACAACCTTTCAATTGATGGGATAAGAAAACTGACCACAATATCAATGTAAACTTGGGCATTTATTGAAGATGTAATGACAGCCATCTCCCCAGTGCCTTTACCTGACATGCAGCCCCATATCATCAATGACTGTGGAAATTTGCATGTTCTCTTCATGCAGTCATCTTTATAAATCTCATTGGAACGGCACCAAACAAAAGTTCCAGCATCATCACCTTGCCCAATGCAGATTCTCGATTTGTCACTGAATATGACTTTCATCCAGTCATTCACAGTCCACGATTGCTTTTCCTTAGCCCATTGTAACCTTGTTTTTTTCTGTTTAGGTGTTAATGATGGCTAATGTTTAGCTTTTCTGTTTGTAAATCCCATTTCCTTTAGGCGGTTTCTTACAGTTCGGTCACAGACATTGACTCCAGTTTCCTCCCATTCGTTCCTCATTTGTTTTGTTGTGCATTTCCTGTTTTGGAGACATATTGCTTTAAGTTTCCGGTCTTGATTCTTTGATATCTTCCTTGGTCTACCAGTATGTTTGCTATTAACAACCTTCCCATGTTGTTTGTATTTGGTCCAGATTTTAGATACAGCTGACTGTGAACAACCAACAGCTTTTGCAACATTGCGTGACGATTTACCTTCTTTTAAGAGTTTTATAATCCTCTCCTTTGTTTCAATTGACATCTGTTGTGTTGGAGCCATGATTCATGTCTGTCCACTTGGTGCAACAGCTCTCCAAGGTGTGATCACTCCTTTTTAGATGCAGACTAACGAACACATCTAATTTGATGCAGGTGTTAGTTTTGGAAATGAAAATTTACAGGGTGATTCCATAATTTTTTCCTCAGAATTGAGTGATTCCATAATTTTTTCCCTCTGCTTGGTCTGAAAAAAATTACCCTTACTGAGTACCACATTTTTAATCTTGATTTCTTTTAGTGTTTCTTAAAGCCCTAAAGTTGCTATTTGAAATGACTTTAGTTTTGTGCCATGTCTGTGATCTGCTTTTTTTCAACAACATTAAACAACTGAATGAACATCCTCCGAGCCCGGTGATTCCATAATTTTTGCCAGGGGTTGTAGAATGGAGTTTCTGTACAGTGGACGTCCTTATACACAGTACATTGTGCCCACAAATCATGGACCTCAGTGCAGCTGCTCAATCTTGTCATCTCTGTACTGAGACATATAGATTGGAGTTGCTGCAGGTTGTTTTATTATTTCTTGGCAGACATTATACAACATTACTGCCACAATTCTTGAAGAAACAAATTTCGCATGCCAGTATTAATAAAAGGTGAGAGGTAGAAAGCTGGGCCACTTTTTTTTTTTTGTTAAATTAAAAAATTAGTTTTTTTTATATTATCAGTTTTCATAGTTTAAAAACTTACACAAAGCTCTGATTGTTCATGTTTGACAAAATGTTACTTTTCTTGTCTGTCCACCAGTCCTGGTCAGCACCAGCATTTTGAAGAGCGGGTGAACATATGCAGGGAGGTCGTGAGCGTGACGGAGCGCAGCCGACAACATTATCATAATTTACATCACAAAAGTGGCAAAAATGATTACATAAATGTTCTCTAGCTCCGCCCACTCTTCAGAAATGTCGGTGCTGTGGCTGTGATTGGTGGAAATACAGTAAGAGTCAAATTCGGGCAAAACTGAACAATCAGTGCTGTGTGTAATTATGTATGTCACAAAAAGTAACAATACATCCATCCATTTATAATTCCTATGCCACTAGATTGGAATCTATGAGGAGCTCCTGGAATTAACTCAATTCTCGATGTTTCAGTCATGAGCCGTCTAGATTGGATTTGATCCTATGAGGACATCGCTCCAGCAACTCCATTCTAGTCAGGTCAGCAATGAACTGTACAGAATGGAGACTACAGGGAGATCATCTAAAAATCCACTCCAATCTAGACGGCTCACTAGTGAATCAGCTAGAATGGAGTTGCTAAATGAGGTCCTCAAAAAAAGCCACTCCGATCCAGTGTGGTAAATTATGAGGACTCTCTCGGCTGCGCTCTGTTACGTTTCTCCCCGCGAGGCTCCGCCCACTCTCCGAAAAACTCATTTCCAGTCACTTCAGCACAAAACTGTACAGAATGGAGTTGCTAAAAGAGGTCCACAAAAAATCCACTCCGATCTAGATGGCTCAATGGTGAATCAGCTAGAATGGAGATAATAAAATGAGGTCCTCAAAAAATCCACTCCGATCCAATGTGGTAAATTATGAGGACTGTCGGCTGCGCTCTGTTATGTTTATCCCTGCGAGGCTCCGCCACTTTTTGAAAAACTGAATTCCAGTCAGCTCAACACCAAACTGTACAGAATGGAGGCTGCAGAGTGATCCTCTTCGGTGGGTCTCCTCTTCGGTCTCCTCTTCGGTGGGTCTCCTCTTGGGTCTCCTCTTCGGTGGGTCTCCTCTTGGGTCTCCTCTTGGGTGGGTCTCCTCTTGGGTCTCCTCTTCGGTGGGTCTCCTCTTGGGTCTCCTCTTCGGTCTCCTCTTCGCTGGGTCCCCTCTTCGGTCTACTCTTCGCTGGGTCCCCTCTTCGGTCTACTCTTCGCTGGGTCCCCTCTTCGGTCTCCTCTTCGGTGGGTCTCCTCTTCGTTGGGTCTCCTCTTCAGTGGGTCTCCTCTTTGGTCTCCTCTTGGGTCTCCTCTTGGGTGGGTCTCCTCTTCGGTCTCCTCTTCACTGGGTCCCCTCTTCGGTCTCCTCTTCGCTGGGTCCCCTCTTCGGTCTCCTCTTCGGTGGGTCCCCTCTTCGGTCTCCTCTTCGGTGGGTCTCCTCTTCGGTGGGTCTCCTCTTCGGTCTCCTCTTCGGAGGGTCTCCTCTTTGGTGGGTCTCCTCTTCGGTGGGTCTCCTCTTGGGTCTCCTCTTGGGTGGGTCTCCCCTTTGGTGGGTCTCCTCTTGGGTCTCCTCTTCGGTGGGTCTCCTCTTGGGTCTCCTCTTCGGTGGGTCTCCTATTGGGTCTCCTCTTCGGTGGGTCTCCTCTTCGGTGGGTCTTCTCTACGGTGGGTCTCCTCTTCGGTGGGTCTTCTCTACGGTGGGTCTCCTCTATGGTGGGTCTCCTCTTCGGTGGGTCTCTTCTTCGGTGGGTCTACTCTACGGTGGGTCTCCTCTTCGGTGGGTCTACTCTATGGTGGGTCTCCTCTTCGGTGTGTCTCCTCTTCTGTCTCCTCTTCGGTGCGTCTCCTCTTGGGTCTCCTCTTTGGTGGGTCTCCTCTTGGGTCTCCTCTTCGGTGGGTCTCCTCCTGGGTCTCCTCTTTGGTGGGTCTGCTCTTGCGTCTCCTCTTCAGTGGGTCCCCTCTTCGGTCTCCTCTTCGCTGGGTCACCTCCTCTTCGGTGGGTCTCCTCTTCGGTGGGTCTTCTCTACGGTGGGTCTCCTCTACGGTGGGTCTCCTCTTCGGTGGGTCTCCTCTTCGGTGGGTCTCCTCTTCGGTGGGTCTACTCTACGGTGGGTCTCCTCTTCGGTGGGTCTCCTCTTCGGTGCGTCTCCTCTTGGGTCTCCTCTTTGATGGGTCTCCTCTTGGGTCTCCTCTTCGGTGGGTCTTCTCCTGGGTCTCCTCTTCGGTGGGTCTCCTCTTGCGTCTCCTCTTCGGTGGGTCACCTCTTCGGTCTCCTCTTCTCTGGGTCCCCTCTTCGGTCTCCTCTTCGGTAGGTCTCCTCTTCGGTGGGTCTCCTCTTCTCAGGATACACAACCAGATAATAGGAGCAATCCTCAACTGACAGAGTGTCACTACTGACCACCGCGCTGCCCTCATCCCGCTAAGTAAAAGTGTTTTTCCTGTTTTACACAGAATGCAGACTACTGTGCAGCAACCTATACTCCCGAGGGGCCGCAGGAAACTGGAGTGAATAATGTCCTCCTCTTCCTTTAATTTACGCTTATGCCATGTTCTCACTGGTGCTATCGGCTTCCATTGGAGATTTAAGCTTTTTGGTAGTTTTGATGCTGTATTAGTCACAAAATTACCTGAGACGTAATAAATAGCATTAAAGCTGCAGTAATTTTTTTATATACACTGCTCAAAAAAATAAAGGGAACACTTAAACAACAGAATATAACTCTAAGTAAATCAAACTTCTGTGAAATCAAACTGTCCACTTAGGAAACAACACTGATTGACAATCAATTTCACATGCTGTTGTCCAAATGGAATAGACAATAGATGGAAATTATTGGCAATTATCAAGACACCCTCAATAAAGGAGTGGTTCTGCAGGTGGGGATCACAGACCACATCTCAGTACCAGTGCTTTCTGGCTGATGTTTTGGTCACTTTTCAATGTTGGTTGTGCTTTCACACTTGTGGTAGCTTGAGACGGACTCTACAACCCACAGAAGATGCTCAGGTAGTGCAGGTCATCCAGGATGGCACATCAGTGAGAGCTGTGGCAAGGAGGTTTGCTGTGTCTGTCAGCGTAGTGTCCAGAGGCTGGAGGCACTACCAGGAGACAGGCCAGTACACCAGGAGACGTGGAGGGGGCCGTAGGAGGGCAACAACCCAGCAACAGGACTGCTACCTCCGCCTTTGTGCAAGGAGCAACAGGAGGAGCACTGCCAGAGCCCTGCAAAATTACCTCCAGCAGGCCACAAATGTGCATGTGTCTGCACAAACGGTTAGAAACCGACTCCATGAGGGTGGTATGAGGGCCCGACGTCCACAGATGGGGGTTGTGCTCACAGCCCAACACTGTGCATTTGCCACAGAATACCAGAATTGGCAAACTCGCCACTGGCTCCCTTTGCTCTTCACAGATGAAAGCAGGTTCACACTGAGCACATGTGACAGACGTGACAGAGTCTGGAGACACCGTGGAGAGCGATCTGCTGCCTGCAACATCCTTCAGCACGACCGGTTTGGCAGTGGGTCAGTAATGGTGTGGGGTGGCATTTCTTTGGAGGGCCGCACAGCCCTCCATGTGCTCGCCAGAGGTAGCCTGACTGCCATTAGGTACCGAGATGAGATCCTCAGGCCCCTTGTGAGACAATATGCTGGTGCGGTTGGCCCTGGGTTCCTCCTAATGCAGGACAATGCCAGACCTCATGTGGCTGGAGTGTGTCAGCAGTTCCTGCAAGATGAAGGCATTGAAGCTATGGACTGGCCCGCCCATTCCCCAGACCTGAATCCGATTGAGCACATCTGGGACATCATGTCTCGCTCCATCCATCAACGTCACGGTGCTCCACAGAATGTCCAGGAGTTGGCGGATGCTTTAGTCCAGGTCTGGGAGGAGATCCCACAGGAGACCATCCGCAACCTCATCAGGAGCATGCCCAGGCGGTGTAGGGAGGTCATACAGGCACGTGGAGGCCACACACAACACTGAGCCTCGTTTTGACTTGTTTTAAGGACATTACATCAAAGTTGGATCAGCCTGTAGTGTGCTTTTCCACTTTAATTTTGGGGGTGACTCCAAATCCAGGCCTCCATTGGTTAATAAATTTGATTTCCATTGATGATTTTTGTGTGATTTTGTTGTCAGCACATTTACCTTTGTACAGAACAAGGTATTCAATGAGAATATTTCATTCATTCAGATCTAGGATGTGTTATTTGAGTGTTCCCTTTATTTTTTTGAGCAGTGTATTTTAACCCAGCTAAAAAGTGAACTGGCCCCCTCCTGAGGGGAAACTTGAAAAAATGTCTGAAGTCAGATCAAGTCCATTCTCTTCCTTCAGCTTGACTCCGCTGGGCGCAGTTCTTCTTTAGCAAATGTTCATACAAAATCATCAATGGAAATCAAATTTATTAACCAATGGAGGCCTGGATTTTGAGTCACCCCCAAAATTTAAGTTGAAAAACACACTACAGGCTGATCCAACTTTGATGTAATGTCCTTAAAACAAGTCAAAATGAGGCTGACACACTCCATATCTCACCCTGCCATCACTGTGTCACGGATTTCGCCCGGAATCGTGAGCACACGATCCAGATTACTCGACAGTTCAGCCGTTTTTGGGGATTGCGAATCTCAAGAATGCCACCTCCCGGAAGCTAAAATACAATAAATGAGGGGCCAGGTGAAGAAAGCCATAGCAAATTCGGTCATGTCCCTTGGAGGTGCAATGTACCTGTTGGGTACCCTGATATCGTGCTTCCCAGGGGTTCTGTGAGCACAATACCATTCCAGGGTTTTACAGTGGGATCTGATACATAATGAAGTTTCTCTTAAGGGGCACTTGGAAGGGAAGATGTCCTTATCACCCCGGTCAGTAAAATCTTTATAGAGGTTAGGTTCATCCTGCCACCAATCTCGAGGGGTTCCCTGGGTACTTGGGGTCACTAGCACAATTACCACAGATGCGAGTCCCAGAGGGTGGGGAGCCCAGGGGACCTGGTCAGATATCGAAAAGAGTCTCTCCTCCAATGCAAAAGAACTTCTGGCGGTAGACAAGGCGGTGAATAATTTCTTACCTTTCCTTCAGGGCCAGAATGTAAAGATCCTCTTGGATAATCTAGTTGCGGTAGCATATGTGAACCACCAGGGGACACATGGTCAAGATTGCTGATGAGTGACAGATCATCTCTTCCAGATTACAGAAAGTCACCTCCTTTCCCTGATGGCCCTCCATATAAGGGAAAAAGAAAACACCAGAGCAGATTTCCTAAGCTGCTATCTTCTGATGCAAGGGGAATGGGAACTAAATCAAGGAATTTTTACCCAAATAGCCGAAGATGGGGGGGTGGGGGGCCCTCCGGTTAGGTAGATCTGTTTGCCACAAAACTAAATCGGAAGACAAAGATCTTGTGTTCCCTAAATCCCCTAGCTGTGGATGTGTGTCACCCCAGGCCTGGATGCCACAAGTATTAAAGGCTGTGTCTGAGAGCAGGAGGGAGGTTCCCTAGTCAGGGACAATTAGCATGCCGCACCTCCTGTCCCAGGCCAGTAGGGAGAGCTGGCTGCCCCTATAAAAGCTGGAACTGAGGACAGGGTTAGAGAGACCAGGACCCACTTCTGAAGCATCCAGAAGGGTTCCCAGAGGAGAGGGACAGGTCAGCAGCAGCTGAGGAGTCAAGGAGGCTGAGGAGGAACAGCAAGCCAGGGACAGAGGCGACGAGAGCCGGTCCTGGCTGAGAGAGAACTACACAACCGGACACTGGGGTCCGAGGCTGTCAGGGTTGCAAGCCCGGCAGCAGATAACCTACCTGTGAGGGATTTTAGGTCCCTTGGCCTGAGAAGCCTGGAGGCACCGCCACACAGAGGGACCGGTACAGCACGGAGAAGCAACAGGTACCTAAGGCCCGAGTCGCAAGCCATACAGGCGTAGTACACGGCCAGCTCAGGGACGTGGGCTATCACACCACTAAAAGGGGGATAGTCAGCAAGGGCAGAGAGAGAACGGTAGGCCTACCCACTCACCCTGACCAGTGGGGCTCGCCCGAATGTTCTCAGACACCCAGGCCCATTCCTACCCTGTACTCCTGTTGGGTCATAAGTACTACCTACAATAAAGACCCTGGACTGTTTGAAGTAGACTCTGGACCTTTATTATTGCGGCCTGCACCATCACCCCCAGCATCCTATTATCTGCCCTGAGGCTACACTCTTCTCGTGGGGAGCTATTCTATCCCAGTGTTGCATACCAACATCAGCCTCAGCGGTCTGCCTTGCAGCGGCGGTCATCCCCGACCGCAATCCACGGGTGGCGTAGTCGGACATTCAAAACCCTACAAATAGGCTGCCACAGCATATGGTCTGACCACCCTTAGCCACGGGATCGGGTTGCCACTACTACCCCCATCATCACACTGAAGCCCGGTTCCCGAGTGCCCCACGGCCCAGGGGGCGAGTCAGCTTTTGGCGTAGTCGGCAGGATTGTGACCAACCCGCCACAAACGGGTATTGCGTGCCTGAAAGGGCTGTTTGCGTACCTTGTTTCCCGCTATCCAGAGCCGTTTCCCGCCATCTTCAGTCGTTTCCCGCCATCTTCAGCCAGTTTCCCGCCATCTTCAGCCATTTTCCCGCCATCTTCAGCCGTTTTCCCGCCATCGGACGCCATCTTCAGGACGCCGCGCGGGAAGAAGAGGGGCGTGGACGTCCAAACCGCGCGAGACCTGAAGCCCCGCCCTACTCACCGACGCTGCGTAAGGTCCTGGAAGGAGAGAGAGCGACGCTGACGTCACCAGGACGCGACGCAAGGTCCTCGTCCGGAGCAGCACCAGCGGAGCCGCGGCCTACGGAAGAGGATCAACAGAAGGTAGGCCACGGTTAACTATGGGGGAGGAAGATGACGGACGCGGAGGGACCCTCTACCACCAGCGTGGCTGCAGCAGCGGTGATGCCATTCTCCATGCCCTACATCCCTGGAGCAGCCTGGCTGCCCCAATACTCAGGGGAATCCCATACATTGACTGACTTTAAGGAAAGACTGCACAGTTTATTTAAAGTTTACCCCCTGACAGAAGAACAGAAAGTGAGCATTCTGACGGGGCAGCTCACCGGTGCAGCCCAGCGGGAAGTGAAATCATGGTCAGATGAGGAGAAAAGGACTGTAAAGGACATTCTGACCCGGTTGCGGAGTACCTTTGATACCCGTACCTCAGCAGAAATCAAAATGCGGTTCTATGGCTGTAAGCAGCGAGCCCAGGATAGTATCAGAGATTATGCCTTGAACCTGCAAGAAGCCCTGAGAGCTATCAAACAAGCTGACCCTGGTAGCGTGCAGGACACCGATAAGCTGTAAACTGACCAGTTCATAGAAGGTCTGCTGTCCAGCACCCCCAGAACCCAGCTGTGCCTCATGGCCCTTCAGAACCCCGATTTGACTTTTGCGCAGTTCAAGGATAGGGACATCTGGGTGCTCCGAGAACCCGCACCAAGTAGCGCTGTAGCTTCCCGGCGCCCTGCCATTACTTACCACCAGGGGGCGGCGCCCTACCCTGCAGACCTTGTGGGGGCTGATGCGCAGGCCTCAAACCCATCCCCGCCTGCAGACCTGCACCATCAGGTCCAGCAACTAACCAGGAGTGTTGCTGCATTGACCAGGACCTTACAGTCGTTACAAGTGGACCCGTCAGGACCCATCAAGCTGGCTTCCAGTCCGGAGGATGTCCCGTGGCGTCGACAGAGGAGGATCCCGTCGTTCAGAGGGAGGCCTGCCGACAGTTACACTGAGGATGGACAGCCGATTTGCCACCGTTGCAGTCAGCCAGGACACATAGCAAGGTACTGTACTTTAAATGGGTCCGACCTGGGGCAGAGGGCCAACCCCCAGGCATAAGGTCATCAAGCCCGTCTAATTGGCGTGATAAGTACGTGGGGGGACGCCCGGTCTTACCCGTAGTGCTGGACGGTATCCCCATAAGTGCACTGCTGGACACCGGGTCTCAAGTGACTACCATCCCCTACGTACTTTTCAAGCGGTACTGGAGTGACGCGGATATAACCCGTTATCCAGACGATGACTTAAGCATCATCGCCAGCAATGGCCAACCTGTGCCGCAAGTGGGGTTCAGAGAGATGACCATCAAGATTGGTAAGGTTGAACTGCCGGCACAGGGAGTGATCATTGTGGACATTGATCGCCGTGAAAGTCACCCTAAAATAACTGTGGGTACTAACGTGATTGAAAATTGTCTTGCAGAAGTAATTGTGATTTTGCAGAAGGTGGTGATGAATGCTAGTTCCAGCCAGCAGAGAGTCCTCCAGAAGGAGATAAGGGCCTTGGTGAGACGGCAACAGGTAAAACTGTCTGGTGGTGAGATCGGTAGCGTGAGGATGAGCGACCCGTTCCCCATTGCCATGCCTCCCAAAAGTGAAATGATGATCTGGTGTCGGACTGCAATCGGGTTAAGGGGGAGAGACTACCAAGCCATGGTAGAACCCGTGTACTCAGACAGCAGGCCCACCATTTTGACAGCCAGGGGGGTGGTTGATGTCCGCCATGGAAGGGTGCCCGTCTGGATCTTAAACATCGGGGAAAGGGAAGTCTACTTGCCCCGGTATGCTACACTAGCCAAATTGTTTGCCGTCCAACACAATGCTATCAGGGTCGTGGAACCCTTGCCTCCATCTTAACCGGTGGAGGGTAATGGCTCCCAGAAACACAAGGAGGACTGGTGCCAGAAACTCCATGTGGGTGCTGACTCCACTCCCCTGCACAAAAAACAAGGAGTCTACCGGGTGGTACAGGAGTACGAGAGAATCTTTAGTAAGCACCCGCTAGACTTCAGCAGAGTAAAAGGGATAGAACACCACATCCCCACGGGGAGCCACCCACCAATAAAAGAGAGACACAGACCTGTACCTCCTGCACATTATCAGAACGCAAAGGGCATGCTGAGAGAAATGAAAGAAGCTGGGGTCATTAGAGATAGCTGTAGCCCCTGGGCAGCTCCCTTAGTTTTGGTAAAAAAGAAAGACGGTACCATGAGAATGTGCGTGGACTATAGAAAGGTCAATCGTATCACCCATAAAGACGCGTACCTGTTACCTAGGGTAGAGGAGTCTTTAGCAGCCCTAAAATCAGCTAACTTCTTTCCTACTTTGGACCTTACTAGCGGGTACTGGCAGGTTCCTGTGGCAGAGGCTGACAAGGAGAAGACCGCCTTCACCAAGGATGCCCCACTTGCCTGAAGGAGAAGAAGACTCAGAAGAGCTGGAGGAAGTAGAGCTCCCTGCATTCCACCGGTATGGGGCCACTCAGTATTCTCACCGGGTAAGAGACAAAGACCTAACCACCATCATGTTCAATCCCTTACCCCACCACGGCTGGGCTGAAACGCAAGATAGTGACCCTGCAATTCGCCTGGTGCAAGACATGTTAACCCAGGAGGACTCTAGCCCTGGCCCGGACGCTCCAGAGGAAGCCAAGCAGTTATGGAAGGAGAAAAGCAGGCTATTCCTCTATGAAGGTAAGCTGTGCAGAAGGCTTGTCAACCACCGGACGCACGAGCTGACCTGGCAGGTGGTGGTCCCAAGACTAGATGCAGCAATGGTCCTGGAGGCCTACCATGACAGAGCGGGGCACTTCGGGTGGAAGAAACTGGAGTTCCTACTGAGAGAGCGGTTCTACTGGGTCGGTATGAGAAGGGCCATAGAGAAGTGGAGCAGGGATTCTTGATAGGGCATCTGCGTTGGCGTTGGTTCTGCCTGCCCGGTATTTGATTGTGAAGTCATAATTTGATAGCCGGGCCATCCACCGCTGTTCCAGGGCACCAAGTCTTGCATTGTCTAGGTGTGTCAACGGGTTGTTGTCCGTGTACACAGTGAACTTTGCGGAGGCCAGGTAATGCTTGAAGCGTTCCGTTACGGCCATTTCTCTAGCATATACATCTAGCGGCAAGGAAGTGCCAGGAGGGTTGAAGGCTCAGTCCACCCGGGCTGTGGCGACCTCCTGGGCTGAGAAGACAGGTGTCTTGATTAGAAGACATATGTAAGGCTGCTACCTGGTCCTGTCCCTCTACATTCCATAGACACACCCATATCTAACCTATATAGTATCGGCTGACCTCACCTTTGGGAGAAGAGTGTTCCAGGCTGTGGTCCTTCAATAGATTACTTCATCCCTGTAATTCTCTCGTGGTGCTGTCATGGTCGACCGATAAAATCTTAAGTTACTTACCGGTAATGGGATTTTTCGGAGACCATGACAGCACCCTTACATTCCCTCCCTTCACCTTTGTGGGAGCACTCCCCTTTTATAAATTATAATCTCACACTCAATAGGTGTCGTGTGGTATGGCAACTTTGTGATTGTTTGCTGTGTTCATTAACCTGGCGGTCCTCTCAGTGCTCTGTAATCCAAACTGAGGCGGGAGAGAGGCGGCGCCCTTTTAAGCCTGTAGGTTTCCTCTCCTTGGTGGGCGGATCCCCTCTCTCGTGGTGCTGTCATGGTCTCTGAAAAATCCCGTTACCGGTAAGTAACTTATGACTATTCATTTGATGGAGCAATCAAAAAGTTGTACCCCAAAATGGTAAGTATTAAAAACGGTCTTAGAAAATTTAAACACGAGCCAAACAATTTGTTTGCAAAGTTTAGAATTTTTTAAAAGCAGTGAAATGTTTTTGTTTTTTTTTCTTCTGCACCATTTCACTTTATTTGGAGTTCATTACCCTTTTTTTCAATATCTTGCACAGTAAAGTGAATGGTGTCATTCAAAAATACTGTAATTTTGTACCACAAAATACACCTCAACCCTGCTGTATTGAATAGTGTCTGTGTTATTCACTATATAATATGTTATTTTTTATGGTATACTCATGTATAGTGACTAGTGATGATCGAGCGTGTTCTATGAACCCCTTCGGCGAGCACGCTGTCTAACAGCCGTGACAATTGCAGGCACGGCGACATTAAAAGAAATGCCGAGCATGCCAAAATACTCAGCGAGCACCCGAGCGTGCTCGCCGAAGGGGTTGATAGAACACACTCGATCATCACTAATAGTGACCAGATACCTCTAAGGAATCTTTTTTACTGGTGCTTGAAGTACAAATTTTTGTAGCGCTAAAGATTAAGTAGTATGCAACTATGTGAACTGCAATTGCTATTTAATAATTTAAGGGAATCCATCAGATATACCCCTCCCTCCAATTCCCATTCATGACCATGCAGGATTTGGAAAGCTAAATCCATAGACACCTCTATATCTTTTATCTGTTGCTGCATTTCTGAGTGCTCTGGGTGTAACGGAGCACTTACCGAGCCTCAGCCTTCCAAGGTTGCTTCCCTGCCCAGCACCAGCCTCTTTATCTTGAGTTATAGCTTACTTTCTGATTTTCCTTGCTTGGTGCCTGACGTCCCCAAAAACTGTGAGCTATGATTGACACTGAGGCTAAGTTCCCACCACGAGCTTTCAGTGAGCTTTTGATGTTACAGATTTAAAAAAAACAAAACAAGTAACCTATTTTACTTAATAGGCGCAGGAATGCTGTAGAAAATCTGCAACATCAAAAACTCATCAAAAGTGAAGGGAACGTAAAGAGAACGGATGCTTGCTGTGGGAGATAATCTCAGGAGACAGAGACTTAACTCCTCATTTGCATGTGAACCAAAATTCTAATTACTTAGGAGTGCAGCAACAGGTAGAAGATATAAAACTGTCCATTGGTTTAGATTTACATGTCAAAGGCCTGCATGCCCACATCTGAGGTCAAACAGATTTCCTTTTAAAATGAGTGTATTGCTTTGAACTGGAGCTATTGCTCAATCAGTAGCGCCACACACAGTCACAAGGTAGCCCTAGCCTAATGGAGCACCATAGACACTAGCACTGGGAACTTTCCCTCCGTACACGCAAAACATACACAAAAAAAAGCAATTTGGCACGTTATTAATTATTTATGTAGATTTCTAGAATGAAATGTTGGATATCGTACGAGCTCGATCCTTGTTTTTCACAGAACTCATATCTATTATAGTCTAGGGCTGTTCACATATTTCTGCGGATCGCGTATTTTTCACCGAAACACGTTGACCTGTCGGATTTTGATCCAAATCAAAGTTTAGAACTCCCCGGATGCAAAACAAAGCTGATGAAAATCGGTCTTTTTTTTTTTTTTACCTACAAGAGAAATCACTGTGGTCTGAATGAGGCCTTACTCTATTATTTATTTTTTAAGCAGCGTTCATTCCAGGCTGCTGTACACATGAAGAGGGTTTACACACATAAAATACATATATAAAACACAGAAACAAGCTAACCTTGACAGACTAGTATGGAGGGGGACACTGCCACCACGAGCTAACAGTGTGGATTCTGGGGTCTCGCTCCTTCCCTCAGGGTGTATTCCAAAAGCCGCCTCCAATAAGCAAGTTCTGGACAAGCTGCAGGTGGAGAGGGAGCCCGGATTACGGTGAAGGCCCAGACTGCGTCTCTGTTTTACACTTATGAGGGAAAGAAGTATCTCCTGAACCTGATCCACACTCCGGTGAGTGTGACGTTTCTTCTTGATTTGTTTCTCTGTGCTCTTGTTGCAGATGTTCAGATACTGAATGAGTTATACAAAATGCAGCAGCTGCAATAATAATAATAATTTATTATTTTACAGGGTGGGCCATTTATATGGATACACCTAAATTAAATGGGAATGGTTGGTGATATCATCTTCCTGTTTGTGGAACATTGGTATATGGGAGGGGGAAAACTTTTCCAGATGGGTGGTGACCATGGCGGCCATTTTGGATCCAACTTTATTTTTTCAATGGGAAGAGGGTCATGTGACACATCAAACTTATTGAGAATTTCATAAGGAAAACAATGGTGTGCTTTGTTTTAACGTAACTTTATTCTTTCATGAGTTTTGTACAAGTTTATAACCACTTATAAAATGTGTTCAAAGTGCTGCCCATTGTGTTGGATTGTCAATGCAACCCTCTTCTCCCACTCTTGACACACTGATAGCAACACCGCAGAAGAAATGCTAGCACAGGCTTCCAGTATCCGTTGTTTCAGGTTGATATCACCAACCATTCCCATTTAATTTAGGTGTATCCATATAAATGGCCGACCCTGTAGATCTCACACTGTTTTGTTTTTTTATTATAGATGTCCAGAAGAGTTATCCAATATTTTAAAATTGAAAGAGTTTGCTCTCAGATTACAACTTATCGCTTTTCTACAGAATAGATTGCTTGCTAATAGCTGGGGACCCATCTCTGGGACCCCAATCACAGGAAATCAGGTGCACGAGCCATATTACGCCAATGGATTGGCCGATGAGCGTGTGCACTGCTGCTCCACTCAAAGTGTAATGGGCTGCCGGAGATGGCCGAATTCAGAGCTCAGCTATCTCCATCAGTCCCGTAGACAATGGCACCACTCCATTAAAAAAGGGGATGTGAGACATCTGTTCTTCTGATCATTGGAGGTCCCGCTTGTCAATCCCCCCACAGAATAGCCAAAAAGTTGCGATCTTGGCACAGCCTATTTAAGAATGCTATAGAAAAAAAACCACCAGCTCACCCACAGCGGCTCTCGGCATGCTGAAGCCTGGAGATCGTGTGGCCACACGTGTGTAAATCACAGGAAAAAGAAAAGGAACTCCAGCTCCATAAAATCCATCTTTATTATTTCATCTTTAAAAGTCCATTAATCCACAAGGTTCAAGTGAAAAATTTATGCAACATAGCAACATGTTTCCAACGCTCAGCATTCTTTGTCCATCTACATACGAAATGACTCCCCTCACATTTATACATGGTTATTTAAGAATGCGCCTTGTATCCATCAATCCATATTTGTCCAACATGTTTTCCCTTTTAACGTTTTTGTACTTTTGTAGGGTCATGTTGATTTTAGCTACGAAGTTTCAAGGTCCCTTTCTGCTTGCCAAGGTGTATTATTGGTGGTCGACGCAAATGAGGTACTTTTCCTTAGTGATGTTGTATGTAATTATAATGCATATGCTACCTGTAGGGTAGATATAATTTATGATATACTGATTACTCTTTATTCTTCCAGATTTATTGTACACTTGCATCTATACTCTTATTAGATTCTGATTATATAAAGACAGAGACTCTGATTCCAGCCATGTGTCAATAACTGGCTGCTTGTTTTAGTTTTATCACTCAAGGACTAGTAAACCTGCTACCATGTAGTCCTCCACATTCATGAGCTCTATATATAGCCCCACCCGCACCACTGATTGACAGCTTTCTGTGTACCCTGTGCATAGACAGAGCATCTGCAGCTAATAAAGGGAATTTATCAACACTGCATCAAGCAGCTCAGTAAGTGACACATCGCTGGAATCCAGGTACCACGGGTTTACCGTAACTAGAGGGGCCAGAAGACTGCGACGTCTGAGCTCCTGCACTGATTAGAAGCACTTCACTATCATATTAAACCGTGAAGGTTTCTGCTAGCAGTGCAAAGGTTAATCTGTTCAGTTGAGAGCTGCTAGACCTTTCCAGCATTGATGGTCTCAGCTGTTCAGTGTTGGCCTCTCGCCTCTCCTATATATACTCGCCTCTGGCAATCTTGGATTGCCAGTGTTAGATTTATGCTGCCTAGTTCTGGAGTCAGAGGTGTTGGTTGTTTTGAAGAGGCGTTTGTGTGTTAACCGCTGTCATTGCCAGACACATAAGGAGACACTCCAATTTGCAAGGGGTCTGGGGTTAAGGGCCCCTAGGTTTGAGTTAACTGAGGAACCCATGCTGTTGGGTGTGGCGACTTGTTCTGTTGGTCCAACTGTAGTTTGGCGGAAAGGGGGAGTGTGTGTGTGTGTGTGTGTGTCTTTCCTAAATTCCTAAGCACCCACCAGAAAACTAAGGCGCCCGAGTTGCGGGGTGAATTGGCAACTCGGGGGTGTACTTATTTCCTCTGTGGGTAGGTCACAATTTTTTTTTTTTACCGTCCAAGATCCATCTTGGCAAAAGTATGGTGGTAATTTCTGCCTTTCTGGACAGTGGGGCGGGGTTTATTTTGATCGACGCTAGGTTCGATCAGGACCTCAAACCTCATAAATTTTCTGGCTCAACACCCATAATCGCCATTGACTCTGCACCCTTGAGCTAGGGGTATTTTACTCTTGTCGCTCGTGTGCTACATCTGCAGGTTAGGGGCCTTGCACTCAAAATTTATTGACTGTTATGTGCTAGAGGGCTTGCCCTCTCCTGTGGTCCTTGGACTACCTTGGTTTACGCTGCACAATCCTGTGGTAGGTTGTGTGCCCACTTTATCTTTTAAGCGTTTCCGCAGCGGCAATTCCATTGCAGAAACGCTTAAACGCTTGGTAGAAGGTCTGCAATGTTCCCCAATGATAATCCGCATGTGCTGTGCACATGCTGCGGAAATTTCCGCTGCGCATTATCAGTGCGGAAAAATCCGCAGCACTACCAGTTATTTTGCGTAATCGCGACGTTTTACCTCCATTGACTTGCATTGAATGGCTTAATATCCGCATGACTACATGTGCACATGCGGATATTAAGCGATTCAACGTGCGGATGGTACCCGGGTCTGGAGAAGAGGAGACTCTCCTCCAGACCCGGGTACCATGGTACCTGTAAAAAAAAAAAAAAAAAAAAAAAGACAAGAAAAAAATACATTATACTTACCTTGTGATGGCCCCCGGTCTTTTCTCCGCTGAGTCGAGTCTCTTGTACGGCTCGTCGGCGGTCGCGTGACCTGTCACATGACTAAATGACGTCATGGAAGGTCCTTTCACACCACCGTGAGCCGTACAAGAGACCAGGGGCCATCAGAAGGTAAGTAAAATGTTTTTGTTTTTTGTTTTTTTTTTACCATTTTTAATCTTTTTTCTTCAACTATTAACTTGGTCACACTATATAAATCCATGCCGGTTGCACGTATTTATATAGTGTGACCAAGTTGTCAAGCACTTTCCAAGTGATGCTAAAATCGCTTGGAAACCGCTTGACAACCCGCATGCGGAAATGCATGTGAAAAAACGCTTCACTTACGCTTGTCCCTGGCAGGAAAAACGCATGTAAAATCCGCATGCATTTTTTCTGCCAGGGAGATGCAGAAACGCTCAGGAAAAATCCAGAGCATTTCTGCATCGTGGGCACTTAGCCGTAGACTGGCAGACTCGGGAGGTGGTAAAATGGAGCGAGTATTGCCAAGAACACTGCTTGGTCACTCGGATAGCCATGGTGGGTCTGATTTCAGGAATGTGTTTTCTGAACAGGGGTGTCAAGAACTTCCACCCCATCATCCTTATGATTGCGTCGGTAATATTATTCCTGGGGCCAAGCTACCAAAAAAGCAGGTTATATAATATCTCTGGTTCAGAGAGGTAGGCCATGAAAAACTAGATCACTGAAAGTCTACCAAAGGGCCATATAAGACTTTCTTCATCTCCCGTTGCAGTGGGGTTTTTCTTTGTCAAAAAAAAAAAAGACTAGGGGTTGTGCCCCTGCCTTGATTTTTGCGAGTTTAATCAGATTACGGTCTGGGATGCATATCCTCTCCCTCTCATCCCAGACCTCTTTAGAAAACCATTTGGCTCCTACAATTTGATTAAACTAGACCTCAGGGGGGCTTATAATCTCATTCACATTGAGGAGATGAGTGGAAGACGGCCTTCAATACTCCTGAGGGGCACTATGAAAACCTTGTGATGGCATTTGGGTTGACTAATGCTCCCATTTTTACTCATCTGGCAGGTAGATCACAACAAACCCATCTTGATGACATAATGGTAGACTCCATACTAAATAAGGAGAGAGTCACTGACTGTGGTGGCCCCTCCCTGGGCCATGGCGATTGGTGACCCCCCCTTCTCTGCCCCTTACTGACCAGTGATCCTGAAGCCCCCGGAAGGATCCAATGAAGCGAAAGGGACGGCTGCTGCAAGCCGTCCCCTGGATACATAAACACCGGGACATCCCACGTTACTTCCTTTCTTTGCTGGTCCCGGAGTCGAATGTCATGGAGATTTCAGGATCAGGTCAGATTGCTGAGGCCCTCCAGGCTGGGTTTGCACAGGGGGGCGAGCGCTGGTTACAGGCTCTCATGTCGGGGCTCAGCGCTCATCCCCCTGGCCCCAAGCTCTAAATCCCCAGATCACCCTGCCCCTGGCCCTCAACCCCTTATGGGAACATCATATTCCCCAGTCCCAGTCCCCTCACCACTTGGGCCTACTCACTCCAATTGCCCACGATACAACGGTCCCCTCCACGGCGGTCGGGTCATCTGGAATGGGGGGCTGCATTACTTCCGCGGCCTGGTCCCGATCCCCGTCCTCACCTGACCGCCGCATCCGCACAACTTTACAGTGTTCATCGGGCCACTCAACCCGGCACGGGACGGCAGGTGGCTGCGGTAGTGCTGCGGGCGCGCGCTGACTTGGGGAAGCGGGCAGACGTGGCGGTCCGGAAGCGGGCGCGCGACTCCACTAGGCCGAAGAGGCATGTTGGGGGAGGCGGAGCTGGAGGGCAGGAAGCGCTCGATGCGCATGTGCGGGGCGCATGTCCGCCTCACGTGACCCCGCAGGTCATGCCCCCCAGTCCAGAAAGCTGCGGGGCGGAGCAGGAAGCTGAAGCTAGTGCGGCAGTGGACCCTGCGCCTCACTCACAGCGGGCGCAGGGCTCCGCTGCACAAATAAATGAGTGCGGGCTGTCTTCCATGTCGGCGGCGGGCACAGAGGGGATTCAGGTCTCCTGCCTGCCGCCGGCGCTGGAGACAGCACAGAGCCTGTTGTTCCCCACCCCCGTTAACACTCCTGTCCCGCATCCTGCCGAGGAGCGCCCTGGAGGGCGGAGGTCCAGCAGGCACTCCCGTCCTCCAGAGCGCTTTAGGCACAGCACCCCGAAGCCTCACAGAAGAAGCTGCGGACCACTTAGTAACCATTCCCCGCCCCCTCAACACACAGCAGGGGCTGTGGCAGTGCAGAGCTCCAGACAGGAATCCTCTGCCGGGGGCTGTGCTCTGCCTCCCCCCCCAAACAATCCCCCACAGAAAAACTCCTATTAAAAATAAAAGAAAAAGTTCCCAAAACAGAACACGTGACACTACACATCCAGGAGACATTGCGGCCCTTTAATCACCGCAGCCCATCCAGCGCCCAGTCACAGTATCAATACCCCGCTGATGGACACGATACGGAGCCTAAACACTTCAGCGACCATCCTCGCCTCCCCCATATACCCCTATAATAGCGCAGCGACGCACGCGCTTGACACCGCTATAGCATTGCCCTGGCCACAAATAGCACCGACATGTCCCGGCGGGACACATGTAAACTGCGCAGAACCACCCATACACCCTCAGGGACACAGAGACTCCAGGCGTACTCGCTCCATGCGAACTCGCTGTAGTTCCTCCGACGATAGATCTACGCCATCGCACACAAGTCACCGGCGAAGGAAGCGGTCGTCACAAGCAAAGCGGAGATCGGCATCCCACAGGAGGGGTCACAGGTCGCGGTCCTCAAGGTGGTGCTCACCATCCTCTGCATCAGAGATGTCGAGTGCATCGTCGAGCCCCAACAGCCGCTTGCACCGATCCCGTCCTCCGGGGGACAGAAACGATACAATGGCACCCTCCAGAGCTTACAGTCTGCACGATACAACGATTTCACGCAGGTCTACGAGCAGAGGCACGATCTCACCCCGAGCGAGACTGGTGTCAGAGTCCCTCCACACATCGGAGTCCCTCCTCCAGCCGCAGGAATGGGTGAGTGCAATATAAGTTTAACTGAAATGGGAAATAGTAACACCAACTTAATAGCGGCCCTTAAGGCCATAGTCGAACAACTATCCGCGCCACCAGGCGCTATACATAATTCTACTAAAACAACTCCACCATTAGCCAGCGTACACAAGGACGCATTCTTTTGCCGGATAAGCCCAATGGGCTCACACATAGACGAGGGAACCAGAATTAAAATATGGAATAATGACTACATTGACATTTGGTCACTTGTAACCGCTGACCAACATACTATAGACAAAGAGAAAAGGATAGCCGACAGACCATTCGACAGAAACGGACAAAAGGTCGCAAAGACAATGAGTAACTGGTTACAGGCATTTTCTGTGCTAGGTTGCATCATGGGCCAAAAGCATCCGGAACGCTACTCGGAACTATTCATATACCAGGATACGGTGTATAACTCGTACAAAGCCCACGGCGGTTCAGCATGGTGGCGCTGCGATGAAGAGTTCCGGAGGCGGTTGGCCCTGCAACCACAGCTAGGCTGGGGGGTAAAAGCTACAGACGTATGGTTGCGATTAATGCTGTCACAGAAACACCATCCCTTTCCAACAACGGCTACTGGACAACAGGCAACAGCAGGCCAAAATTCAGTGGTAGTACGTAGACCAGGGGCCAGCTGGCAGTACAATGAGGGACACTGTCGTTTCTACACCTTATGCACATACAAACATGAATGCTCAGCCTGCGGTGCAGCCCACCCCGCGGCAAGATGTTCTCATCCCGCAAGCAAATTACCAATTAAACTCCCAGTCAGAATCCAAGGACCCCGGTGAGCGTAAACGCGATGGGCCCCTGGCTAGACCAATATCCTAAGAAAGACGCAGCGGGGGAGTTACGTTTTGGTTTCACATACGTTTTTTTCATCCCTTTCAAACTTAATAAATCGCCCACCTTTGCAAATAACCTTAAATCTGCAAAAGAGCACCCTGAAATACTTAGGCAAAAAATACAAAAAGAAGTAGCTCTAGGCAGAGTGGCAGGCCCTTTCCCAACACCACCATTCAGTAACCTAAGAGTTTCCCCTCTGGGAATAATCCCCAAAAAAGAGGCTGGTTCATTCCGGCTTATCCATCATTTATCTTACCCAAAAGGAGAGTCTGTAAATGACGGTATTTCGTCTGAAGACGCCTCGGTCTCCTTCGCGTCGTTTCGACAGAGCAGTAATGTTAGTACGCGATGCGGGGCCCGGAGCGCTGCTCACTTAATCCGACATAGAGTCCGCCTTTCGCCTACTACCGGTGCACCCAGATTGCTACCACCAGCTGGGATGCTAAGTGGACAATGAATACGACACTTGCCTCCCAATGGGTTGTTCAATAACTTGTTATTACTTCAAACTATTCAGTTCCTTCCTAGAATGGGTGTTGAGGTACGAAACCGGCAATAGGTCCGTCACACATTACCTAGATGACTTCCTATTCGTCGGACCCAAAGACTCAAATCAATGCCAATCATTACTTAACAAATTCACAAACATCTCTCGACGGTTCGGAGTCCCATTATGCCCTACAAAAACCATAGGCCCCACAACAAAGCTATCGTTCTTAGGCATCAAAATCGACACCACAGCAAGGTTATTCCACCTCCCAACAGAAAAAATACAAAAAACACTACACCTCATCGAGGGATTTTGCACAGTACGGAAAAGTAACACTACAACAGATGCAAGTGTTACTAGGTCTCCTCGTGTTCGCGAGCCAGGTGATGCCAGTCGGAAGGGTTTTTTCTCGTCGTTTATCCCTTGCAACAAAACATGCATTAAAACCGAGTCATAGAATCAGAATCAGCAGGCAGCTTCGGGCGGACTTAGAGGTGTGGAAAACCTTCTTACAATCATTCAATGGTCACACGTTATTTATGTCAGCAGAACAGTCCAACATTGAACTAACATTATTCACCAGGGCAGCAGAAGCGGGCGGATATGCAGCGATACTAGATAACCAGTGGTGCACAGGCTTATTGCCTCCGTATTGGTCTGAACAAGGGTTAACAAAAAACCAGACACTCCTGGTACTTTTCCCAATAGTGGTAGCCATAGAAATATCGGGCATGTACCTAGCGAACAAAAATATACGCTTCATAACAAATAACACCAGCCTAGCGCACTGCATTAATAAGATGGCATCATCGTTTCTCCCAGTGCTAGGCCTACTACGCCGGCTAGCATTCCTGTGCCTAAAACACAATGTATGGGTCCGCGCTAGCCACAATGTGGAGGGGGGATCTAACGCTTTATCACAATTCAATTGGCAGGTTTTCAGAGAGCTCCTCCCCAAAGCCCACCCGTCGGGCACCAGTTGCCCACCCTCCCTATGGGATCTAGTGGCGAACAGCTGATGCCATTAATCAGAGCGTCAGTCGCCCCGTCAACGTGGAAAGCATACGGTAAGGCATGGGAAGACTGGACACGACTAGTAGCAGGCAGATGGGTTGACCAATGTGAACAAGCCAGACTAGATGTAACCATAGAATTTCTCCACCAGATAATGATGAGGGGCATATCAGGGGCGTCAGCGCAGCGGTGGCTGACCGGAGTAGCATTTCATTTCCAACTACTGAATTGGGGAGATGTGACAAAAACATTCATCATCAGTCAAGCCTTAAAAGGGTGGAAAAGAGGTCAGCCAAGTCAGGAGTGCAGACGTCCCATGTCACTAAATGTGCTCTCAAAAATCATATCCCTAACATCATTAACATGCCACTCACAATTTGAAGCAACACTACTGTCTACTGCATTTGTGATCGCCTTTTTCGGGGCGCTACGCATAAGCGAATTAGTCCCTCGATCCAAAATCACCACCAGTGGAGGCTTATTACACCAGGACGTAGTCATAGCCAATAATGCAATACGTCTACGCATACGCAAATCCAAAACAGACCCAGCGGGCAAGGGCACTTGGGTGCTTCTAAAACCCACAAACAGTACACTGTGTCCGGTAACAATAGAAAAAACATATGCAGCCATCAGGCCACAAAGTAATTTCTTCCTATCACACATTGATGGAACTCCATTATCAAGATACCAGTTCCAATTTATATTTAATAAATGCCTAACATCAGCAGGGAACCACCCCAAAGATTACGGGACACACTCATTCCGCATAGGCACGGCCACGGAAGCAGCTAGAGCAGGACTGTCAGAAACGGAAGTGCAGAGGATAGGCAGATGGCGATCCGCGTGTTTTGCGAGATACATAAGACAGGACTTGTTATCCTAACGTGGTTTGTTTCTTTTATAGGTGACGATAAGCCAACAGTGTGGGTGATAGGCCACTCGTACATATACTGGGCAGAAAAAAGGGCGACAGTCCGCCCAGGCGGGAGGAATATGGGGTTTCATGACACATATTTCAACTGGAGAGGTATTAGAGGCCTGCGATGGCCACAGGTACTAATGGAGGTAATCAACATAGGGAGAGAAGCAACAGGTCCGGTTATCTTAGTTATACACGCTGGGGGAAACGACTTCGGTCATTACAAGAGCGCAGAACTAATGGCAATAATGAAGCTAGACACTGAGTGCTTCAGAGCATTTTTTAGTAAACTAACTATAATATGGTCAGAGATTGTGCCGAGAACGGTATGGCGAGGTGCGCGAGACAGTGCAGCCATCGAACGGACAAGGCGGCTAATAAATATTCGGATGGCAAGATTTTTAAAGGAAAGAGGTGGTGTAGTGATAAGACACCGAGAACTGGAAGGAGATAAAGCTGGCCTCATATGGCCCGACGGTGTTCATTTAACGGATATTGGACTGGACATATTCCTGTCAGGACTCCAGGACGGAGTGGAGCAAGCGTTAATGATGATGGGTGGGGGTCTGAGTCCTGCATACGAGTACGCAGTATCCTCCTTGGCCTGAAATAGAAAGGACATGTTGGAAAGTTACTCTTGTTGGCCAACTTGCCGGTGTGGAGACACAGGGCATGCTGCAACAAGCGGAATTATTTTTGGAAATAAAATGCCTTTCTAATGGAATGAGTTAAAGAGTTAATAAAGCTGTGACCGATCCTCACCCATCCAGTTGTAAGAGTTACATTATTGTATTGTTAAGGAAGGGGTGGCGGTAGGGGGGCTGAGCGTCGGGGTTTCGTTGGGGGTCCCCACAGTCTAATTTATTCACCTCGTATCACATCAGGTACATGTCAGGCAGGTCTTACAGATACTCAAAGATAATACATTTCTCTGGTTTGACAAATAATTTATGTTCTCCATCAGGAGGTCCCTTTTTTGGGTTATTTCTTATCATTCACTGTTTTTGCATGGATCTGGCAAAAGTCCAGACGGTACTGGATTGGTATTATATTCAGGACTTAAAGGCGTTACAAAGTTTTTTGGGTTTCGCCAGCTGCTACTGTAAGTTCATCAAAAACTTTTTGGTAGTGGCCAAACCTCTGATGGACGATTTTGCCAAATAATAAAATCTTAATTTTTTTTTTCTATTTTTCTTTCCAGTCTTGTAGCTAAACACAATCCAGCTAAGTTTTAAAATTGAAATGAAGTCCCTGTACCCCCCTCTCTAGGTGCTTCTGTACCAACTCCTCCCTGGTCCAGGACGGTCTCTGTATCACGGCCTCCATCAATAACCTATTGACACATGATTGTGGCAGCCCTCACGTGCTGGTATATCACGCTGCCAATAGAAATGGGAAGCGGCACAGAAATCACAAAATAAAGGCAGTGTTTGTGGTAATGCAAGAATCCAACAAGCAGAGTAGTCCACACGTCGTACAACAGCCCAACATGGATGATGAAAAGCAGTGACCAGCCCAGGGGATGGGGATGACTCGGTACCCGGGCCTTTGCCTGGCCTTGGGGATGTCGCGGTGGTCGGCTCCTGGGCCCGTACCCTGGGGTCACTCTTTAAAAGGGTGGTTGTTTGTTCATTTTATGAAAGTTCGTGACGCCACCTGTGGTTTCTGATGATAATCACCAGCGCTGCGGCAGTCCACTGAGGCCGGTGATGAGGCAGCTCGATGGTATAGCTCCCCACAGGTGGATCTAGGCCTCAGGGCAGCGTATGCAAGGGGAATGCAGGACAGGCGAGACCAAGCCGGGTCAGAGCAAGAACGGGGACGGACACGGTAGTCACTTCAGTACCTTTTACTGATGGAAAGTCAGGCACATCCCGGAGCACTGTAGGGTGAAGGGTGTATGTCCGGATCCTCCCCAATGAGCGGGTGTAGGGCCTCCTGTTTCTTGCCTCTGCATAGTAAGTTTCTGACCTGCCTGGAGCTAGGCCTAACTTTGTCTCTGTCCTGCGCTGGCTGACCTTGTGGTAGGGCCTTTTCTTGGAGTACACGCTCCTCAGCTTGCGAGGCCTATGTGTCTCCTGGCTCTGTTACGTATCAGCACTCTAGCGATCCTGGGACCTGTAGTTCTCCAGGGATTCCGGTTATGCTTTACTGGGTCGTAGAGATCCCGGTAAGCTTCGGACCCGGTGTCTGGTAAATGCTTCAGGGTGAGCTAATTAAACTTCTCTGCCCCCTATGTACTCACTCTCCACTCGCCTTCGGCCCCTCTCGGGGCCCTCACTAGGCTACACACACTGCAGCCGGGACACTGCTCTTCTTCGCCGCTCTCAGAGCGTCGGCACACTCCTAGCTCTCTATCCTGAGCTCTGTGAGTTCTAGTCTGGAATCACTCTACAGACTGTACTGAACTCTTTCTGCAGGAACTGCTAGGCTCTGGCTCGACTGAACTGAGTCCTTCTGTGTCTGAGCAGGAAACTGCTGAATCACTTTCTGGGCTGCCTGGCTCCACCTTCCCTTTATATATCCCTAACGGTCTCCCTCTGGTGGTCTGAGGTGGAAGGTGGAGGTGTGTGAATGCTTATGAGGGCCTCTTGTGGAGGAATCCATCAATGCACACTTCTAGGATCTGTGATACCAAGCGCAGCTGGGTGTCACCGCAGCGAACGTCGCGTCTTCAGGCGTCTGTGTAAGAACATCACATTTTTGTTTTCCTCCCTGAATAAGCACCAAATGGAATAGCTGAATGCCAGGATACAGAGACCGGCGGGGGGCAGGGAGGCGCTGTCCGCTGGATTTTGTGCTGGTTTCACAAGCGGTCACCCTGCAGTTTTCTCTGAATTTGCTGTGGAGACTTTTCACAACACATCTAATAATTGTGAACCTTCCACCTCACAT
Source organism: Phyllobates terribilis (assembly GCF_046119375.1). Taxonomy (NCBI): domain Eukaryota; kingdom Metazoa; phylum Chordata; class Amphibia; order Anura; family Dendrobatidae; genus Phyllobates; species Phyllobates terribilis. The sequence continues at coordinate 420,813 of NW_027363643.1, forward strand.
GTTTATTACCTTGTCAGCTGGGCGGGATGAAAGCCGGACAAGAATGATCCTTATTATATATAATGGCTGCACTGAGCGATGGGGAAAAGCCGCAGAGGACTGAGAGCAGAAGGGCAGAGGGGTTCCTCTTCCTCATAGGAGAAAGTCTACAGGGACCAGTACAGAAGCCGGTGCAGAAGGTGAGACAAGGGCTGAGCCACTTACACAGACAGAAAGCTGAGGAGAGGAGGACATGTTATTACTCCAGGATCCGCTCCATTCCTTCCCTATGTGGCATTCAAGCCCTGAGCTCGGCTTTTCTGGAGCCCCATAGAGAATGAATGGAGCTGCAGTTGAATCCTGACTTTCCACTCCTTCCCGATCAGACGATGGATCGCAGCGGTCAGACCCCCACGATCAGTAAGTGATCACCGAGCTTGTGGATAAGTGATAACTTGTTTTCTTCAGACATCCCCTTTAAGCAATGGAGCATGCCAGCAGAGAAGGTGGGAGAAGGCGCTGGTTACAGGGGAGACTTTACATCTGGAGGCCGCATATAGGATATGTGAGGGGCGGACACTTCCCGTATTCATCATTACTGAGCCCCCGCTCTGTACGGCTCTTATCTGAGCTGCAGGAGACGCAGCAGTTACTAATCAGCCGTTCTCTGTTCACTTGCAGCCGTCCGAGCTCTGCTGTGCCTGTTAGGGGTGAAGTGTAGCGCCCCGAGGGTTCGGCCGCTACAGGGGTATTGCACCTTTGCCAGAGGTGTGATATTCCACTCCCGGGTAAGGATGGAGTGTGGACCAGGGCTCAGTTAGCTGCATGCAGCACACACACCCCATTTCCGAGGGACAGCTCAACGGTGCTCCCACTAGACAGTAGTGCAGGCACGACCGATTATGTCCCTGCCTGGAGTGGGGAGGGCGGTGGAACACCCAGTGCTGTAGGGGCAGATAGGGGTTGGTTCCTGAGTGTAGGTAGGAGCCCATTGGTTGCTGGTCACCTGGGCTCATGGTCAGAGGGAGGTATAAAAGGTGGGCACCATCTTAGATCTAGGTTCTGTCCAGAGAGGAGAAGACAGGGAGTATAGGTGTAGCACCCTGAGGACTCGGCTGCTACAGGGGTATTGCACCTCAAACCAGAGGTGTGGTATTCCACTCCCGGGTAAGGATGGAGTGTGGGACTGAGCTCAGTAGACTGCATGCACTACATACATCCCATTTCCGGGGGACAGAACTACGGTACTCCCACCAAGTATATGTGCAGGTACGACAGCGTCTGTCCCTGGCTGGAGTGGGAGGGGGGGTGGAACATCCCAGTAGTGTAGGGGCAGATAGGGGAGGGGCTCTTGGCATAGAGATAGGAGCCCATTGGGTGCTGGTCACCTGGGCTCACACATAGAGGGAGTATATATGGTGGGCACCATCTAGAGATAGGGTGAGTCTGTCAGGAGAGATCTGAGGAGGAGTTCAGCCAGGAGGGCTGACAGGGAGCTGTGGCTCCGGCTGGGCCCAGCTCCAGGGCCAGGCCTGAAGCAGAGAGGAAGAAGAAAGGCCCAGAGACGCAGAAAAGAGGGAACCCTAAGATCCCAGAAGCAAACCAAAAAGGGTGAAGGGTTGGCAGAAGAGGGCACCGGATCCCAAGCTGGCGGAGGCAAAAGTAACCCTTAACCAGGAACCGGAGGTCGTGGGCAAGCTTTGCCACGACCCTCACCACATCCACCAGGAAGGTACACCAAGAGTAGGGTCAGGAAAGCCAGAGAAGGTTTTACCATAGAAGGCCCAAGGGAACCGGACAAAGGTGGATCCCTGGTGGGGACGGCCAGGAGAAAGAGAGAGAGAGGGAAGCTCAGGACCACGCTCCGGAACTGCCTGGGGGTTGGCCGAGTCCAGGACCTGGTGGATGCAGCACGGCTCGGGTGGTCACTCAAGGCCAGAGTGACTGAAGGAACACCTGTGAGTAAAAACCCTGAAACTGCATCTCACGTCTCTGACTCTCCTTTCTGCACTATCACTACCCCCATCATCCGCACCAGCTGCCCTGAGGCCATACCCCTCCCGTTGGGGGTTATGCCACCATCGCTGCACCCATACTACCGGCCTCAGCGGACTGTTCTGCAGCGGCGGCCTTGTGACCGCAAATCAACGGGTGGCGTAGTCGACACAGAAACAACATCTACCAAGACTGCCACACACTTAGTTTGACCACCCTGGGCACGGACCGGGTCACCGCCACAAGGACTACTACCCCTATCCAGATCCGGCCCCGGGTGTCCCTTGAACATGGCCCAGGGGGCGCGTCATAGGCTCTGTAGGAGCTCTACTCCAGGAGGGCCTAGTGAGAGGCCGAGGAGGAAGTGAAGGGGAGCTGTGGTGCCACCTGAGCCCAGCTCCATGAGAAGGGAGGAGAAGAAGGAACAGGAAAGACGGAGGAGAGACAGAGAAACAGAAGGGCTCAGGAACAAGAAGGTGGAAGGGACCCTAAGAACCCATGAGAATCCAGGGTGAAGGGTCAGGCAGATTAAGGGTACCGGATCCCAAGTTGGTGGAGGAGAAACAACCCTCAGCCAAAGACCGGTCGTCGTGATCATTTATTGGTGCGACACCTCATCAAACCTGCTAGGAAGGCACCATATAGGACAGCGGAGGATGGGGCCCACGTTTAACCACACAAGTCCGCGGCAGCTGGACAGAAGTGGGTCACTGGTGAGGCAGGCCAGAGAAAGGAAAGAAAGGGGTCCTGTGCCATATTCCCACCATCCACTACACTGCCCTGGGGCCGCACTCTTCCCGTGGGGAGTAACATCAGCCCCAGCGGACTGCCTTGCAGCGGCGGTTCCTAATAACCGCAATCCACGGGTGGCGTAGTCGGACATTATCTAAAGTACAGCAGCAGACTACCATTGGTCTGACCACCCTGAGCCGCGGGACCGGGCCGCCACTACTACTCCCAGAGTCTCCCTATTGCCCGGTTCCGCGTGCCCCACGGCCCAGGGGGCGAGTCAGAAGTTCGGGTCCTAGGAGGCATCGACTATGCAGCCTGCACAGCAGATCACAGCCCGGGCACCACGTCTCCGGGTAAATCTCCACCTTTTGAGTTACTTCTTGTGCAGCTGCCCCATGCAAGTTGCTCCGCTCTCCTCGGCCAGCTCCTGCTGAAGACTGAGCTCCTCTGCCCAATCTAGGAGCTCAATAGCCCTGATCACGTCAGTGGTAGCCCAGCGCTGCTGGATCAGATTTACAAATGGAAAACTAATCAGCCCTAGGCATTTCTAATATGTGCAGAGCAGGCGACATAAGTCTCACCGGCATCCTCATAGACCTTTGCTCAGCCGGGGTCTAATAGGAGCAGTAAGATGGCCGTCATGGGGTCTATTGTTAGATCTCGGCTGCCATAGAAACTCATCGGCACCATGATCGCGCCTCCCTCTCCTGTCTAAAGTGCCTAAATGCTGTGGAAGCCCCCTACTGTGTCATACAGTGGATTAAACTGCCAGGGTCAGGGTTGGCTCCACTGTCGGAGGCTGAGGCAGGAGCAGGAATGTGTTATACAGCCACACTTCTGCCGCAGATTTTGTAAGAACCCTGACAGGACCTGCCTGATGATAATGTGTCCTATAGAGCGGGTCCTGGTACCGGACTGCCCTGTACATATTCACCACTAGCTGGGAACCAGTTACTTACAAGGTCTAGTTTCGGATGTGTTTCCAGGTTCTGTAGTTGTCAGCATTTTATCCTTAAGGCCGAGTTATAATATCACTGTAACACTCTCGCCCTGTACCTGTATACCTGCCCTGTGTGCTGCACAAAAGTATATAACAAAGTGTGTGTGTACACAGATATCTATCTCCTGAATGGAATTACTGCTAGATCTCCTGTACATAGAAATATGAGGTTCTTAGCACACATTTTGAGCAAATTGTGCGAGCCCATCTGCCAACGTCAAGGCGACCTCTTCAGATGGGTCCCTACACTAACACTACACTAACTTAGTAACTGGGACTAGTTTTTTTTATTGTTATTACCACCATTTTTACTATTTATTATTATTGCATTAATCCAATTAATTGTAACTGTTATAAAACTAATTAAAAAATTTAATTTAAATTTTTTTATTATTCTTGTGATTCTAATAATGGTATTACAAAAATCCCTATGCCTAAAGCTGTTGATCCAGAAGAAGGCAAAAACCCCAGGACACCTACCGCCAATTTGTGTCACGGGAAAAATTCCTTCTTGACCCCGGGAAAAGGCGATCAGTCCTAGGACCCTGGATCAAACCTAATAATGTTATTACAAGTTATATATTACACTAATTATTGTACTACTGGAGTTATTTTAATTTGTTTTTATAAATCTAACTATTTGATATGGTTATTATTAACATTGTGCTTTCTTATTACAGTATTATTCTTCTTTCCTATCACTACTAATACTGCCCTATACCTACAGTGTTGATCCAGAAGAAGGCAGAAACCCCAGGACACCTTCAGCCAATTTGTGTCACAGGGAAAAATTTCCTTCTTGACCCTGAGAAAAGACGATCAGTCCTAGGACCCCGGATCAAACCTAATTATGTTACTAGTTATGTAATTACTATTACTGTACTAAATGTACTACTACAGTTGTTTTTAATATAGTTTTTTATATATTTTGTCTTATGTCCTGCTTTCTTATTAAAGTACTACTCTAACTTTTCTATAACTATTTAATATTACAGTATTGATTGAACTACGTCTATAATTATTTTTATTTACTCTTTGTTCTTTCTATAGATATAACTAGTTTATATTTATTAATAATAATAACCTGATGTCTTATTACGGTATTATTCTTCTTTCCTATTGCTACTAATACTACCCTATACCTAGAGTGTTGATCCAAAAGAAGGCAAAAACCTCAGGACACCTTCAGCCAATTTGTGTCACAGCGGAAAAATTCCTTCTTGACCCCGATAAAAGGCGATCAGTCCTAGAACCCTGGATCACACTGCTATTCTACCTACTACTATTACTATTGTTATTTTATTACTTTCTTACTATTATCACTAGTATTATTACTCAAATTACACTAATACTCATATACTAGCACTATATAACTACTATCCTGGTATTATTACTTTGGTGGATTTATACTTACCAGCCGGTATTGCCGTATGATGTTATCGGCAGAGAGGTCCCAGCAGGATGGTCCACATGATGTTCCTCTTTCCTCTCAAATACCGGTTGATGTAATGGCGGATGTTGTTCTGGTTCTGCTTCTTCGTTTTTGTTGTAGGATCGATTGTTGTCTTTTCTGGCCTTTGGCCATCCCTTTCCCCCTAGGGATCTTAAGGTGCAGTTCTGTCCTCTTCGGTCTCCTCTTCGGTGGGACTCCTCTTCGGTGGGACTCCTCTTCGGTGGGTCTCCTCTTCGGTGGGTCTCCTCTTCGGTGGGACTCCTCTTCGGTGGGTCTCCTCTTAGGTGGCACTCCTCTTCGGTGGGACTCCTCTTCGGTGGGACTCCTCTTCGGTCTCCTCTTCGGTGGGTCTCCTCTTCGGTGGGTCTCCTCTTCGGTGGGACTCCTCTTCGGTCTCCTCTTCGGTGGGACTCCTCTTCGGTGGGTCTCCTCTTCGGTGGGACTCCTCTTCGGTGGGACTCCTCTTCGGTGGGTCTCCTCTTCGGTGGGACTCCTCTTCGGTCTCCTCTTCGGTGGGACTCCTCTTCGGTGGGACTCCTCTTCGGTGGGTCTCCTCTTCGGTGGGTCTCCTCTTCTGTGGGACTCCTCTTCGGTGGGTCTCCTCTTCGGTGGGTCTCCTCTTCGGTGGGACTCCTTTTCGGTGGGACTCCTCTTCGGTGGGTCTCCTCTTCGGTGGGACTCCTCTTCGGTGGGACTCCTCTTCGGTCTCCTCTTCGGTGGGCCTCCTCTTCGGTCTCCTCTTCGGTGGGTCTCCTCTTCGGTGGGACTCCTCTTCGGTCTCCTCTTCGGTGGGTCTCCTCTTCGGTGGGTCTCCTCTTCGGTGGAACTCCTCTTCGGTGGGTCTCCTCTTCAGTCTCCTCTTCGGTGGGTCTCCTCTTCGGTGGGACTCCTCTTCGGTGGGACTCCTCTTCGGTGGGTCTCCTCGTCGGTGGGACTCCTCTTCGGTGGGTCTCCTCTTCGGTGGGACTCCTCTTCGGTGGGTCTCCTCTTCGGTGGGTCTCCTCTTCGGTGGGACTCCTCTTCGGTGGGACTCCTCTTCGGTCTCCTCTTCGGTGGGTCTCCTCTTCTGTTGGACTCCTCTTCGGTCTCCTCTTCGGTGGGACTCCTCTTCGGTGGGACTCCTCTTCGGTGGGTCTCCTCTTCGGTGGGACTCCTCTTCGGTGGGTCTCCTCTTCGGTGGGTCTCCTCTTCAGTGGGACTCCTCTTCAGGGGGACTCCTCTTCGGTGGGACTCCTCTTCGGTGGGACTCCTCTTCGGTCTCCTCTTCGGTGGGGCTCCTCTTCGGTGGGTCTCCTCTTCGGTGGAACTCCTCTTCGGTGGGTCTCCTCTTCGGTGGGACTTCTCTTCGGTCTCCTCTTCGGTGGGTCTCCTCTTCGGTGGGTCTCCTCTTCGGTGGGACTCTTCTTCAGTGGGACTCCTCTTCGGTGGGTCTCCTCTTCGGTGGGTCTCCTCTTCGGTGGGTCTCCTCTTCGGTGGGACTCCTCTTCGGTGGGTCTCCTCTTCGGTGGGTCTCCTCTTCGGTGGGACTCCTCTTCGGTGGGACTCCTCTTCGGTCTCCTCTTCGGTGGGTCTCCTCTTCTTTTGGACTCCTCTTCGGTCTCCTCTTCGGTGGGACTCCTCTTCGGTGGGACTCCTCTTCGGTGGGTCTCCTCTTCGGTGGGACTCATCTTCGGTGGGTCTCCTCTTCGGTGGGTCTCCTCTTCAGTGGGACTCCTCTTCAGGGGGACTCCTCTTCGGTGGGACTCCTCTTCGGTGGGACTCCTCTTCGGTCTCCTCTTCGGTGGGGCTCCTCTTCGGTGGGTCTCCTCTTCGGTGGGTCTCTTCGGTGGAACTCCTCTTCGGTGGGTCTCCTCTTCGGTGGGACTTCTCTTCGGTCTCCTCTTCGGTGGGTCTCCTCTTCGGTGGGACTCTTCTTCGGTGGGACTCCTCTTCGGTGGGACTCCTCTTCGGTGGGTCTCCTCTTTGGTGGGACTCCTCTTCGGTGGGTCTCCTCTTCGGTGGGACTCCTCTTCGGTGGGTCTCCTCTTCGGTGGGTTTCCTCTTCGGTGGGACTCCTCTTCGGTGGGTCTCCTCTTCGGTGGGACTCCTCTTCGGTGGGACTCCTCTTCGGTGGGTCTCCTCTTCGGTGGGTTTCCTCTTCGGTGGGTCTCCTCTTCGGTGGGACTCCTCTTCGGTGGGACTCCTCTTCGGTGGGTCTCCTCTTCAGTGGGTCTCCTCTTCAGTGGGTCTCCTCTTCAGTGGGACTCCTCTTCGGTGGGTCTCCTCTTCGGTGGGTCTCCTCTTCGGTGGGACTCCTCTTCGTCTCTCTTCGGTGGGTCTCCTCTTCGGTGGGTCTCCTCTTCGGTGGGACTCCTCTTCGGTGGGTCTCCTCTTCGGTGGGTCTCCTCTTCGGTGGGTCTCCTCTTCGGTGGGACTCCTCTTCGGTCTCCTCTTTGGTGGGACTCCTCTTCGGTGGGACTCCTCTTCGGTGGGACTCCTCTTCGGTGGGTCTCCTCTTCGGTGGGACTTCTCTTCGGTCTCCTCTTCGGTGGGTCTCCTCTTCGGTGGGTCTCCTCTTCGGTGGGTCTCCTCTTCGGTGGGACTCCTCTTCGGTGGGACTCCTCTTCGGTGGGACTTCTCTTCGGTCTCCTCTTCGGTGGGTCTCCTCTTCGGTGGGACTCCTCTTCGGTGGGACTCCTCTTCAGTGGGTCTCCTCTTCGGTGGGTTTCCTCTTCGGTGGGACTCCTCTTCGGTGGGACTCCTCTTCGGTGGGTCTCCTCTTCAGTGGGTCTCCTCTTCAGTGGGTCTCCTCTTCAGTGGGACTCCTCTTCGGTGGGTCTCCTCTTCGGTGGGTCTCCTCTTCGGTGGGACTCCTCTTCGTCTCTCTTCGGTGGGTCTCCTCTTCGGTGGGTCTCCTCTTCGGTGGGACTCCTCTTCGGTGGGTCTCCTCTTCGGTGGGTCTCCTCTTCGGTGGGTCTCCTCTTCGGTGGGACTCCTCTTCGGTCTCCTCTTTGGTGGGACTCCTCTTCGGTGGGACTCCTCTTCGGTGGGACTCCTCTTCGGTGGGTCTCCTCTTCGGTGGGACTTCTCTTCGGTCTCCTCTTCGGTGGGTCTCCTCTTCGGTGGGTCTCCTCTTCGGTGGGTCTCCTCTTCGGTGGGACTCCTCTTCGGTGGGACTCCTCTTCAGTGGGACTTCTCTTCGGTCTCCTCTTCGGTGGGTCTCCTCTTCGGTGGGACTCCTCTTCGGTGGGACTCCTCTTCGGTGGGACTCCTCTTCAGTGGGTCTCCTCTTCGGTGGGTTTCCTCTTCGGTGGGACTCCTCTTCGGTGGGTCTCCTCTTCGGTGGGTCTCCTCTTCGGTGGGTCTCCTCTTCGGTGGGACTCCTCTTCGGTGGGACTCCTCTTTGGTGGGTCTCCTCTTCGGTGGGACTCCTCTTCGGTGGGACTCCTCTTCGGTGGGACTCTTCTTCGGTGGGTCTCCTCTTCGGTGGGTCTCCTCTTCGGTGGGACTCCTCTTCGTCTCTCTTCGGTGGGTCTCCTCTTCGGTGGGTCTCCTATTCGGTGGGTCTCCTCTTCGGTGGGTCTCCTCTTCGGTGGGACTCCTCTTCGGTGGGACTCCTCTTCGGTGGGACTCCTCTTTGGTGGAACTCCTCTTCGGTGGAACTCCTCTTTGGTGGGTCTCCTCTTTGGTGGGTCCCCTCTTCTCAGGAAACACAACCAGATATTAGGAGCAATGCTCAACTGACAGAGTGCCACTACTGACCACCGTGCTGCCCTCATCCCACTAAGTAAAAGTGTTTTTTCCTGTTTTACGCAGAATGCGGACTACTGTGCAGCAACCTATACTCCCGAGGGGCCGCAGGAAACTGGAGTGAATAATGTCCTCCTCTTCCTTTAAATTACGCTTATGCCATGTTCTTACTGGTGAGACGTAATAAATAGCATTAAAGCTGCAGTAATTTTTTTTTTTATATACACTGCTCAAAAAAATAAAGGGAACACTTAAACAACAGAATATAACTCCAAGTAAATCAAACTTCTCTGAAATCAAACTGTCCACTTAGGAAGCAACACTGATTGACAATCAATTTCACATGCTGTTGTGCAAATGGAATAGACAATAGATGGAAATTATTGGCAATTATCAAGACATCCTCAATAAAGGAGTGGTTCTGCAGGTGGGGACCACAGACCACATCTCAGTACCAGTGCTTTCTGGCTGATGTTTTGGTCACTTTTCAATGTTGGTTGTGCTTTCACACTCGTGGTAGCATGAGACGGACTCTACAACCCACAGAAGATGCTCAGGTAGTGCAGGTCATCCAGGATGGCACATCTGTGAGAGCTGTGGCAAGGAGGTTTGCTGTGTCTGTCAGCGTAGTGTCCAGAGGCTGGAGACGCTACCAGGAGACAGGCCAGTACACCAGGAGACGTGGAGGGGGCCGTAGGAGGGCAACAACCCAGCAGCAGGACCGCTACCTCCGCTTTTGTGCAAGAAGCAACAGGAGGAGCACTGCCAGAGCCCTGCATAATGACCTCCAGCAGGCCACAACTGTGCATGTGTCTGCACAAACGGTTAGAATTGACTCCATGAGGGTGGTATGAGGGCCCGACATCCACAGATGGGGGTTGTGCTCACAGCCCAACACTGTGCAGGACGCTTGGCATTTGCCACAGAACACCAGAATTGGCAAACTCACCACTGGCTCCCTGTGCTCTTCACAGATGAAAGCAGGTTCACACTGAGCACATGTGACAGACGTGACGGAGTCTGGAGACACCGTGGAGAGTGATCTGCTGCCTGCAACATCCTTCAGCACGACCGGTTTGGCAGTGGGTCAGTAATGGTGTGGAGTGGCATTTCTTTGGAGGGCTGCACAGCCCTCCATGTCCTCGCCAGAGGTAGCCTGACTGCCATTAAGTACCGAGATGAGATCCTCAGGCCCCTTGTGAGACAATATGCTGGTGCAGTGGGCCCTGGGTTCCTCCTAATGCAGGACAATGCCAGACCTCATGTGGCTGGAGTGTGTCAGCAGTTCCTGCAAGATGAAGGCTTTGAAGCTATGGACTGGCCCGCCTGTTCCCCAGAGCTGAATCCGATTGAGCACATCTGGGACATCATGTCTCGCTCCATCCACCAACATCACATTGCACCACAGACTGTCCAGGAGTTGGCGGATGCTTTAGTCCAGGTCTGGGAGGAGATCCCACAGGAGACCATCCGCAACCTCATCAGGAGCATGCCCAGGTGGTGTAGGGAGGTCATATAGGCACGTGGAGGCCACACACAATACTGAGCCTCATTTTGACTTGTTTTAAGGACATTACATCAATGTTGGATCAGCCTGTAGTGTGTTTTTACACTTTAATTTTGGGGGTGACTCCAAATCCAGGCCTCCATTGGTTAATAAATTTGATTTCCATTGATGATTTTTGTGTGATTTTGTTGTCAGCACATTCAACTTTGTACAGAACAAAGTATTTAATGAGAATATTTCATTCATTCAGATCTAGGATGTGTTATTTGATTGTTCCCTTTATTTTTTTGAGCAGTGTATTTTAACCCAGCTAAAAAGTGAACTGGCCCCTTCCTGAGGGGCAACTTGAAAAAATGTCTGAAGACAGATCAAGTCCATTCTCTTCCTTCAGCTTGGCTCCGCTGGGCGCAGTTCTTCTTTAGCAAATGTTCATACAAAATCATCAATGGAAATCAAATTTATTAACCAATGGAGGCCTGGATTTGGAGTCACCCCCAAAATTAAAGTGGAAAACACACTACAGGCTGATCCAACTTTGATGTAATGTCCTTAAAACAAGTCAAAATGAGGCTGACACACTCCAGCCACATGAGGTCTGGCATTGTTCTGCATTAGGATGAACCCAGTGCCAACCGCACCAGCATATGGTCTCACAAGGGGCCTGAGGATCTCATCTCTGTACCTAATGGCAGTCAGGCTACCTCCGGCGAGCAGATGGAGGGCTGTGCGGCCCTCCAAAGAAATGCCACCTCACACTATTACTAACCCACTGCCAAACCGGTCGTGCTGAAGGATGTTGCAGGCAGCAGATCGCTCTCCACGGCGTCTCCAGACTCTGTCACGTCTGTCACATGTGCTCAGTGTGACCCTGCTTTCATCTGTAAAGAGCACAGGGAGCCAGTGGCGACTTTGCCAATCCTGGTGTTCTGTGGCAAATGCCAAGCGTCCTGCACGGTGTTGGGTTGTGAGCACAACCTCCATCTGTGGACGTCGGGCCCTCATACCACCCTCATGGAGTCAGTTTCTAACCGTTTGTGCAGACACATGCACATTTGTGGTCTGTTGGAGGTCATTTTGCAGGGCTCTAGCAGTGCTCCTCCTGTTCCTTCTTGCACAAAGGTGGAGGTAGAGGTCCTGCTGCTGGGTTGTTGCCATCCTACGGCCCCCTCCACGTCTCCTGGTGTACTGGCCTGTCTCCTGGTAGCGCCTCCAGCCTCTGGACACTACGCTGACAGACACAGCAAACCTTCTTCCCACAGCTCGCATTGATGTGCCATCCTGGATGAGCTGCACTACCTGAGCAACTTCTGTGGATTGTAGAGTCCGTCTCATGCTACCACGAGTGTGAAAGCACAACCAACAATCAAAATTGACCAAAACATCAGCCAGAAAGCACTGGTACTGCGATGTGGTCTGTGGTCCCCACCTGCAAAACCACTCCTTTATTGAGGGTGTCTTGATAATTGCCAATAATTTCCATCTATTGTCTATTCCATTTGCACAACAGCATGTGAAATTGATTGTCAATCAGTGTTTCTTCCTAAGTGGACAGTTTGATTTCAGAGAAGTTTGATTTACTTGGAGTTATATTCTGTTGTTTAGGTGTTCCCTTTATTTTTTTGAGCAGTGTGTATTTTCTTATGTCCATGTATTTACTACTAAAAGTAATTTTTTACATTTAGGTTTCATTTTTCACTGGTTATTACAGACTTATTGCTTCCCTGCACATTCAAGTTTCATGTTTTCTTTGGGCATAGACCAGCTAAAAGGCACTCAGGAAAAAAAACATTTGAAAGATCTACAACCTCTCCCTTAAGACTGTCAGAAGGAGCTCACTGATAGATTCTCAGTTAGCTAATTTTGCAGCCAGGAATAGACAGTGCAGCACAGATGCTACAGAAGGCAACATTTTTCATGAAACTCAATTACAGAAATCAATTTTAGCCCCAAATACTTGCATTAAAGTAAAAAAAACAAATGGCCGCAAAGCAGGACAACCGCTTTAACTCCTTACCAACATCTGCCGTACATGTCTGGTATAAGTCAGTAGCGAGTGTATGGAGCAGAGTCAGCTCGCCCCGTACATGGCAGATAATGGCTGTGACAAACAACCAGGACCTGCCTCTAAGAGCTGCGAGTGGAGCGAAGATCTGCCCACCACTGTTAACCTGTTCAGTGCTGCTGTCAATCACTAACAGCAGCATTAACAGCGCGCCGGCATTGGGACGCATCGTTCCATGCGCCCACCGGCGCTCCTGTGACGCGATCACAGGGTGCAGATGGACTGCTATGACATCCGGGGGTCTGCTGAAGCCTCCGTGCCTGTCATCATAAAGCTTCATTTGGGCTGTAAAGAAGACCGTGGTTTTGCTATATGGAGCATTACTGTGGTATCGCTGTATATAGCACAAGCAATCAGATAATGTATACAAATACAGTGAAAAAAAAAAATATATATATATATATATATATATATGTATATTTATTAAAACCCCACACGTTCAACTCACCTCCCACTAAAAATAAAGATAATAAAAATATACACATTTGTGGTATGGTCTCTTTCAGAGAAATATAATCTATCCAAATATAAAAAACAAACGATCAGTGAACACAGAAAAAAATTCAAAAAGACAAAATTGCATTTTTTTCGTTCGCCACAATACTACAGAAAACCCTGTAAGAAGCGATGACCATGTCATATGTGTCCCAAAATGTTATCAATAAAGTCCTCTTGCCCTTCAAAAAATAAGCCCCCACACAGCTCCATCAACCCGAAAAATGAAAATGTTACGGGTCTCAGAAAAAATGGTGACACCATAAAAAAAAGTTTTTTCTTTTGCCAAAACTATTGGAGAAGTTTGGTCCTGCTGTAATCACACTGAGGAGTAGGATACTATTACCAGGTCATTTTCACCACACTATGTACGCCGTTAAAACCCTTCCCAGATAAACAGTGTCAGGCTTTTTTTTTCGCACTTTTACTGCACTTGGAATGTTTTTCCCGTTTTCTAGTACTATGTGGTAAATGAATGGTGGGATTTATAAGTACCGCTCATCCTACAAAATAACAAGACCTCACACTATGTGGACAGACATGAAAAAGTTATAGCCCTTGGAAAAAGCGAAGGAAAAAACAGAAAAAACCATCAATTGGTTCTGTTGGGAAGGGGCAAAGCTGAAGAAACGCATGTAAGAGCAGAATATGGAGGAAGGTGAGATATCACAGGCTGGTGGATACTACCTGCTCCATCGCTGGCAGAGTAACCCATCCCCATGGTGGCCGCTGAGATCTTCTCTTGTAGAAACGTATCCAAAATCTATAAAACATGGGGAACAGTCAGCAGAGGGTTTGGTGATTGGCTCATATTGGCGATATACCCAGGGGCATTACTGGGCACAGGGAAGATTGGGAATGAATAGGATTGGCTGTTAGATATGTGATCTCTTCCATTAAAGGGGATATCTAGTTGGAACAAGTTATCACTGATCTCTGGATAGGTGATGACCTGTCCCAGTGGGAACACCCCTTTATTATGTGGTATATATGGAGGATGTGATATTGTAGCACCCTGAGGATTCGGCTGCTACAGGGGTATTGCACCTCAACCCAGAGGTGTGATATTCCACTCCCGGGTAAGGATGGAGTGTGGAACTGAGCTCAGATAGACTGCATGCACTACATACATCCCATTCCAGAGGAGCAGGCCGACGGTACTCCCACTTAGAAATGTGCAGGTACAACCGAGCCTGTTCCTGGCTGGAGTGGGAGGGGGGTGGTACATCCCATGTAGTGTAGGGGCAGATAGGGGGAGCAGTCTGGGTAGTGTTAGGAGCTCATTGGGTGCTGGTCACCTGAGCTCACACATAGAGGGATATATAAGGAGGGCACCAACTTAAGATCAGGGTCAGATGCAGAGAGTCAGTCAGCTGCAGAGGACAAGTCTGATGCAGAGAGCAGGAAACAGCAGCCCTGGAGAGAGAGAGGAGAAAGAAAGAGAAAGACCCAGAGGGGGAAGACTGAAGGGACCCAAGAACCCAAATTAGAGCACCGGGTGAGGAGTCAGCATCAGGGTACCGGAACCCAAGCTGGTGGGGGCAAAAACAATCCCCAGCCAGAGACCGGAGACCGTGGGCAGTGTCTGTCACGGTCACCCACCACATTCACCCCGAAGGCACACCACATGCAGGGTCAGGGAACCCAGGGCCAAGGGTGTCCCAAAAGAAGGCCCGAGGGAGCTGGACCTAGGTGAATCCCTGGTGGGGACGGCTGAAGAAAGGACAGAGGGAGAGCTCAGGGCCACGCTCCGGACTTGTTTGGGGGTTGGCTGTATCCAGGACCTGGTGGACGCAGCACGGCTCGGGTGGTCACTAGCAGCTGGAGTGACCGAAACATCAGCAGTAAGTAAACTCCCTTAACTGCACAACCCGAGTCTGTCTTCATTGCCGGCTGCACCGCACCACCACAACCCCCATCCTCTGCGCCTGTCCCCTCTGAGGCTATACCCCTCCCGTTGGGGGTTATCCCACCAAGCTGCGCATCCACCATCAGCCTCAGCGGACCCTGCTGCAGCGGCGGCCACAGTGACCGCATCTCAACGGGTGGCGTAGTCGACACAAAAGAACTTTAGTAACATCTGTAGGACTGCCACATAACACTGAGCTTGACGCCCTGGGCACGGGCCGGGTCACAGCCGCTCGGAGACTACAACCCCCCATCTGATCCGGTGCCGGGTATTCCCCTCAAAAAGGAATATGTCCCAGGGGGCGCGTCAACTTTGGCGTAGTCGGCAGGATTACGTGCCCGCAACACCCGGGTACTGCGTGCCTGAAGAAAAGTGCAAGTTTACCTCAGAAAGAAGTCTCCCGCCAGTTCCGGAGGGTCCACGCCATCGGACTCCATCACCAGTCGTTTCCCGCCGATTGTCCGCCATTTCCAGCTTGTTCCCGCCATCTGCAGAGTTTCCCGCCACTGGGCGACGCTTCCCGCCAAAACCGCAGATTTCCCGCCTTGGAAGAGCAGCGGACGCCATTATGGGCGTGCCAAAGGAGGGCAGGAGGCCACCTCCCATCGTGGGCCAGGACAGAAAATGGCGCCAAAAGTGGAAACCGCCCCCACCAACAGAGACTGTGATGCTGGAGGTGTCTGTCAGCGTGAAAGAACTACCCCTGGAGCTGACAGTCACCGAGTTGCCCCGGGACCGCCCTCGAAGTGGGAGGAGACGAAAGAAAAGAACAAAGATGGGTGTCGCTTGGAGCAGTCTGGAGCGAGCGCACCCGGAGGCAAGAGGTCTAACAAGGAGTAGCGGAGGAGCTCACCCGGAGATGGAGAGAAAGCAGAACAGCACCGGCCCGCTGGCCAGGAGTCTGCTAGAGACCGAGGAAGGAGGGCAGAGCAGCACCGGCCCGCTGGCCAGGAGCCTGCCGGAAGCCGAGCAGAGCAGCACCGACCCGATGGTCAGGAGCCTGCTAGAGTCCACAACCCCGCTAGGTCTAGCGGAGATCCTAGCGCAGCTCCCCCGAGACCGGGAGTGTGCACAAACTGCCCTGGAGGGCCTCGCAAGGAGGATGGCCCGGGTACAGCGCGAGATACTGGCGGAGTGGAGCCGGGAGATGGCCCAGCAACCAGAGACCAGTCAACGGAGCACGCTACCCTGGAAGAGGAAGCAGACCGCCTCTGAGGATGGCGCAGGAGGACCCAAGGCCGGAGACGGCGCCGAGGAGGGAGCCGAACGCATGGAGGCAGGTAAAGGGGACGCCTATACCCCAAGCCGTGACACCGCTTACCTGCCCCAGCTCCCCGTCGCAGAGCCCGAAAGTCCCCCTGCTGTGCCCGTAGCCGCCAGGTCACCGCCATGGACTAGGCCCCGACCGGAAGCCGCCGCCACGACCCCTGTGACGTCACGCGCCTCGACCCGGAGCGTGACAAAACAGGAATTACCACCAGCCTGGTCGCAAGGCCTAGTACCCCCGGGCGCCGCATCACCAACAGCGCCCCCTACCTCCGCGGAGCCTCCGGCCTGGCCGCAAGGCCAGGTAACCCAGGGCGCCGCCGTCCTAACGGTGCCCTTCACCTTCCAGGTGCCCCAGGCCTGGCCGCAAGGCCTGGGCAACCCGGGCGCCATCACCACCGCGCCCGCGCCCGCAATACCAAGGGTGCCACACCTGGGGGAGGACCTCTTCAGCCAGCTCACATGGCCGGACGGGCAGCCCTTCATCTGGCCCGAAGGATACCATGAGCTGGGGCGGCAACAGAGACGAGGGCCCTTGTGTGAGCCCCTGATCCCGGCTCCGAAGCCCGTGACTCGGGTCTCGCCTCCTTTGGAAGACGCACAGTTTGAGTGGGACCCCACCGGAGAAGATCTAATGGGGTTCACTCAGGAAACTCGGGCAGTCGCCGCTGAGCGGACTGAGTGTTGTCGTCAGCAGCTAGCAGAGTTTACGAGAGAACGGGAGGAGAGGCGGGCCAGAGAACAACAGGCCCAAATCCGGAGCGCGGAGCAGAAGAGCCGGACTAGGAGGAACCCCCGTGCAGCGCATTGTCCCCGCACCATCGGGACAGTGATAAAGTTCAACCCGCAGCATGGGTGGGGCTTTATTCGGGACCGTAACAACCGCGGTGACGTTTTTGTGACTCGCAGAGACGTCGAGTCCCACCTGCCGGAAGGTCACAAAGGCCGTGACCTCTACGTCGGAGACGAGGTCACTTTCACCCGGCACAAGTGTGCCAAAGGACCTTACGCCCTCCACGTACACCGCTTGACGGAGGAGGAGTTGCGGTACGGGGAGGAGGAGCCAGAGGACCCGGACGGGTCTGAAGCAACACCATATCAAGAAAGAGCAGGAGGAAGACGCCGTTGAGTGCGGCCGAGAAGCGATGTAAATAGTTACCCAATCGGGGTATAAAGGAACTGAAACTGGAACTGTTGCTGCTGCTAAAATAGTCCCCGTTGGGACCAGTGAACTGTTTTACCCGTTAACCCCTTCATCCTACAGGCTGAGGACTGTGAGCAGCCATTCCCTTTCCTCTAACTGGCCGAGAACTGAGAGCGGCCAACTTCCAACTTCCCTGTATATAGTTGCGCGTCCTAAAGCGCCCCCTACCGGTTTTATAGGAAAACCAGTTTTTCAAAGAGACTGTCGCACTTTTCCCGGACACACGTTGCACAGTGTCCGGAGGAGGAACCAGAGACAAGAGAAGTCTACGAGAAAGTTTTATCTGATAAGATATGTTATATATATAATGTCTTATATGTTTTATATGTTTATATGAAAAATTTGTATGTTTTGGTGTTTTATGTCTTACAGCCCGAGGACGTGCTGTGATTTACCAGGGGGGAATGTAGCACCCTGAGGATTCGGCTGCTACAGGGGTATTGCACCTCAACCCAGAGGTGTGATATTCCACTCCCGGGTAAGGATGGAGTGTGGAACTGAGCTCAGATAGACTGCATGCACTACATACATCCCATTCCAGAGGAGCAGGCCGACGGTACTCCCACTTAGAAATGTGCAGGTACAACCGAGCCTGTTCCTGGCTGGAGTGGGAGGGGGGTGGTACATCCCATGTAGTGTAGGGGCAGATAGGGGGAGCAGTCTGGGTAGTGTTAGGAGCTCATTGGGTGCTGGTCACCTGAGCTCACACATAGAGGGATATATAAGGAGGGCACCAACTTAAGATCAGGGTCAGATGCAGAGAACAAGTCAGACGCAGAGGACAAGTCAGACGCAGAGAGTCAGTCAGCTGCAGAGGACAAGTCTGATGCAGAGAGCAGGAAACAGCAGCCCTGGAGAGAGAGAGGAGAAAGAAAGAGAAAGACCCAGAGGGGGAAGACTGAAGGGACCCAAGAACCCAAATTAGAGCACCGGGTGAGGAGTCAGCATCAGGGTACCGGAACCCAAGCTGGTGGGGGCAAAAACAATCCCCAGCCAGAGACCGGAGACCGTGGGCAGTGTCTGTCACGGTCACCCACCACATTCACCCCGAAGGCACACCACATGCAGGGTCAGGGAACCCAGGGCCAAGGGTGTCCCAAAAGAAGGCCCGAGGGAGCTGGACCTAGGTGAATCCCTGGTGGGGACGGCTGAAGAAAGGACAGAGGGAGAGCTCAGGGCCACGCTCCGGACTTGTTTGGGGGTTGGCTGTATCCAGGACCTGGTGGACGCAGCACGGCTCGGGTGGTCACTAGCAGCTGGAGTGACCGAAACATCAGCAGTAAGTAAACTCCCTTAACTGCACAACCCGAGTCTGTCTTCATTGCCGGCTGCACCGCACCACCACAACCCCCATCCTCTGCGCCTGTCCCCTCTGAGGCTATACCCCTCCCGTTGGGGGTTATCCCACCAAGCTGCGCATCCACCATCAGCCTCAGCGGACCCTGCTGCAGCGGCGGCCACAGTGACCGCATCTCAACGGGTGGCGTAGTCGACACAAAAGAACTTTAGTAACATCTGTAGGACTGCCACATAACACTGAGCTTGACGCCCTGGGCACGGGCCGGGTCACAGCCGCTCGGAGACTACAACCCCCCATCTGATCCGGTGCCGGGTATTCCCCTCAAAAAGGAATATGTCCCAGGGGGCGCGTCAATATCATGCAGAGTTCTAGCAGTATTACACTTCGGCCCGTTCTGCGTGCATCTGGACCATTCCCTATGGAGGAGCGGAGCTGGGGATAAATATCAGGATCTCGTCGCTGGATCCATCCAGATGGGAGATGTAACGAGTGCGGCGCCCCCCACTGGTGTCTCAGCGTATCATGTGTTGGGGAATAATAACTTATTGTCTGGTAAATGTGCTGATTCCTGTCAGTTGTGGTCGCTGAGTGCGTGTGATGGGATGTGGCCCCGTCCGTTATATTATATCACGTCTTATACCTATAATCTCGCTGATCGCAGGTGTCTGTCTTCACACTCAGATGAGATGGAACAAACTGACCATATAGAACTTTTTTTTTTTTTTCCAAATTCAAACCGAGCAATCCTATTGGCTGAGTTTGAGTGCAGTTACCATGGTGACAGAAGTAGCAGCAGATTTAAAGGGGCAAAACACTAATATTGTACTAAAGTGTATTTTATTATATACTTCACATAACTGACTGGGTGCACCTTGGTGCTGGTGGGATGGCTTTTTTTAAATCAAAAACCATGTTTACTAAGTACCCTATATTATATATATTCACTATTGCTTTTTACTTACTTATAGCAGGGTATATGTTCATATTGTTTCTATCCTAAGTGTGTCTATTTTCTAATAGAGACATGACCAGTCCTCTTTAGAATTTTATAGTGACCCCATTGAGGTCATGGACTGATATTGGGGATTGCAGAGTTGGGGCAAGGTGACAGGTGACAGTAAGTGACATCAAATGAAGGCTATGGTGCATACATAGTAAATCAGTCGTGTTATTCCACAGAAATCCTGTTCTATAAAACACAAAATATCTTCATATGGTGAGGAGTTGTGTTGTGTTTTTCTCCATTTACATTCTAGCGTGGTGATCACATAAAATGTAAAATTCCTATTCAATAATTACTGAATGACAGTAGCCTGTATCCCTGGAGGACAAGTCATTTACCGCTTCACTGGGTTTGATGTTCTAATGCATTTAGATGTTTCAGTATTTGTATATATGTATATATATTTTTTCCCCCCTTAAGGGTATTCAAGCGCAGACGGTGACAAACTTCTTCCTGGCCTTTGAAGCACAGCGTTCAATTATTCCTGTCGTAAACCAGGTAAAAAGCTTCGAGCCGAGTGCGATCAGACTCCTTCAGTCCCGCAGCAGGTAAATCTGTGAACATCGCCGGCACTCCTGCTGTTCCTAGTACCGATCCCTCTATGAGCGGCTGTGCAGTAATGAAGGCAGGATTCACCACAAACTTGCTCGTCTTTTTTTTCGATTTCCAGTTCTGGTAATTAGTGATACACATGTGTATATCCAGCGGTCAACTCAAAACCTGTGTATGGAAAATGAATTGTTTGCTGTATGCATCTCATTTGCAGGATGCACACTATTCATTTCAATATGGAGCGGAGTAGGAGGAGACTTTCATTACTGTTCCCTTTACTTCCTCCCTGCTGATAGGAAATGCCATGCTGTTTGCTTGTGTCCTGTGATTACAGCAGCCTGCAACAGTTTTCAGCGTGCACTCCCCGGCTCAGGCATCAAGCAGTAAATTATAACATTAAAACGCTGCTACCCCTTTGTTAGTCACTTTTTTATCTTCTTCCCCCTTCTACGAATGCTATAGTCCGTTATTCTAGAACTGCTCTGAAAATGGTTCTCTCTGGAGTGTTGGGATTTGGGTTTAGTGTGGGTTATGGGAATTGAAGTTCAGATACTTTGTTCATATTTTTACTATGGAATTACTATGTCGTGTATGTTATTTGAAAGATGGAATATTTGTAGTTGGAGTTTTTCAATAAAAATTATTTGATTAAAAAAAAATTATGAAATTAAAATTCCTCTGTTCTTGAGTAGTGTTGAGCCACCCCCGTAGTGTTCGAGTTCGGTTCGTCGAACACCCGTGTGTTCGCCGAACTGTTCGTCGAACTGTTCGTCGAACACCTTCGAACACCGTTAAAACCAATGGCAGGCAAACAAAAACACATAGAAACACATAGAAAACACCTTCAAAGGTGTCCAAAAGCTGACAAACTGCTCAGAAGACATAACTAACACATGGAAAAGTGACAAGTACATATAGTCATGCGAAAATAAAAGAGGTGGAGGAGTAAAAGGAGGGGGAGACACAGATATAGGCATGTCATGCCCTTCTAAAATCCAAAAAGTGAGAAGCCGACACGGCCAGTCCGCTCCTGCCCGTGCCACCTCCGTGTCGCCGGGTTTGTGCCAGAGCCGCGGTGAACCCTGACGGCCAGCCCCCCTCTCCCAATACTGGTGCCTGTCCGCTGGTGGGTCGAGCGAGCCCCCCTGTGGTGGAGGCAGCTCTAAGCTTTTTAATTTAAATTGTCCCTCTAATTTGAATGAATACACTTTAAATCCATTTACAAGGATCTATTGGAGGGCAAGTCTCATGCCAGCAGCCGCGGTAATTCCAGCTCCAGTAGCGTCCACTAAAGCTGCTGCAGTTAAAAAGCTTTTATAAGGATCGAGCTCGGCTGTCCACCGCAAGGCATCCTACTGCCAGTCCCAGCCCCTATGCCTTGGGGTGCCTCCTGATGCTCTTCACTAAGTATCCCATGGTCCCGAAGCATTTCCTTTGAAAAAATTAAGTGTCTAAACTACAGGTGGTGTAGCTTGCTTAACAGCCGGGATAATCCGCTGACTAGCAGACACTGCTACTAGGCACAAAGTATTTCCTGGGCTAGATGCAGTTAAAAATTTGTAATTAGATACTCTCGTTGGATGCTGAGAAAGCATTCCATAGAGTCTCCTGGCACGCCATATATGATTCTCTTAAAAAGCTTGGGGTAGGGGTCTAGGGGACCCTTTTATAGCCCAAATCACGGCCCTGTATCGCAATACGACACTTAGGCTGAAGATAAATGGAACTGTAGCACCCTGAGGGCTCGGTTGCTACAGACGTATTGCACCTCACCCAGAGGTGTGATATCTCACTCTCAGGTAAGGATGGAGTGTGGATCAGGACCCGACACCTGCATGCATTACACCACATTGCCGTGGGGCAGGGCGACCAATATGCCCCTGAGATGGGCACGACAGTCCCTGTCCCTGGCTGGAGTGGGGGGAGGGAACACTGAGGAAGGGGAACCCTGTAGTGCAGGAGCAGGGAGGAAGCAGTTCCTGGGTGCATTGAGAAGGGAGTATAAAAGGTGGGCACCATCTTAGTTCAGTGCAGAGAAGTCTGAGCAGAAGTGGCAGGGAGCAGGGGCTCTGCATGAGCTCTGCTCCGGAGGCGGGCCTAGTAACAGAGGCCCAGGCCTGGAAGAGGGAGAAGGAAGGAAGAGGAGCGGAGAAGGCTCCAGGAACGAGGAATGAAGGGATCCCAGGGGTGCGGACGGGCGAGTCGCCACCGCACGCCCGAATCCACCTGCATGGAGGGGTCAGGCCAAAGGGGGAGACCGGTCCCCGAACTAGTGGAGGCAGGAAATGACCCTCAGCTAGAAACCGGAGGCTCTGACATTTTATGTGGCGCAGCCCCTCGCTACACCCGCTAGGAAGGCACCACATAGGGTCAGGGAAACTGGCGCCAAGTTTACCAAGAGGAGGCCCGAGGCAGCCGGACAGAAGTGTTGGTAAGAAAGGCCAGACAAAGGACACACAAAGGGGGTCCTGTGAAGTGCTCCAAAGTTATCTGGGAGTTGTCTGAGCCCCTCACCTGGTGAGCACAGTACGACGTGGGCAGCCGTTACCTGCAGACGTGGTCTGGATAATAAGAACTGTGAGTAAAGGCCCTGGACTGCATCACTGACTCCGTGTCGTTACTGCTGCTGCCCTGCACCATCACCCCCATCCTCCGCATACACTGCCCTGAGGCTATACTCCTCCCGTGGGGAGTTATGCTACGCTCTGCTGCACCCACAACACCAGCCTCAGCGCTCTGCCCTGTAGCGGCGGTTCACTCTGACCGCAATCCACGGGTGGCGTAGTCGGACATTTAAACATCAAAACCACATAAATAGTTCCGCCACTGGTTTGACCGCCCTGAGCCACGGAACCGGGTCGCCGCCACGAAGACTACAACCACCAGCATCCACCAAAAAGGGTCCGGCTCCGGGTGTCCCAAGGCCCAGGGGGTGCGTCAGAACATTTTCATCACCTTTCACAATCACCAATGGGACAAGGCAGGGATGTCCTCTGTCCCCTCTCTTATACATCCTAGTGACGGAGCACCTGCTCTCATCAATTCGCCATAACCCCAATATTAGGTGGATTGAGGTGGGAAGCACCGAGTACAAGTGCTCTCTATTTGCTGATGATGTCCTAGTATATATCACTCAATCACATATATCCATCCCTGCTGTTATGGCTGAAATAGATCACTTTGTTACAAGGTAAAATTTTAAAATCAATGCAGCGAAGTCTGAGGCCCTCGATGTCTCCCTCCCCAAATCCATATAGGATTCTATCCAGTCCAACTTTCCCTTTGCCTGGCCCTCACAGGGTATCAAATACTTAGGAATTCCTATTCATAGAGACCTCTCCCATCTATGTTATCTTAATTTTGGGCCCTTTATTGAACAATTCCATACAGACCACGGTTGGCAAGTTAGAACTGTAAGATTCACTACGTGAACCACTGGTGTTTTGTGGAAAAGCACATGTACACCGCGTTCCAAATTATTATGCAAAAAGTGTTTAGGAGTGATAAGGGAAGAATTTGTTTGTTTGTCAGTTAAACTCATTGATGGTGATGTGTGTCAGGGCTCTTTATATCACTGTAAGCAATTGCAGACACCTGTGCTAATTAGTTTGGCAGGTGTGTCCAATGAAAGGCAAGACTACTTAAGAAGGCTCTCTCACATTATTAAGCAGCCTACATTTTCTGCCAAAATGGGAAAGAAAAAGGATGTGTCGGCTGCTGAGAAGCAACAAATTGTGGAGTGTTTAGGTCAAGGCATGACTACAATCAACATTGTGCGATGATCAGGATGAAGTGTCTTGGCAATCAAGAAGTATGTAGCTGATTCACAGTACACACGTGTGCGTGCTGATAAGGGCAAATTGAGGACTCTTTCCTACAGGCAATTACGTCAGGTTGAAAGAGCAGCGGCAAAAAAGCCTTGTCATAGCAGCAGACAAGTTTTTGAAGCTGCTTGTGCCTCCAACGTCCCCCGAACAACAAGATGCAGGGTCCTTCAGAGGTTTGCAGCTGTGCATACGCCATCCTGTCGACCTCCTCTATCCACTTCACACAAGCAGAAACGGCTCCAGTGGGCCAAACATTACATGAAGACTGATTTCAAAACTGTTTTGTTCACGGATGAGTGCCGTGCAGCGCTCGCTGGTCCAGATGGATGGAGTGGAGGATGGCTGGTTGATGGACACCCCACGCAAACACGGCTACAGCGCCAACAAGGAGGAGGTGGAGTAATGTTTTGGGCTGGAATCATGGGGAGAGAGATTGTCGGCCCCTTTAGGATCCCTGAAGGCGCTAAAGATGAACTCCATAATGTATGTGGATTTTCTCAAACAGCACTTCCTGCCATGGTTCAAGAAGAAGAACCGTGTATTTCACAGCAAGATCATTTTTCTGCATGATAATGCACCATCTCATGCTGCACATAAAACATCTGCATCTCTGGCTGATATGGGCATAAAAGGGGACAAACTTATGGTGTGACCCCCATGCTCCCCTGACCTCTACCCCATTCAGAACCTTTGGAGCATCATTAAAAGGAGTGTCTATGATGGCGGGAGGCAGTTCACATCTAAGCAACAGCTCTGGGAGGGTATTCTGTCCTCATGCAAAACAATTGAAGCAGAAACCATCCAAAACCTGACAAATTCAATGGACGAGAGAGTTCAGAAGCTCCTTTCGAACAAGGGGTCCTATGTGAAAATGTAACATCACCTACAATAAAGTTTTGAGTTGAAAACTGTTTGATTTCAGTTTCTAACAACCTGCTAATGCTTATAATTTCAAAAATGACCATTTTTTTGGTCTTTATTAAAATGAAAAGGTTGATCGAAAAGTTTGGGGGATCTAAGAGTGTGGCAACCCAGTAGTCATGATTACTTCGAATTCTGACAATATGAGGGTCATGCTGCAGGTAGTGCAGCAAGAAGGCACTTATGTGTCTTGCGCATCTCGGAGCCCCAAAATTATTTTCCGGGCTAGATGCAGCTAAAAATTATTTTTAATTTTAAATCTGGTGAAGCTTATTATAGATGGCCTAATAGGATCAGTGCTGCACACTGCTACAAAGCCCAAATTATTTTCCAGTCAAGATACAGATAAACATGATTAGTAATTTGAAAGCTTAAAACGGTTGGTAGGGTGATTTTAACCAATCATCAAGCTTTTACTCTCCCCAGGATGACACAGGGGTAGAAAAGTCGTTTCGGATCCATGATTTGTTCATCTTTATGAACGTGAGTCTGTCTACATTATCAGTGGAGAGCCGCGTGCGCTTATCTGTCATCACACCACCAGCAGCGCTGAACACACGTTCAGACAGAACGCTGGCTGCGGGGCTTGACAAGATCTCCAAGGCGTAAGTGGCTAGCTCCGGCCATTTATCCAGATTGGAAGCCCAAAAAGAGCAAGGGTCCAGTGACACAGTCGTGGCTTCAATGTTTACTTGGAGATACTCCTGTACCATCGTCTCAAGGCGTTGACTATGTGTCAGACTTCTTGTCTCCTGTGGCCTTGCAAAGGATGGGCTAAAAAAGTGGTGAAATGATTCCGCAAAATTGATGTTACCAGCAGATACTGTGGTTCTGTTACGGTTTGAGTGCTGAACACTTGACGGTCCCACGGTTGGCAAGTTGGAACTGTGAGATTCACTACGTGCACCACTGGTATTTTGTGGAAAAGCACATGTAAGATTCTGCAACAGTCTCTGCTGATACTCCTGCATGCGTGCATCCCTTTCTATGGCAGGAATAATTTCTGCAAATTTACTTTTGTACCGGGGATCTAACAGTGTGGCAACCCAGTAGTCAGGATTATTTCTAATTCTCACAATTCGAGGGTCATGTTGCAGGTAGTGCAGCAAGAAGGCACTCATGTGTGTTGCGCATCCAGGAGCACCAAGTCCCTGCTGTGTTGGTGGCGAGGTAACAATCATGCTTCCTTCCTCTGTCCTCTCCCCCCAACCTCGCACAACAGAAATGTGATCAAGGTCTCCCTCATCTGATGAGTCTTCCATCAGTTCGTCCTCCACTTCTTCCTGGGCTCCTGCACCTTCCTCACTAGTTTGGCTGCTACCATGCGCCCTGGTAAAACCATCTCCCCCACCCTCACATGCCTGCCGCCTTGGTGCTGCCGACCGTCTGGACCTTGCAGATGTTAGCCCTTCCGCATACAACTCCTCCTCCTCTACTTCCTCCACCTCCTCTTGTGCCACCACCTGACTCCGAATTCTGTTTAACATGTGCTCCAGCATGTAAATCACCGGAATAGTCATGCTGATAATGGCATCGTCAGCACTAAACATCTTCGTCGCCATTTCAAAACTGTGCAGAAGGGTGCATAGGTCCCTGATCTGAGACCACTCCTCCAGCGTGATTTGCCCCACCTCTGAATCTCGTTGGCCCAGGCTATACGTCAGAACGTATTGCACCAGGGCTTGTCGGTGCTGCCACAGTCGCTGCAACATGTGCAGAGTTGAATTCCACCGGGTAGGCACATCGCATTTTAGCCGGTGAAGTGGCAGGCCCAACGACTTCTGTAGAGATGTAAGTCGCTGAGCTGCGGGATGCGAACGGCGGAAGTGAGCACACAGCGACCGTGCCCTCTGCAGAAGGCCATCTAGTCTGGGATAGTGGGCTAAAAATTGCTGGACAACCAGGTTCAACACGTGAGCCATACAAGGCACGTGTGTGACATTGCCCCGGCGAAGGGCCGCACCCAGGTTTGCAGCATTGTCGCACACGGCCTTCCCTGGTTTCAGGTCCAGTGGAGACAACCATTCATGAAATTGGTTCTCCAGAGCTGACCACAACTCCTCAGCTGTGTGACTCACATTTCCCAGACATTTCAAAGTAAAAACCGCCTGATGACGTTGAGCCCTACTGCCAGCATAGTAAGGATGTGTGCAGGATCCCTTCTGCGCAGTTAGAAAGCTTGTGGCATGACCAGACAGGCTTTGGGTGCAGGTGGAAGACCGAGAGGAGGTTGAGGAGGCAGAAGCAGTGGAGGAACTTTGACATAAAGAGGATTGACGCACAACTCGTGGGGACGGCAAGACTTGGACAGCAGCCCCTTGTCCTGCTGTCACCATAGTTGCCCAGTGCCCAGTCAGCGACATGTAACGCCCCTGTCCATGCCTACTCGTCCAAGTGTCTGTGGTGAAATGCACCCTGTCACACACAGAGTTTCTCAAAGAAGCGGTGATGTTGTGTGCGATATGCTAGTGGAGCGCAGGCACACCTTTCTTTGAGAAGTAGTGCCGACTGGGCATCTGGTACTGGGGCACTGCGACGGACATAAGGTCTCGAAAATCCTCTGTGTCCACCAGGCGGAAAGGCAGCATTTCTGTAGCCAAGAGCTTGCAGATGGTGAAATTCAACCTCTTAGCTTTCTCATGGCTAGGAGGAAATGGTCTTTTACTTGTCCACATCTGAGGGACCGAGGGCTGGCTATTGTGCTTAGACGGGGTTGATAAGGGTGTCCCCGGCAAACTGCCGGTCTGTGAGGAAGATGCAGGCGGACATGTTAGGTTGCCTTGATCCAAAGGTGGTGCTATCGATGTCGGACAGCGCTCAACACCAGCTGGTGTTACCACCTCCAAAGAAAATGATGACCTGCCAATCACGCTGGCTGTTGCGGGTAAAGAGGTGGCAGGTCTGCGCCCCAAAACAGGTGTGACTGCTGTCCCCCCAGTCACAGAGGATGAAGAGGCCACGGATGCACAAGATATGGCAGACGGTGGTTGGCCCGGCCGGCTAGACCGCATTGTAGCACACTGAGCTTCCCACTGCAACTTATGCTTCATGTCCATGTGCCAGTTCATGCATGAAGTACTCAAACTATGTATTTTTTGGCCTCTACTTAGCTTTTGCTGACAAATGTTACAGATAACACGAGTTGGGTCATCTTTATCGATCTGAAAAAATGCCCAGGCTATGCAAGGCTTAGCACCCATGCGACCTTAAGAGCCACCACGACTTGTGGTGAGAGGCAGAGTTGTGTTTGAGGATGCAGTTGTTGACGTGCTTCCAGTACTACGTCTCTGTCCAGGAAGGCGCAACCTGACCTCGTCGTCACTAGCATCTTCCTCCACCTCCTCTGCTGACCTCATCTCTTGGCTGACTGTGGGTTGACAGTAAGTGGGATCTCCGACCTCATCATCATCACCCTGTGTGTTATCACACCCGTCGTCCTCAGAGCCAACCTGTTCCTGCCCTGACAAAAAACTAAAGTTGTCGCTCCAATCAGGTATTTGAGTCTTATCATCGTCTTCCTCATTGTCTCCACCAACAGGAGTTACAGTTTGGGAATGAGGGTCTACATTATGGTCAGAACCTTCTGCGTCTGGTCCTGGATCCGACTCATAAAGATTCTGGGCATCAGTGCAGATCATTTCCTCGTCTGGATTCACAGAAGCGCTGGAGTCGACCTCTGATTCCCAGGCTATAGTATGAGTAAACAGCTCTGCAGACTCAACCATCTGTTCTACCTCATACTCAGACGGGCAGCTGGAGATTTGGGAGCTGTGAGGAAGCAAGTGCGATTTGGGTGACACCTTTGAGGACTGGAGTATTTGTGATGTTGAAGTTGATGTGGAGGAGAGCCCACTTAAAGGAGCACTTGATATCCGTTGAAGCACCTGCTGTTTTTGTGCCTCATCTGGAATTTGTAGCGATTGGCGTGGCCGTAAGAAAGGGATCTTATCACATTGTCCGCTAAAAGAAGTAGACATTTTAGTTTGGCTGGAAGATGGTCTTTCTTCTGCAGATGTTACTGTTGCTTTAACACCTACCCCACGGACACAACCTTTTTTCCCCTTCCCAACACGCCTATTCCCCTTTCCACCAGCAGCAGGCCTTTTTCCACTCATTTTGGTGGTTAACTAATTCACAACTCTGGAGTTGTTTGCACAAAAAAACAATGGATGGTAACCGAGCAGAGCTGAGTGGCCAAACTGTGGTATTAGGCCAAAACTATTGGCTGGGTTAGATGCAGAAAAAAATTATATTCAATTTGCAACCTGATGGAGGTCAGTATAGATGGACTAATACAACAAGACCCACACACAGCTAGAAGCCCAATATTTTTTCAGAGGTAGATGCAGAAAAAAATATATTCAGTTTGCAACCTGATGGAGGTCTGTATAGATGGATTAATAGAACAAGTCCCACACACAGCTAGAAGCCCAATATTTTTTCAGAGGTAGATGCAGAAAAAAATATATTCAGTTTGCAACCTGATGGAGGTCTGTATAGATGGATTAATAGAACAAGTCCCACACACAGCTAGAAGCCCAATATTTTTTCAGAGGTAGATGCAGAAAAAAATATATTCAGTTTGCAACCTGATGGAGGTCTGTATAGATGGATTAATAGAACAAGTCCCACACACAGCTAGAAGCCCAATATTTTTTCAGAGGTAGATGCAGAAAAAAAAATATTCAGTTTGCAACCTGATGGAGGTCAGTATAGATGGACTAATACAACAAGTCCCACACACAGCTAGAAGCCCAATATTCTTTCAGAGGTAGATGCAGAAAAAAATATATTCAGTTTGCAACCTGATGGAGGTCTGTATAGATGGATTAATAGAACAAGTCCCACACACAGCTAGAAGCCCAATATTTTTTCAGAGGTAGATGCAGAAAAAAATATATTCAGTTTGCAACCTGATGGAGGTCTGTATAGATGGATTAATAGAACAAGTCCCACACACAGCTAGAAGCCCAATATTTTTTCAGAGGTAGATGCAGAAAAAAAAATATTCAGTTTGCAACCTGATGGAGGTCAGTATAGATGGACTAATACAACAAGTCCCACACACAGCTAGAAGCCCAATATTCTTTCAGAGGTAGATGCAGAAAAAAATATATTCAGTTTGCAACCTGATGGAGGTCTGTATAGATGGACTAATACAACAAGTCCCACACACAGCTAGAAGCCCAATATTTTTTCAGAGGTAGATGCAGAAAAAAATATATTCAGTTTGCAACCTGATGGAGGTCAGTATAGATGGACTAATACAACAAGTCCCACACACAGCTAGAAGCCCAATATTTTTTCAGAGGTAGATGCAGAAAAAAATATATTCAGTTTGCAACCTGATGGAGGTCTGTATAGATGGATTAATAGAACAAGTCCCACACACAGCTAGAAGCCCAATATTTTTTCAGAGGTAGATGCAGAAAAAAATATATTCAGTTTGCAACCTGATGGAGGTCTGTATAGATGGATTAATAGAACAAGTCCCACACACAGCTAGAAGCCCAATATTTTTTCAGAGGTAGATGCAGAAAAAAAAATATTCAGTTTGCAACCTGATGGAGGTCAGTATAGATGGACTAATACAACAAGTCCCACACACTGCTAGAAGCCCAATATTCTTTCAGAGGTAGATGCAGAAAAAAATATATTCAGTTTGCAACCTGATGGAGGTCTGTATAGATGGACTAATACAACAAGTCCCACACACTGCTAGAAGCCCAATATTTTTTCAAAGGTAGATGCAGAAAAAAATATATTCAGTTTGCAACCTGATGGAGGTCTGTATAGATGGATTAATAGAACAAGTCCCACACACAGCTAGAAGCCCAATATTTTTTCAGAGCTAGATGCAGAAAAAAATTATATTCAATTTGCAACCTGATGGAGGTCAGTATAGATGGATTAATAGAACAAGTCCCACACACAGCTAGAAGCCCAATATTTTTTCAGAGCTAGATGCAGAAAAAAATTATATTCAGTTTGCAACCTGATGGAGGTCAGTATAGATGGACTAATAGAATGATGCTATGCCCAAAAGATTTTACTTCACTAGGTGCAGTAAAAAAATTGGTATTCTATACACAGGTGGTATATCTTGCAACACAGATAGGCTACTCCACTGACTAACACACTCTGCAATAGGCCAAAAAGGATTAGCTTTGCTAGATTCAGCCAAATGCTGTGAAAAAAACTTGCACAGCACTGGCACAGACCTGCCTGGCAAAAACTGATAGGAACTGATGTAACCTAGTCCTGAAAAGGACTCCAATTACAATTAGTCTTTACTCCCACAATCTATCTATTTAAGAGCACAGACCTGCCTGATAAAAGTCGTAGGAAATGCTGTAACCTAGTCCTTAAAAGGACTGCAATCACAACTATTCCCTACTCCCAAGCTATCTGTATATTTGTGCGAAAATTGGCTTGAAATTAACAAGGTATAGCGCACACAGCAACAGCGGTGCCGTCTAACACGCAGCTGCAGCAGTGAGAAAATGGTGGCGACGGGGAAAATGGCTTGGTCTTATAGGGCAAGGACATGTGACATACACTGCCAATGACACATGCCCTTGCTTGTGTGAAAAAAAGCACTTCGCTCCGTGTGTGCGCTGCTGATAGGCTGACAGATTGCACCTCCCCACTGCAAATGCGGGAAAGAGAAAAAAAAATGGAGATCTTCATTGTTCCTGCAGAGATCCATCCCCTGCCCCTCCCCCCGCCCCGCTGTACACTCAAACTGCGTATTAACATTAATTTTCATCATTACTGAGAAAAAATCCGGGTTCCAGTACCGTCAGCTGGTCCTCGGTAGTTCCATTTGCTCTTGTATCTTCTGCTACCCATCCGGGTTCCAGTACCGTCAGCTGGTTCTCGGCAGTGCCTTTGGATTAGGTGCCTCCTTCTCGGTATCCAAGTTCCACCAACGTCTGCTGGTCCTTGGTAGTGCTTTCTGGCACAGGTACCTCCTGCTTAGTAACCGAGTTCCAGTAACATCAGCTGGTCCTCGGTAGTTCCATTGGCTCTTGTACCTTCTGCTACCCATCCGGGTTCCAGTACCGTCAGCTGGTCCTCGGTAGTTCCATTTGCTCTTGTATCTTCTGCTACCCATCCGGGTTCCAGTACCGTCAGCTGGTCCTCGGTAGTTCCATTTGCTCTTGTATCTTCTGCTACCCATCCGGGTTCCAGTACCGTCAGCTGGTTCTCGGCAGTGCCTTTGGATTAGGTGCCTCCTTCTCGGTATCCAAGTTCCACCAACGTCTGCTGGTCCTTGGTAGTGCTTTCTGGCACAGGTACCTCCTGCTTAGTAACCGAGTTCCAGTAACATCAGCTGGTCCTCGGTAGTTCCATTGGCTCTTGTACCTTCTGCTACCCATCCGGGTTCCAGTACCGTCAGCTGGTCCTCGGTAGTTCCATTTGCTCTTGTATCTTCTGCTACCCATCCGGGTTCCAGTACCGTCAGCTGGTCCTCGGTAGTTCCATTTGCTCTTGTATCTTCTGCTACCCATCCGGGTTCCAGTACCGTCAGCTGGTTCTCGGCAGTGCCTTTGGATTAGGTGCCTCCTTCTCGGTATCCAAGTTCCACCAACGTCTGCTGGTCCTTGGTAGTGCTTTCTGGCACAGGTACCTCCTGCTTAGTAACCGAGTTCCAGTAACATCAGCTGGTCCTCGGTAGTTCCATTGGCTCTTGTACCTTCTGCTACCCATCCGGGTTCCAGTACCGTCAGCTGGTCCTCGGTAGTTCCATTTGCTCTTGTATCTTCTGCTACCCATCCGGGTTCCAGTACCGTCAGCTGGTCCTCGGTAGTTCCATTTGCTCTTGTATCTTCTGCTACCCATCCGGGTTCCAGTACCGTCAGCTGGTTCTCGGCAGTGCCTTTGGATTAGGTGCCTCCTTCTCGGTATCCAAGTTCCACCAACGTCTGCTGGTCCTTGGTAGTGCTTTCTGGCACAGGTACCTCCTGCTTAGTAACCGAGTTCCAGTAACATCAGCTGGTCCTCGGTTGTTCCATTGGCTCTTGTACCTTCTGCTACCCATCCGGGTTCCAGTACCG
This sequence comes from Phyllobates terribilis, assembly GCF_046119375.1. NCBI lineage: Eukaryota > Metazoa > Chordata > Amphibia > Anura > Dendrobatidae > Phyllobates > Phyllobates terribilis. The sequence continues at coordinate 453,807 of NW_027363643.1, forward strand.
TCAGCTGGTCCTCGGTAGTTCCATTTGCTCTTGTATCTTCTGCTACCCATCCGGGTTCCAGTACCGTCAGCTGGTCCTCGGTAGTTCCATTTGCTCTTGTATCTTCTGCTACCCATCCGGGTTCCAGTACCGTCAGCTGGTTCTCGGCAGTGCCTTTGGATTAGGTGCCTCCTTCTCGGTATCCAAGTTCCACCAACGTCTGCTGGTCCTTGGTAGTGCTTTCTGGCACAGGTACCTCCTGCTTAGTAACCGAGTTCCAGTAACATCAGCTGGTCCTCGGTAGTTCCATTGGCTCTTGTACCTTCTGCTACCCATCCGGGTTCCAGTACCGTCAGCTGGTCCTCGGTAGTTCCATTTGCTCTTGTATCTTCTGCTACCCATCCGGGTTCCAGTACCGTCAGCTGGTCCTCGGTAGTTCCATTTGCTCTTGTATCTTCTGCTACCCATCCGGGTTCCAGTACCGTCAGCTGGTTCTCGGCAGTGCCTTTGGATTAGGTGCCTCCTTCTCGGTATCCAAGTTCCACCAACGTCTGCTGGTCCTTGGTAGTGCTTTCTGGCACAGGTACCTCCTGCTTAGTAACCGAGTTCCAGTAACATCAGCTGGTCCTCGGTAGTTCCATTGGCTCTTGTACCTTCTGCTACCCATCCGGGTTCCAGTAACATCAGCTGGTCCTCGGTAGTTCCATTGGCTCTTGTACCTTCTGCTACCCATCTGGGTTCCAGTACCGTCAGCTGGTTCTCGGCAGTGCCTTTGGATTAGGTGCCTCCTTCTCGGTATCCAAGTTCCACCAACGTCTGCTGGTCCTTGGTAGTGCTTTCTGGCACAGGTACCTCCTGCTTAGTAACCGAGTTCCAGTAACATCAGCTGGTCCTCGGTAGTTCCATTGGCTCTTGTACCTTCTGCTATCCATCCGGGTTCCAGTACCGTCAGCTGGTCCTCGGTAGTTCCTCAGCTTTCTTGTACCTTCTGCTACATTTCCAAGTTCAAGCTTTTTGAAATGGTTCTTGGTAATCACTCTGGATCTCCCTGACGAGGACCCTGAAGACGAGGACCCTGAAGACCAACCCTAAGAAGACGAGGACCCCGAAGACAATGACCCTGAAGACGAGGACCCTGAAGACCACCCCGAAGAAGACGAGGACCCTGAAGACCACCCCGAAGAAGACGAGGACCCTGAAGACCACCCCGAAGAAGACGAGGACCCCGAAGACGAGGACCCAGAAGACCAACCCGAAGAAGACGAGGACCCCGAAGACGAGGACCCCCGAAGACGACGACCCTGAAGACCACCCCGAAGAAGACCAAGAAGATGACCCTGAAGAAGTTGACCAAGAAGACAAAGAAGAGAAGACAAGCACCAAGATACAGAAAAACAAGAGACAGAAAACCAAGAAGCAGAAATACAAGAAGCTGCAGAACAAAAAGCGGAAGAACATTAAGCATAAGACTAAAAATCAGAGCAAAAGATAATATCTAAATTATAAGCAGAAGATGACTAAGCAGTGTATGGGGGTGAGTCCGTTCCTCCTCGTGGTGCCCCTGGAAAAGACCTGCTGCTGCAGGCCAAACTGAACGCGGACAAATCCTGTTGTAAATCTTTTGTGACGGGCAGAACGAAAGGTGTAATGTCCAACCTTTTATAGATAACAACTACAGGAATGCCTGTCACAAATAAGAATATGATGAAGAAGAAGAATATGAAGAAGATGAAGAAGTAGAATATGAAGAATGTAAAAAAAAGAATAATACGAAGAAGGTGAAGAAGAAGAAGGTGAAGAAGAAGTGGATGAAAAAGATGCTGAGGATGATGAAGGAGAAAGTGTGGGAGAAGTAAAAAAGAAGGTGAAGAGCATGGAAGTAGTGAAACATAAATATCTGACAAAATATAAAAATACTTAACATAGTTAATATTTCCGTAACTCAGAACATAATAAAAAAATATTAATTCCTGCTATTCCATTTGACTGGGCTAAACCTCTATGCCTTTATTGTCTCCCCCACCTCCCCCAATACATTCTACATTATTCTTAGTTGTTTTCCTTCATGTAGAAATAACCTACAAGGAAAGAAAGGGTTTATTTTAATTCCGATATTTATGTCCCATTGACTTGCATTGGTTTCCGGTATCGGAATCGGCGATATCCGATACTTTTTCGGTATCGGTCCGATCCAATCCGATCCGATATTTCCCGATATCGGAAGGTATCGCTCAACACTAGTGAGGAGACATGACTGTGACTTTCTGCTGCATTTGCTCCGCTCAGTGTACTCTCCTATCTACTGAGCTGCGCTCTTCTAGGAGGTCTTTTAAGCAAATGAGCAAAGGATTGGGGTCCCCACAAATCTGCTCAGAATTAATGACCCTAAACCACATTAAAAACATCCCAAAGGTTGATTTACTCTTTAAGGTTAATTTACACACACACACACACACTGTATACGGCGTACGCAACACACATACACTGTATACTCCGTACGCACCACACACACTGTATACACCGTACGCACCACACACACTGTATACACCGTACGCACCACACACACTGTATACGGCGTACGCACCACACATACACTGTATACGCCGTACGCACCACACATACACTGTATACTCCGTACACACCACACACACACTGTATACACCGTACGCACCACACACACTGTATACGGCGTACGCACCACACATACACTGTATACGCCGTACGCACCACACATACACTGTATACTCCGTACGCACCACACACACTGTATACACCGTACGCACCACACACACTGTATACACCGTACGCACCACACACACTGTATACGGCGTACGCACCACACATACACTGTATACGCCGTACGCACCACACATACACTGTATACTCCGTACGCACCACACACACTGTATACACCGTACGCACCACACACACTGTATACACCGTACGCACCACACACACTGTATACGGCGTACGCACCACACATACACTGTATACGCCGTACGCACCACACATACACTGTATACGCCGTACGCACCACACACACTGTATACGGCGTACGCACCACACATACACTGTATACGCCGTACGCACCACACACACACACACACTTTATACTCCATACGCAACACACACACACTGAATACGGCGTACGCACCACATACACTGTATACGCCGTACACACCACACACACACACTGTATACGGCGTACGCACCACACACACACTGTATACGGCGTACGCACCACACACACACTGTATACACTGTACGCACCACACACACACACATTGTATACGCCGTACACACCACATACACTGTATACGCCGTACACACCACACACACTGTATACGCCGTACACACCACACACACACTGTATACGCCGTACACACCACATACACTGTATACGCCGTACACCACACACACACACACTGTATACACTGTACGCACCACACACACACACACACACTGTATACGCTGTACGCACCACACACACACACACACACTGTATACGCTGTACATACCACATACACTGTATACGCCGTACGCACCACCACACACACTGTATACGGCGTACATACCACACACACTGTATACACCATATGCAACACACACACACACATTGTATACGCCGTACACACCACACACACTGTATACGCCGTACACACCACACACACACTGTATACGCCATACATACCACACACACTGTATACGCCTTACACACCACACACACTGTATACGCCGTACGCACCACCACACACACGCAGTCTGTATACATCGTATGCACCACACACACGCACTCTGTATACGCCGTACGCACCACACACACACTGTATACGCCGTACACACCACACACACACTCTGTATACGCCGTACACACCACACATACACTGTATATGCCGTACACACCACACACACACACACACTGTATACGCCGTACACACCACACACACACTGTATACGCCGTACACACCACACACACACTCTGTATACGCCGTACACACCACACATACACTGTATATGCCGTACACACCACACACACACACACACACTGTATACGCCGTACACACACACACACACACTGTATACGCCGTACGCACCACCACACACACATGCACTCTGTATACACCGTACGCACCACACACACGCACTCTGTATACACCGTACACACCACACACACACTGTATATGCCGTACACAGTGGCGTACTGCCAATGGCGGCAGACCAGGCGACTGCTATGGGGCCCGTGAGCCGAGGGGGCCCATAGCAGTCCAGGGGTGGATATACCGCCACCGGTGCAGCTGCGCCGGGTCCCCACCATGCAGCTGCATCAAGGGGCCCACAAGGTGCAGCTGCTCCCTGCACGCGGCGGTCAGGGAGTGATCCCTACAGCTCCGCTGCTGTCAGGAGGAGAATAGCAGCGGAGCTGGAGAGTTCATCCTCTACTTCCTCCCTGACCCAGGCGCGCGCAGCTTGATGACGTCATCATGCAGCGCGCGCCTGGGTCAGGAAGAAAGCTGCCGGCAACCAGGAGGATGCTGCTGCAGGGGAGCGAGCTGAGGTAAGTTTTTTTTTTTTTTTACTGAAATGCTGGGTAGGGGATGGGGCTGGGAAGAGCAATAATGGGGCTGATAGAGCTGGGGAGAGCAATGATGGGGATGGTGGGGAAGGGGAGAGCAATGATGGGGGTGCTGGGAGAGAGCAATGATGGGGGTGCTGGGAGAGAGCAATGATGGGGGTGCTGGGACAGAGCAATGGTGGGGGGCTGGGAGAGAGCAATGATGGAGGTGCTGGGACAGAGTAATGATGGGGGTGCTGAGAGGAAATGATGGGGGTGCTGGGAGAGAGCAATGTTGGGAGTGCTGGGAGAAGCAATGATGGAGGTGCTGGGACAGAGCAATGATGGGGGGCTGGGAGAGAGCAATGATGGAGGTGCTGGGACAGCGCAATGATGGAGGTGCTGGGACAGCGCAATGATGGGGGTGCTGGACAGAGCAATGATGGGGGTTGGGAGAGAGCAATGATGCAGGTGCTAAGAGAGAGAGCAAAGATGGGGGTGCTGGGAGAGAGCAATGATGGGGTTGCTGGGAGAGAGCAATGATGGGGGTGCTGGGAGAGAGCAATGGTGGGGGTGCTGGGACAGAGCAATGGTGGGGGTGCTGGGACAGAGCAATGGTGGGGAGCTGGGAGAGAGCAATGATGTGGGGCTGGGAGAGAGCAATGATGGAGGTGCTGGGACAGAGAAATGATGGGGGTGCTGGGAGAGAGCAATGATGGGAGTGCTGGGAGAAGCAATGATGGAGGTGCTGGGACAGAGCAATGATGGGGGGCTGGGAGAGAGCAATGATGGAGGTGCTGAGACAGCGCAATGATGGGGGTGCTGGACAGAGCAAGGATGGGGGTTGGGAGAGAGCAATGATGGGGGTGGTGGGACAGAGCAATGATGCAGGTGCTAAGAGAGAGAGCAATGATGGGGGTGCTGGGAGAGAGCAAAGATGGGGGTGCTGGGAGAGAGCAACGATGAGGGTGCTGGGACAGAGCAATGACGTGGGTGCTGGGACACAGCAATGATGGGGGTGCTGGGAGAGAGCAATGATGGGGGTGCTGGGAGAGAGCAATGATGGGGGTGCTGGGAGAGAGCAATGGTGGGGGTGCTGGGACAGAGCAATGGTGGGGGGCTGGGAGAGAGCAATGATGTGGGGCTGGGAGAGAGCAATGATGGAGGTGCTGGGACAGAGAAATGATGGGGGTGCTGGGAGAGAGCAATGATGGGAGTGCTGGGAGAAGCAATGATGGAGGTGCTGGGACAGAGCAATGATGGGGGGCTCGGAGAGAGCAATGATGGAGGTGCTGAGACAGCGCAATGATGGGGGTGCTGGACAGAGCAATGATGGGGGTTGGGAGAGAGCAATGATGGGGGTGGTGGGACAGAGCAATGATGCAGGTGCTAAGAGAGAGAGCAATGATGGGGGTGTTGGGAGAGAGTAATGATGGGGGTGCTGGGACAGAGCAATGACGTGGGTGCTGGGACAGAGCAATGATGGGGGTGCTGGGAGAGAGTAATGATGGGGGTGCTGGGAGAGAGTAATGATGGGGGTGCTGGGAGAGAGCAATGACGAGGGTGCTGGGAGAGAGCAATGATGGGGGTGCTGGGAGAGAGCAATTATGGGGGTTTCACTTTGCTTGTACTGTGAAGCCTTGTATGTTTTCCGTGTGCACATAGCCTTACAGTTAATTGGGGAGAGTCACAGAGACTGAATAATTTATATTATTGGCCGGTGCAGATTATAGTTAATGGGGGGCACAGTGCTGCTTATCACTTTATATTTTGATTACTAGGTGGTTAATAGTATATTAATGGGGGGGTTACATATCTGTATTCGAGGACACAGAGCGGGGGAGACACATGTATACATACAATATGTGACCTTGTTATTTTCTAGGCTGGAGATCATTGTGACAAGACGAGTCGTGGCTGGGAGATGTCGACATGAAGGTCTGACCAGATGGAGAAGAAGCAGCAGAAACCGACTCTGATCAGATGAGACGTCTGCGGTAAGTGCCTGGATGTAAATATTATTCTGTATCTGCACTGTGTGACTTGGAGGGATAATGTTATCTGTAAAATCCCTTAGGCTGTATTCTCACATTTGTGTGAAATGTCCGTGTGCTGCCAGATCTTTTTATCGGATGGTTCACGGACTCGTACAGTTTTATAGATCCATTCACACATCCATGAAAACCACGGATCTGAGAATGAGATCTAAGAGGGTCAGAGAATGTCCTGTTCTGATCTGATTTTGAGGATTAGAATAGGACATGCTCAATGCAGGGCAGCACACCGACACTGCACACAGATGCAGGAATGTAGCCTTATTATGTATAGCACAGTCCCTTAGTATATAGTGTACTCACTTATTATGTATAGCGCCATCCTTAGTTATATAGTTTCCTCTTTTATTATGTATAACACCCTCCCTTATTATGTACCATCCTCTCTAGCGGCTCACAGTTGGGGGATCATACTGTGTTGGGGACAGCATACTTTACCCTGGGAGTTGAGGTGGGGTACAGTAGGGTCATTATACTGCGCATATGGAGGAATTCACCATGGGGGTATTATACTGTGTTTGGGGGGCCCTTTTATTGGCATCACACTTTATGGGGCAATGAAAGAGATCTAGGACGTCAGCAGGAGGAAAATTACTATGTAAAGGATGGAAAGTTGTGAGATCTGATCTTTGGTGACCCCGACAATTATTTATTTATTTTTTTTGGGGGGAGGCAATTAGAGCTTTTGCTATGGGGCCCCATGATTCCTATGTATGCCCCTGGCCGTACATACCACATACACTGTATACGCCGTATACACCACCACACACACACACTGTATACGCCGTACGCACTACCACACACACGCACTCTGTATACACCCTGCGCACCACACACACACACACACACACACACACACGCACCACACACACACTATATACGCCGTATTCACCACACATACCCTGTATACGCCGTATGCAACACCACACACACTGTATACGCCGTACGCACTACCACACACACGCACTCTGTATACACCCTGCGCACCACACACACACACACACACACACGCACCACACACACACTATATACGCCGTATTCACCACACATACCCTGTATACGCCGTATGCAACACCACACACACTGTATACGCCATACGCACCCCCCCACACACACTGTATACACCGTACGCACCCCCCCACACACACTGTATACGCTGTATGCACCACCACACACGCTCTGTATACGCCATACGCACCACCACACACACACTGTATACGCTGTACGCACCACACACAATGTATACAGCGTATGCACCACACACATTGTATACACCGTACACACCACACACACACACTGTATACGCCGTACGCACCACACACACTGTATACGCCGTACGCACCACACACACTGTATACGCCGTATGCAACACACACACACTGTATACGCTGCACACACCACACACACAGTATACGCCGTACGCACAACACACACACTGTATATGCCGTACGCACCACCACACACACACACACTCTGTATATGCCGTATGCACCACACACACGGTATACGCCGTACGCAGCCTCTTGCGTGGTACCACCAGCGGAACACTGTCGCAAACACGCCGCCGCCGGGATCAGCCGAATGATTCACTGACTGCCGCCATCTTTGTACAGGAGGAGCAAATGCGCAGTTTTAATGTGACCGCCGCTATCTGCCTGCACAAAGATGGCGGCGGTCTGATTTATTGCGTGGGGAGACAGCTCAAACGAGAGAACACATGAGGGAAGAAGACAGCACAGGGGTGGAGAGAGAGAGCAGACAAGGGGGAGAGCACATGGGGTACACAGGTCAAAGAAGAGATCACATAAGAGGAGAAGACAGCAGATGGGGGAGAGAGAAAGCGCACAGAGGGGAAAGAGACAGAGCACAGGGGGGAGACAGCTCAAACGGGACAGCACATGAAGGGAGAACACAGCACAGGAAGGAGAGAGACAGCAGACAAGGGGGAGAGCACATGGGGTAGACAGGTCAAAGAAGAGATCACATGAGAGGAGAAGACAGCAGATGGGGGAGAGAGACAGAGCACAGGGGGGAGACAGCTCAAACGGGACAGCACATGAGGGGAGAACACAGCACAGGAAGGAGAGAGACAGCAGACAAGGGGGAGAGCACATGGGGTAGACAGGTCAAAGAAGAGATCACAGACGGGAGAAGTCAGCAGATGGGGGAAAGAGAGAGTGGATAGGTGGGTGAGCACATGAGGGGGAGAGATTCTCAGCGCTGCAAAGCCTGCCCCCATCGTGACATTACTGCCCTCCCGATGCGATAGCATCGGGCCTCCATCTAGTATATACAGTACAGACCAAAAGTTTGGACACACCTTCTCATTTAAAGATTTTTCTGTATTTTCATGACTATGAAAATTGTACATTCACACTGAAGGCATCAAAACTATGAATTAACACATGTGGAATTATATACTTAACAAAAAAGTGTGAAACAACTGAAAATATGTCTTATATTCTAGGTTCTTCAAAGTAGCCACCTTTTGCTTTGATGACTGCTTTGCACACTCTTGGCATTCTCTTGATGAGTTTCAAGAGGTAGTCACCGGAAATGGTCTTCCAACAATCTTGACGGAGTTCCCAGGGATGCTTAGCACTTGTTGGCCCTTTTGCCTTCACTCTGCAGTCCAGCTCACCCCAAATCATCTCGATTGGGTTCAGGTCTGGTGACTGTGGAGGCCAGGTCATCTGGTGTAGCACCCCATCACTCTCCTTCTTGGTCAAATAGCCCTTACACAGCCTGGAGGTGTGTTTGGGGTCATTGTCCTGTTGAAAAATAAATGATGGTCCAACTAAACGCAAACTGGATGGAATAGCATGCCGCTGCAAGATGCTGTGGTAGCCATGCTGGTTCAGTATGCCTTCAATTATGAATAAATCCCCAACAGTGTCACCAGCAAAGCACCCCCACACCATCACACCTCCTCCTTCCTGCTTCACGGTGGGAACCAGGCATGTAGAGTCCATCCTTTCACCTTTTCTGCGTCGCAGAAAGACATGGTGGTTGGAACCAAAGATCTCAAGTATGGACTCATCAGACCAAAGCACAGATTTCCACTGGTCTAATGTCCATTCCTTGTGTTCTTTAGCCCAAAGAAGTCTCTTCTGCTTGTTGTCTGTCCTTAGGAGTGGTTTTCTAGCAGCTATTTTACCATGAAGACCTGCTGCACAAAGTCTCCTCTTAACAGTTGTTGAAGAGATGTGTCTGCTGCTAGAACTCTGTGCGGCATTGACCTGGTCTCTAATCTGAGCTGCTGTTAACCTGCGATTTCTGAGGCTGGTGACTCAGATAAACTTATCCTCAGAAGCAGAGGTGACTCTTGGTCTTCCTTTCCTGGGGCGGTCCTCATGTGAGCCAGTTTCTTTGTAGCGCTTGATGGTTTTTGCAACTGTACTTGGGGACACTTTCAAAGTTTTCCCAATTTTTCGGACTGACTGACCTTCATTTCTTAATGTAATGATGGCCACTCGTTTTTCTTTACTTAGCTGCTTTTTTCTTGCCATAATACAAATTCTAACAGTCTATTCAATAGGACTATCAGCTGTGTATCCACCAGACTTCTGCACAACACAACTGATGGTCCCAACCCAATTTATAAGGCAAGAAATCCCACTTATTAAACCTAACACGGCACACCTGTGAAGTGAAAACCATTTCCGGTGACTACCTCTTGAAGCTCATCAAGACAATGCCAAGAGTGTGCAAAGCAGTCATCAAAGCAAAAGGTGGCTACTTTGAAGAACCTAGAATATAAGACATATTTTCAGTTGTTTCACACTTTTTTGTTAAGTATATAATTCCACATGTGTTAATTCATAGTTTTGATGCCTTCAGTGTGAATGTACAATTTTCATAGTCATGAAAATACAGAAAAATCTTTAAATGAGAAGGTGTGTCTAAACTTTTGGTCTGTACTGTATATATATTACATATTCTACAAGCAGGGCTTGTGGATTGTCCATTATTATAATATACAACATATAAAGTGCAGTGCAGGAGGGGAAGGCGAAGGACATGACTAATCCCCCCCAAATATTAATGATAGTGTGTAAAATAATCACAGGCTGCAATTACCCACAATGTTTTTTAGTTTTGTTTTTTTAAACCATTAAAATCAAATTTTTCTTGTGGTTGTAAATGTGAAATAACAGTGAGAGCCATGATGACATCACAATGCACATGACATCATAGACATGACAGCTGGAGTAGAATGTATGAAGCTCTGCACCAGAGCCATCTTGTGTCACTAGGATCTGACAGCTGGAAGGGGACGAGTCCAGGTAGGGAGCACATTACTTTTAAGCTTTGGTATACTTATAGCGTATCCCCCGGATTTATCATGGATCTCCAGAAACACTCTGTAATAAGACATTTTCAGGACCACCCCTTACCTAAATGAGGAGTCACTGATGATCTGTTGATATGAACAAGTATGGCAGCTAAACCCCCAGCAATGAGCTGCTATATTGCTGGGGAAGCAGCGTTTTCCATGCCCCCTATAGCAGGAGGATGACAATGTGATGATACATATTTGTTGGGGGTCTTCCAGCTCTTTGCACTGGCTCCCCACTATGGCAGACTACAATGGAGCTCGCCCCCTATGTCACCCCTATGCTCTAGTAAGGCATGTAGATAGGGGGGGCTCAAGTTGGGACATCTTTATGGGGCTCCATTTTTGGATCGTTTTGCCATTGACGTGGTAGAATTACAGCACTTTGTAACAGAAATTTAGTAGCGTATGCCATCATTCTCTGTTGTCAGCTCTTTTGCTCCTGTGAATTCGGGGGGACATTGGAGTTGTAGGTTACTGGGGTCAGGAATGGCAGGATGGGGTCCTGGGTGGTATTTTAGTACATAGAGCAGTAGGTAATATAGATAAAATAAAAGGCTCCTTTTAAATGTGCCTCATAGAATTATAAAATGAGGTCGGGGTTTTGTCTTTTTATTGAATTAATTTGTTGTTGATGTTGTAAACTGGATCCATAAAAAGCAGTGAGAGTTTTAATGACATCACAGGGCGCGTGACGTCATCGACATTCCATGACATCACAGATGAAATAGAATGTGCACATTTCTAAACCTGAATCATTTTATGTCTTTAACCCCGGACAGCTTGAAGGAGACTGGTCCAGGTAAGCGTCTCTTCACACAATCTTGGGGTCCTGTTTACACATCATGTAGCTGGGGGTGTTTGTGGTGAAGTTCAGCACTGCACCATTTTGCCCCCCAAAAAATCAGAGCCCACACATCTGTGTCATGTGCTTATTGCTGTGATTGTCAAGGTGATGCCTTTAGGGATCGCTGACACTGGTGAGTAGCCGGCATATAACTCGGATGAGTATAGCACTCACTCCAATGTTATACTATGGGGCAGTGCCAACTAGTGTTTATTTTCTCATGCCAAGTCGGCATGAGAAAAAAATTGCTGCATGCTGCAATTGGCAGAGTATATCAGACGACGCGCCCATACAAGTCTATGGATACGTGAAAAACATCGGACTGCACTCAGATGTCATCTGAGTGCAGTTCAATAAACGCCGGCTGACTCACACAATTGAGAAGATGGAGAAATTAAATGCTCCATCTTCTCCACACCTGTGATCCGAATCTCGCATGCGAGAGAATTGGATCACAAACAAAATATTGTTGATATTTTCCATTGAAGTAAGGCCCCCCTAAGGCGAAGGTCTGGACAGTAAGAAACCCTTCCAGTGTCAATGACCACCTAATGGTTCAAAAATATCTACCCCACTTTTTGCTATAAAGTGTAGATTGAGCATCCCAGAATGCCAAAGGGGATCCAGAAACCAGAATATTTAATACCTTATTTCAATCAAACTTCACCAATCTTTTTTTTTTTTGGTTTGTCCCATAGGACGTAACGTTAAGTCGTCTGAAGAAACGCAGTGAGAAGGCATTCGTCTTGACTAGCGGAGAGGTTACTCCTTTGCTACAGGAGTCTGACAGGTAAGTGGACATTTTAACTCATCCATCAATTCCTCCCCTTGTAGATTTATTGCAGAATTGCCGTTTTAATCACCCAAAAAGCGCATTGACCGGATATTTAACCAACTCACCACTTAGTTCAATCTAGCAATTTTAGGACTTCAATCCTGAAATACTTATTGGGTATAATGGCTCCACCGACTTAATTTCTAATATGTCCATTTTCCAACTTCAACCAAGAGGATATGCTGGTCTTGGAATATTTTCACTAGAACCGGTATAACTACGTCCATCATGCTCCTCCAGTTAGGAGGATAGACTGGGACATTGATGGTTTATCAGCCCCACACTGGCGAATCCAGATCCAACTTCCATTAGGAGGGCAGACTGGTATACAGTGGGGAAAAGAAGTATTTAATACACTGCCGATATTGCAAGTTTTCCCACCTACAATGAATGGAGAGGTCTGTAATTTTTATCGTAGGTCACTTCACCTGTGAGAGACCAAGTTTAAAAATAAAATCCAGAAAAATCACATTGTATGATTAACATTACATAATTCATTTGCATTTTATTGCATGAAATAAGTATTTGATACAATAGAAAAATAGAACTTAATATTTGGTACAGAAACCTTTGTTTGCAATTACAGAGGTCAGACGTTTCCTGAAGTTCTTGACCAGGTTTGCACGCACTGCAGCAGGGATTTTGGCCCTCTCCTCCATACGGATCTTCTCCAGATCTTTCAAGTTTCGGGGCTGTTGCTGGGCAATATTGAGTTTCAGCTCCCTCCAAAGCTTTTCTACTGGGATCAGGTCTGGAGACTGGCTAGACCACTACAGGACCTTGAAATACTTCTTATCGAGCCACGCCTTAGGTTGCCCTGGCTGTGTGTTTCGGATCATTGTCATGCTGGAAGACCCAACCACAACCCATCTTCAACGTGCTTACTGAGGGAAGGAAGATACATGACCCCATCCATCCTCCCTTCAATACATTGCAGTCGTCCTGTCCCCTTTGCAAAAAAAAGCACCTCCGAAGTATGAGGTTTCCCCCGCCATGCTTCATGGTTGGGAGAGTGTTCTTGGGGTTGTACTCATCCTTCTTCTTCCTCCAAACAAGGTGAGTGGAGTGGACACCAAAAAGTTCTATTTTGATCTCATCTGACCACATGACCTTCTCCCATGCCTCCTCTGGATCATCCAGATGGTTATTGACAACTTCAAACAGGCCTGGATATGTGCTGGGGTGAGCACTGGACCTTGTGTGCCCTGCAGGATTTTAATCCATGATAGCGTAGTGTGTAACTAATGGTAATGTTTTAGACTGTGGTGCCAGCTCTATTTAGGTCATTGACCAGGTCCTCCCATGTAGTTCTGGGCTGATTCCTGACGTTTCTCAGAATCATCCTTACCCCACGAGGCGAGATCTTGCATGGAGCCCCAGACCGAGGAAGACTTAGTCATCTTGTGTTTCTTCCATTTTCTAATAATTGCGCCAACAGTTGTTGGCGTCTCGTGAAGCTGCTTGCTTATTGTCCTGTAGCCCATCCCAGCCTTGTGTCTTTTATACAGGTAATAAGTTCAAACAAGTGCAATTAATACAGGTAATGAGTGCAGAGTAGGAGGGCTTCTTAAAGAAAAGCTAACAAGTATGTGAGAGCCAGAATTCTTGCTGGTTGGTAGGTGATCAAATACTTATTTCATGCAATAAAATGCAATTTAATTATTTAAAAATCATATAATGTGATTTTCTGATTTTTAGATTTTGTCTCTCACAGATGAAGTGACCTACGATAAAAATGACAGACCTCTACACTCTTTGTAGGTAGGAAAACTTGCAAAATCGGCAGTGTATCAAATACTTATTTTCTCCACTGTAGTGCTGTCCAACATGACACCATCAAGCTCATCTTACCACTCCATACCAGGAGGGTAGATTGGGGCATTTACAGTTTAATCACTTTGTGTCCACAAGGCCATCTCTTCCAACTAGGAGCCTTAACTGGACTTACAGTGGTTTTATTCAGCTTATTGCAGCCATGTCCAGCTTGCACCTCCAACAAGGAGAGTAAACTGAAATGTAGATGTTTATCAGCTTAAATGCTGAGCAGTCCATCCTATGACACCGGACCAGGAGGAGCAGCTGGACTTACACTGGTTTTGCTCAGCTCAGCCATACCCAACTTACAAATCCAACTTAAAGGATAACCTGGAAACTAAATGGTTAACCAACTTAAACGCCAACCAGTCCAATTTATGACTCCAGACCCCGAATATTAATTGAACTTACAATGATTTCATGTGTCTTATGACCAGTGGTGTAACTAGAGTCTGAATATATATATCCCGAATATGTCCCCCATTCTGCCGCTGTTCTTTATTGTATAAAAAAAAACTAAGCCATTATACTCACCAGGGGTGTACATTCAAGTCATGGGGCTCCAGAGCATAAGTATAACGCACTTCCCATAGTCCTTAATATAGTATAATGCATCCCATAGTCCTCCATATAGTATAATGCATCCCATTCTCCTCTATATAATATACTGTACAGCCCATAGTCGTCCATAAAGTATAATGCACAGCTCCTAGTCATACATGTAGTATAATGCACCCCATAGTTTTCAATAAAGTATAAAGCACCTCCACAGTCATACATAGTAGTATAATGCACCACATCATAATATATAGCAGTATAATTCACCCCCATAGTCATATATGGTAATATAATGTACCTCCATAGTCATATAAAGTAGTGTAATGCACCCCATAGTCATATATAGTAGTATAATGCACCTCCATAGTCATATATAGCAGTATAATGCACCCCCATCGTCATATATAGCAGTGTAATGCACCCCATCGTCATATATAGCAGTATAATGCAAGCCATAGTCCTATATAGCAGTATAATGCACCCCCAGTCATATATAGTAGTATAATGCACCCCATAGACATGTACAGTAGTATAATGCATCCTCATAGTCATATATAGTAGTATAATACACTTCATAGTCATCCATAGAAGTATAATGCACCCCCATCGTCACATAAAGCAGTATAATGCACTCCATAGTCATATAAGGCAGTATAATGTACCCCCATATAGTTTATATAGTAGTATAATGTACCCCATAGTCATATATAGCAGTATATTGCACCTCCTGGTCATATATAGTTGTATAATGTACCCCCATAGTCATATATAATAGTATACTGCACCCCCATAGTCATATACACTAGTATAAAGCATCCCATAGTCATATATAGTAGTATAAAGCACCCCATAGTCATATATAGTAGTATAAAGCACCCCATAGTCATTTATAGTAGTATAAAGAACCCCATAGTCATTTATAGCAGTATAATGTACCCCCATAGTCATATATAGTAGTATAATGCACCCCACTGTCATATCAGTATAATGCACCCCCATAGTCATATATAGTAGTATAATGCACCCACATAGTCATATATAGTAGTATAATACACCTTCATAGTCATATACAGAAGTATAATGCACCCCTATAGTCATCCGTAGTAGTATAATACAACCCCAATAGTCATCCGTAGTAGTATAATACAACCCCCATAGTCATATATAGTAGTGTAATGCACCTCCATAGTCATAAATAGTAGTATAATGCACCACCATAGTCATAAATAGTAGTAAAATGCACCCTATAGTCATATATAGCACTATATTGCACTTCAGTCATATATAGCAGTATAATGTACCCCCATAGTCATATAAAGCAGTATAATGTACATCATAGTCATATATAGCAGTATAATGCACCCTTATAGCCATATATAGTAGTATAGTATACCCCATATTCATATATAGTAGTATAATGTACCCCATAGTCATATAGCAGTATAATGCACCCCGTAGTCATATATAGTAGTATAAAGCACCTCATAGTCATATATAGTGTTACGGGTCCGGGGGGTGGAACCTCTGTGCTATGGTGCAAGGAGGGACCCAGAGGGGCGTAACTAAGTATCAACCCGGACCGACCCTGGTCGTACGGCGGCTAACGACTCCGTGACCAGGGAGGGACCGAGCCGAGGGACCAGGTGCTACTCTGGGGATGACCTTGTAAGGGAGCAGGTGACCTTCACGGTACAGATGGCAGGGACTGACCGGAATAGCAGGTAGGCACAGCAGGCAGGCTGGCGAGCAGGAGTCTCTAGGTGGGCTGGCAGGTGGTCACGGCAAGTGACAGCAGGAGTCTCTAGGTGGTCACGGCAAGTGACGGCAGGAGTCTCTAGGTGGGCTGGCAAGTGGTCACGGCAAGTGACGGCAGGAGCCTCCAGGAAGGCACGGCAGGTAACAGGCAGGTCACAGGCAAGTGCTCCCAGGTGAGCGGGCTGACAGGCACGGCAGGTACCAGGCAGGCAACAGGCAAGTGCTCCCAGGTGAGCGGGCTGGCAGGCACGGCAGGTAACAGGCTGGTGGGCAAGACTGGTAGTCAGGCTAGCAGCGGGACCTGAGGGCTGAAGCAGAAGTCAGAAACACTGTGCAACAACTTTTGCTCGGGCACCTCCATTTTGGAGGAGGTGCCTTATATATGGGAGGACCCTCGGCTATTGGCCGAGGACTCCTTAGGACGGCGCACGCGGCCCCTTTAAGAGGGAGGGAGCGAGCGCGCCCTAAGCACAGTGCCCGGGGAGCTGCGCGCGCCGGCTGCAGGAAGAGGAGCGCTGGTGAACGCAGAGCGGGGAGCGAGGAGGTGAATGGGACGGCGTCTCTGCCTAGCAGGGGGCAGAGACGCCGATGCTACATATAGTAGTATGGCAACTTATTTAAAATAAATATTTAAATACTCTACCCACCTTCCCTTCACTCCCGCTCCGCAAGTCCTGTTGTGAAGCAGGCAGCTGACTTCGGCCTGTGACGGGAGTGCATGACGTTACTGCCATGCGCCCCGTGATGTGCTGGCCTATGATTGGCCGACAGAATGCATTGTCGCTAAAGGACCCAATAGGTATGTCCACAGCAATACACTTCAACTGGATGTGCGTAGGAGGACACACATCTAATTAAAGGTTCTGCTGGTGTCGGCGGGCCCCTGATCCTCCGGGCCTTTGTGACTTGCTGCGACCGCAGTCGTTACTCCCCTACTAATCACAACCATGACCAACTTCAACTAGAAGGATAACTGGGACATAAATATTTTGCTAAGTAAAATGTCGACCAGTCCATTCTGAGACTCCCGACATCAGACTTAAAATAGCTTCATTCTGTTTAAAGCAACCATTTACACCTCCTACCAACAAGAGGCCAAACTGGGACATGGATAGCACATTGAACAGGTCTGCCTTTAACATCTAAGTATGAGGGATGGACTGGAAATTTGTTGGCCTCACCAGCTACCCTCAGGACTGTACTTTATTAAGGCACCTCCTTGTTGTTTGATAGGATCAGCCGTTATCACCCGGAAGTCATTCTTACCAATATCAGCAGAATTGCTAGTTAATGAAGCATTGAGACAGTAAAGAAAAGAAGCCTACAAACCACAATCGGCTGACATACCACTGAAAGTAGCCCGGGGCGGGCGGGCGGGCCCCACAGTCCGGACCCGGGGCGGGCGGGCCCCACAGTCAGGACACGGGGCTGGCTGGCCCCACAGTCAGGACACGGGGCGGGCGGGGGGCCCCACAGTCAGGACACGGGACGGGCGGGGGGCCCCACAGTCAGGACACGGGGTGGGCAGGGGGCCCCACAGTCCGGATGCGGGGCTAGTCCCGGGGCAGGCAGCCCCACAGTCCAGGCTCGGGGCTAGACCCGGGGCCAGCCGGCCCCACAGTCCAGACCCGGGGCGGGCGGGGGGCCCCACAGTCCAGGCTCGGGCGGACGGGCCCCACAGTCCAGGCTCGGGGTGGATAGGCCCCACAGTTCACGCTCGGGCCCCACAGTCCACGCTCGGGGCGGACGGGCCCCACAGTCCAGGCTCAGGGCGGACGGGCCCCACCGTCCAGGCCCGGGGCAGACAGGCTCCCCTTTCCCACTCGGGACGGGCATGTCCCACAGTCCAGGCTCGGGGCGGGCGTGCCCCACAGTCCAGACACAGGGCTAGTCCTGGGGCAGGTGGCCCCACAGTCCAGACCTGGGGCTAGACCCGGGGCAGGCGGCCCCAAGTACGGACACGGGGCGGATGGGCCCCACAGTCTGGACTCGGGGCGGGCGAGCCCTACAGTCTGAAAACGGGGCGGGCGGGCCCCATAGTCAGGACACGGGGCGGGCGGGCCCCACAGTTAGGACACGGGGCGGGCGGGCCCCACAGTCAGGACACGGGGCGGGCGGGCCCCACAGTCAGGACACAGGGCGGGCGGGCCCCACAGTCAGGACACGGGGAGGGCGGGCTCCACAGTCAGGACATGGGGCGGGCGGGCCCCACAGTCCGAACACAGGGCTAATCCCGGGGCAGGCGGCCCCACAGTCCAGACCTGGGGCTAGACCCGGGGCAGACGGCCCACAGTCCGGACACGGGGTGGACGGGCCCCACAGTCCGGACACGGAGCAGGCATGCCCCACAGTCCAGACCTGGGGCTAGACCCGGAGAACGCGGCCCACAGTCCGGACACGGGGTGGACGGTCCCCACAGTCCGGACACGGGGGAAGCCACAGTCCAGACATATGGCGGACGGGCCGCACAGTCCAGGCTCGGGGCGGACGGGCCCCACAGTCCGGACACGGGGCTAGTCCCGGGGCAGGCGGCCCCACAGTCCAGACCTGAGGCTAGACCAGGGGCAGGCGGCCCCACAGTCCAGACACCGGGTGGACGGGCCCCACAGTTCTGACATGGGGCGGACATGCCCCACAGTCCAGACCTGGGGCAGGCGGCCCCACATTCCAGACTCGGGGCGAGCGGGGGGCCCCACAGTCCGTACCCGGGGCGGACGGGCCCCACAGTCCAGGCTCGGGGCGGACGGGCCCCACAGTCCGGACACGGGGCTAGTCCCGGGGCAGGCGGCCCCACAGTCCAGACCTGAGGCTAGACCAGGGGCAGGCGGCCCCACAGTCCAGACACGGGGTGGACGGGCCCCACAGTCCTGACATGGGGCGGACATGCCCCACAGTCCAGACCCGGGGCAGGCTTCCCCACAGTCCAGACTCGGGGCGAGCGGGGGGCCCCACAGTCCGTACCCGGGGCGGGCGGGGGGCCCCACAGTCCGTACCCGGGGCTGGCGGGGGGCCCCACAGTCCAGACCTGGGGCTAGACCCGATGCAGGCGGCCCCACAGTCCGGACACGGGGCGGACGGGCCCATAGTCCGGACACCGGGCGGCCGCAGTCTGGATATAGGGCGGCCGGGCCCCACAGTCCAGGCTCGGGAATAGACCCAGGACGGACGGGCCCCACAGTCCAAGCTTGGGGCGGGCGTGCCCCACAGACCGGAAACGGGGCTAGACCCGGGGCAGGCGGCCCCAAAGTCCAGACACGGGGCGGATGAGCCCCACAGTCTGGACACGGGGCGGGCGAGCCCCACAGTCAGGACACGGGGTGGGCGAGCCCCACAGTCAGGACACGGGGCGGGCGAGCCCCACAGTCAGGACACAGGGCGGGCGAGCCCCACAGTCAGGACACAGGGCGGGCGAGCCCCACAGTCAGGACACGGGGCGGGCGGGCCCCACAGTCCGAACACGGGGCTAATCCCGGGGCAGGCGGCCCCACAGTCCAGACCTGGGGCTAGACGGCCCACAGTCTGGACACGGGGTGGACGGGCCCCACAGTCCGGACACGGAGCAGGCATGCCCCACAGTCCAGACCTGGGGCTAGACCCGGAGCACGCGGCCCACAGTCCGGACACGGGGTGGACGGTCCCCACAGTGCGGACACGGGGGGAGCCACAGTCCGGACATATGGCGGACAGGCCGCATAGTCCAGGCTCGGGGCGGACGGGCCCCACAGTCCGGACACGGGGCTAGTCCCGGGGCAGGCGGCCCCACAGTCCAGACCTGAGGCTAGACCAGGGGCAGGCGGCCCCACAGTCCAGACACCGGGTGGACGGGCCCCACAGTCCTGACATGGGGCGGACATGCCCCACAGTCCATACCCGGGGCAGGCGGCCCCACATTCCAGACTCGGGGCGAGTGGGGGGCCCCACAGTCCGTACCCAGGGCGGGCGGGGGGCCCCACAGTCCAGGCTCGGGGTGGACGGGCCCCACAGTCCAGGCTCGGGGCGGACGGGCCCCACAGTCAGGACACGGGGAGGGCGGGCTCCACAGTCAGGACACGGGGAGGGCGGGCTCCACAGTCAGGACATGGGGCGGGCGGGGGGCCCCACAGTCCGTACCCGGGGCTGGCGGGGGGCCCCACAGTCCAGACCTGGGGCTAGACTCGGGGCGGGCGGCCCCACCGTCCGGACTTGGGGCGGGCGGGGGGCCCCACAGTCCAGACCTGGGGCTAGACCCGATGCAGGCGGCCCCACAGTCCAGACACGGGGCGGACGGGCCCATAGTCCGGACACTGGGCGGCCGCAGTCCGGATACAGGGCGGCCGGGCCCCACAGTCCAGGCTCGGGGCTAGACCCGGGACGGACGGGCCCCACAGTCCAAGCTTGGGGCGGGCGTGCCCCACAGACCGGAAACGGGGCTAGACCCGGGGCAGGCGGCCCCAAAGTCCAGACACGGGGCGGATGAGCCCCACAGTCAGGACACGGGGCGGGCGGGACCCACAGTCAGTACACGGGGCGGGCGGGCCTCACAGTCAGGACACGGGGTGGGCGGGCCTGTGGGCGGGCCCCACAGTCAGGACATGGGGCGGGCGGGCCCCACAGTCAGGACATGGGGCGGGCGGGCCCGCCGGACCCCACAGTCAGGACACGGGGCGGGCGGCCCCACACGGGGCGGGCGGGCCCCACAGTCAGGACACGGGGCGGGCGGGCCCCACAGTCAGGACATGGGGCGGGCGGGCCCCACAGTCAGGACATGGGGCGGGCGGGCCCGCCGGGCCCCACAGTCAGGACATGGGGCGGGCGGGCCCCACAGTCAGGACATGGGGCGGGTAGGCCCCACTGTCAGGACATGGGGCGGGCGGGCTCCACAGTCAGGACATGGGGCGGGCGGGCCCCACAATCAGGACACGGGGCAGGTGGGCCCCACAGTCAGGACATGGGGCGGGCGGGCCCCACAGTCAGGACATGGGGCGGGCGGGCTCCACAGTCAGGACATGGGGCGGGCGGGCTCCACAGTCAGGACATGGGGCAGGCGGGCCCCACAGTCAGGACACGGGGCGGGCGGGCCCCACAGTCCAGACCTGGGGCTAGACCCGGGGCAGGCGGCCCAGCTCTATTTAGGTCATTGACCAGGTCCTCCCATGTAGTTCTGGGCTGATTCCTGACGTTTCTCAGAATCATCCTTACCCCACGAGGCGAGATCTTGCATGGAGCCCCAGACCGAGGAAGACTTAGTCATCTTGTGTTTCTTCCATTTTCTAATAATTGCGCCAACAGTTGTTGGCGTCTCGTGAAGCTGCTTGCTTATTGTCCTGTAGCCCATCCCAGCCTTGTGTCTTTTATACAGGTAATAAGTTCAAACAAGTGCAATTAATACAGGTAATGAGTGCAGAGTAGGAGGGCTTCTTAAAGAAAAGCTAACAAGTATGTGAGAGCCAGAATTCTTGCTGGTTGGTAGGTGATCAAATACTTATTTCATGCAATAAAATGCAATTTAATTATTTAAAAATCATATAATGTGATTTTCTGATTTTTAGATTTTGTCTCTCACAGATGAAGTGACCTACGATAAAAATGACAGACCTCTACACTCTTTGTAGGTAGGAAAACTTGCAAAATCGGCAGTGTATCAAATACTTATTTTCTCCACTGTAGTGCTGTCCAACATGACACCATCAAGCTCATCTTACCACTCCATACCAGGAGGGTAGATTGGGGCATTTACAGTTTAATCACTTTGTGTCCACAAGGCCATCTCTTCCAACTAGGAGCCTTAACTGGACTTACAGTGGTTTTATTCAGCTTATTGCAGCCATGTCCAGCTTGCACCTCCAACAAGGAGAGTAAACTGAAATGTAGATGTTTATCAGCTTAAATGCTGAGCAGTCCATCCTATGACACCGGACCAGGAGGAGCAGCTGGACTTACACTGGTTTTGCTCAGCTCAGCCATACCCAACTTACAAATCCAACTTAAAGGATAACCTGGAAACTAAATGGTTAACCAACTTAAACGCCAACCAGTCCAATTTATGACTCCAGACCCCGAATATTAATTGAACTTACAATGATTTCATGTGTCTTATGACCAGTGGTGTAACTAGAGTCTGAATATATATATCCCGAATATGTCCCCCATTCTGCCGCTGTTCTTTATTGTATAAAAAAAAACTAAGCCATTATACTCACCAGGGGTGTACATTCAAGTCATGGGGCTCCAGAGCATAAGTATAACGCACTTCCCATAGTCCTTAATATAGTATAATGCATCCCATAGTCCTCCATATAGTATAATGCATCCCATTCTCCTCTATATAATATACTGTACAGCCCATAGTCGTCCATAAAGTATAATGCACAGCTCCTAGTCATACATGTAGTATAATGCACCCCATAGTTTTCAATAAAGTATAAAGCACCTCCACAGTCATACATAGTAGTATAATGCACCACATCATAATATATAGCAGTATAATTCACCCCCATAGTCATATATGGTAATATAATGTACCTCCATAGTCATATAAAGTAGTGTAATGCACCCCATAGTCATATATAGTAGTATAATGCACCTCCATAGTCATATATAGCAGTATAATGCACCCCCATCGTCATATATAGCAGTGTAATGCACCCCATCGTCATATATAGCAGTATAATGCAAGCCATAGTCCTATATAGCAGTATAATGCACCCCCAGTCATATATAGTAGTATAATGCACCCCATAGACATGTACAGTAGTATAATGCATCCTCATAGTCATATATAGTAGTATAATACACTTCATAGTCATCCATAGAAGTATAATGCACCCCCATCGTCACATAAAGCAGTATAATGCACTCCATAGTCATATAAGGCAGTATAATGTACCCCCATATAGTTTATATAGTAGTATAATGTACCCCATAGTCATATATAGCAGTATATTGCACCTCCTGGTCATATATAGTTGTATAATGTACCCCCATAGTCATATATAATAGTATACTGCACCCCCATAGTCATATACACTAGTATAAAGCATCCCATAGTCATATATAGTAGTATAAAGCACCCCATAGTCATATATAGTAGTATAAAGCACCCCATAGTCATTTATAGTAGTATAAAGAACCCCATAGTCATTTATAGCAGTATAATGTACCCCCATAGTCATATATAGTAGTATAATGCACCCCACTGTCATATCAGTATAATGCACCCCCATAGTCATATATAGTAGTATAATGCACCCACATAGTCATATATAGTAGTATAATACACCTTCATAGTCATATACAGAAGTATAATGCACCCCTATAGTCATCCGTAGTAGTATAATACAACCCCAATAGTCATCCGTAGTAGTATAATACAACCCCCATAGTCATATATAGTAGTGTAATGCACCTCCATAGTCATAAATAGTAGTATAATGCACCACCATAGTCATAAATAGTAGTAAAATGCACCCTATAGTCATATATAGCACTATATTGCACTTCAGTCATATATAGCAGTATAATGTACCCCCATAGTCATATAAAGCAGTATAATGTACATCATAGTCATATATAGCAGTATAATGCACCCTTATAGCCATATATAGTAGTATAGTATACCCCATATTCATATATAGTAGTATAATGTACCCCATAGTCATATAGCAGTATAATGCACCCCGTAGTCATATATAGTAGTATAAAGCACCTCATAGTCATATATAGTGTTACGGGTCCGGGGGGTGGAACCTCTGTGCTATGGTGCAAGGAGGGACCCAGAGGGGCGTAACTAAGTATCAACCCGGACCGACCCTGGTCGTACGGCGGCTAACGACTCCGTGACCAGGGAGGGACCGAGCCGAGGGACCAGGTGCTACTCTGGGGATGACCTTGTAAGGGAGCAGGTGACCTTCACGGTACAGATGGCAGGGACTGACCGGAATAGCAGGTAGGCACAGCAGGCAGGCTGGCGAGCAGGAGTCTCTAGGTGGGCTGGCAGGTGGTCACGGCAAGTGACAGCAGGAGTCTCTAGGTGGTCACGGCAAGTGACGGCAGGAGTCTCTAGGTGGGCTGGCAAGTGGTCACGGCAAGTGACGGCAGGAGCCTCCAGGAAGGCACGGCAGGTAACAGGCAGGTCACAGGCAAGTGCTCCCAGGTGAGCGGGCTGACAGGCACGGCAGGTACCAGGCAGGCAACAGGCAAGTGCTCCCAGGTGAGCGGGCTGGCAGGCACGGCAGGTAACAGGCTGGTGGGCAAGACTGGTAGTCAGGCTAGCAGCGGGACCTGAGGGCTGAAGCAGAAGTCAGAAACACTGTGCAACAACTTTTGCTCGGGCACCTCCATTTTGGAGGAGGTGCCTTATATATGGGAGGACCCTCGGCTATTGGCCGAGGACTCCTTAGGACGGCGCACGCGGCCCCTTTAAGAGGGAGGGAGCGAGCGCGCCCTAAGCACAGTGCCCGGGGAGCTGCGCGCGCCGGCTGCAGGAAGAGGAGCGCTGGTGAACGCAGAGCGGGGAGCGAGGAGGTGAATGGGACGGCGTCTCTGCCTAGCAGGGGGCAGAGACGCCGATGCTACATATAGTAGTATGGCAACTTATTTAAAATAAATATTTAAATACTCTACCCACCTTCCCTTCACTCCCGCTCCGCAAGTCCTGTTGTGAAGCAGGCAGCTGACTTCGGCCTGTGACGGGAGTGCATGACGTTACTGCCATGCGCCCCGTGATGTGCTGGCCTATGATTGGCCGACAGAATGCATTGTCGCTAAAGGACCCAATAGGTATGTCCACAGCAATACACTTCAACTGGATGTGCGTAGGAGGACACACATCTAATTAAAGGTTCTGCTGGTGTCGGCGGGCCCCTGATCCTCCGGGCCTTTGTGACTTGCTGCGACCGCAGTCGTTACTCCCCTACTAATCACAACCATGACCAACTTCAACTAGAAGGATAACTGGGACATAAATATTTTGCTAAGTAAAATGTCGACCAGTCCATTCTGAGACTCCCGACATCAGACTTAAAATAGCTTCATTCTGTTTAAAGCAACCATTTACACCTCCTACCAACAAGAGGCCAAACTGGGACATGGATAGCACATTGAACAGGTCTGCCTTTAACATCTAAGTATGAGGGATGGACTGGAAATTTGTTGGCCTCACCAGCTACCCTCAGGACTGTACTTTATTAAGGCACCTCCTTGTTGTTTGATAGGATCAGCCGTTATCACCCGGAAGTCATTCTTACCAATATCAGCAGAATTGCTAGTTAATGAAGCATTGAGACAGTAAAGAAAAGAAGCCTACAAACCACAATCGGCTGACATACCACTGAAAGTAGCCCGGGGCGGGCGGGCGGGCCCCACAGTCCGGACCCGGGGCGGGCGGGCCCCACAGTCAGGACACGGGGCTGGCTGGCCCCACAGTCAGGACACGGGGCGGGCGGGGGGCCCCACAGTCAGGACACGGGACGGGCGGGGGGCCCCACAGTCAGGACACGGGGTGGGCAGGGGGCCCCACAGTCCGGATGCGGGGCTAGTCCCGGGGCAGGCAGCCCCACAGTCCAGGCTCGGGGCTAGACCCGGGGCCAGCCGGCCCCACAGTCCAGACCCGGGGCGGGCGGGGGGCCCCACAGTCCAGGCTCGGGCGGACGGGCCCCACAGTCCAGGCTCGGGGTGGATAGGCCCCACAGTTCACGCTCGGGCCCCACAGTCCACGCTCGGGGCGGACGGGCCCCACAGTCCAGGCTCAGGGCGGACGGGCCCCACCGTCCAGGCCCGGGGCAGACAGGCTCCCCTTTCCCACTCGGGGCGGGCATGTCCCACAGTCCAGGCTCGGGGCGGGCGTGCCCCACAGTCCAGACACAGGGCTAGTCCTGGGGCAGGTGGCCCCACAGTCCAGACCTGGGGCTAGACCCGGGGCAGGCGGCCCCAAGTACGGACACGGGGTGGATGGGCCCCACAGTCTGGACTCGGGGCGGGCGAGCCCTACAGTCTGAAAACGGGGCGGGCGGGCCCCATAGTCAGGACACGGGGCGGGCGGGCCCCACAGTTAGGACACGGGGCGGGCGGGCCCCACAGTCAGGACACGGGGCGGGCGGGCCCCACAGTCAGGACACAGGGCGGGCGGGCCCCACAGTCAGGACACGGGGAGGGCGGGCTCCACAGTCAGGACATGGGGCGGGCGGGCCCCACAGTCCGAACACAGGGCTAATCCCGGGGCAGGCGGCCCCACAGTCCAGACCTGGGGCTAGACCCGGGGCAGACGGCCCACAGTCCGGACACGGGGTGGACGGGCCCCACAGTCCGGACACGGAGCAGGCATGCCCCACAGTCCAGACCTGGGGCTAGACCCGGAGAACGCGGCCCACAGTCCGGACACGGGGTGGACGGTCCCCACAGTCCGGACACGGGGGAAGCCACAGTCCAGACATATGGCGGACGGGCCGCACAGTCCAGGCTCGGGGCGGACGGGCCCCACAGTCCGGACACGGGGCTAGTCCCGGGGCAGGCGGCCCCACAGTCCAGACCTGAGGCTAGACCAGGGGCAGGCGGCCCCACAGTCCAGACACCGGGTGGACGGGCCCCACAGTTCTGACATGGGGCGGACATGCCCCACAGTCCAGACCTGGGGCAGGCGGCCCCACATTCCAGACTCGGGGCGAGCGGGGGGCCCCACAGTCCGTACCCGGGGCGGACGGGCCCCACAGTCCAGGCTCGGGGCGGACGGGCCCCACAGTCCGGACACGGGGCTAGTCCCGGGGCAGGCGGCCCCACAGTCCAGACCTGAGGCTAGACCAGGGGCAGGCGGCCCCACAGTCCAGACACGGGGTGGACGGGCCCCACAGTCCTGACATGGGGCGGACATGCCCCACAGTCCAGACCCGGGGCAGGCTTCCCCACAGTCCAGACTCGGGGCGAGCGGGGGGCCCCACAGTCCGTACCCGGGGCGGGCGGGGGGCCCCACAGTCCGTACCCGGGGCTGGCGGGGGGCCCCACAGTCCAGACCTGGGGCTAGACTCGGGGCGGGCGGCCCCACCGTCCGGACCTGGGGCGGGCGGGGGGCCCCACAGTCCAGACCTGGGGCTAGACCCGATGCAGGCGGCCCCACAGTCCGGACACGGGGCGGACGGGCCCATAGTCCGGACACCGGGCGGCCGCAGTCTGGATATAGGGCGGCCGGGCCCCACAGTCCAGGCTCGGGAATAGACCCAGGACGGACGGGCCCCACAGTCCAAGCTTGGGGCGGGCGTGCCCCACAGACCGGAAACGGGGCTAGACCCGGGGCAGGCGGCCCCAAAGTCCAGACACGGGGCGGATGAGCCCCACAGTCTGGACACGGGGCGGGCGAGCCCCACAGTCAGGACACGGGGTGGGCGAGCCCCACAGTCAGGACACGGGGCGGGCGAGCCCCACAGTCAGGACACAGGGCGGGCGAGCCCCACAGTCAGGACACAGGGCGGGCGAGCCCCACAGTCAGGACACGGGGCGGGCGGGCCCCACAGTCCGAACACGGGGCTAATCCCGGGGCAGGCGGCCCCACAGTCCAGACCTGGGGCTAGACGGCCCACAGTCTGGACACGGGGTGGACGGGCCCCACAGTCCGGACACGGAGCAGGCATGCCCCACAGTCCAGACCTGGGGCTAGACCCGGAGCACGCGGCCCACAGTCCGGACACGGGGTGGACGGTCCCCACAGTGCGGACACGGGGGGAGCCACAGTCCGGACATATGGCGGACAGGCCGCATAGTCCAGGCTCGGGGCGGACGGGCCCCACAGTCCGGACACGGGGCTAGTCCCGGGGCAGGCGGCCCCACAGTCCAGACCTGAGGCTAGACCAGGGGCAGGCGGCCCCACAGTCCAGACACCGGGTGGACGGGCCCCACAGTCCTGACATGGGGCGGACATGCCCCACAGTCCATACCCGGGGCAGGCGGCCCCACATTCCAGACTCGGGGCGAGTGGGGGGCCCCACAGTCCGTACCCAGGGCGGGCGGGGGGCCCCACAGTCCAGGCTCGGGGTGGACGGGCCCCACAGTCCAGGCTCGGGGCGGACGGGCCCCACAGTCAGGACACGGGGAGGGCGGGCTCCACAGTCAGGACACGGGGAGGGCGGGCTCCACAGTCAGGACATGGGGCGGGCGGGGGGCCCCACAGTCCGTACCCGGGGCTGGCGGGGGGCCCCACAGTCCAGACCTGGGGCTAGACTCGGGGCGGGCGGCCCCACCGTCCGGACTTGGGGCGGGCGGGGGGCCCCACAGTCCAGACCTGGGGCTAGACCCGATGCAGGCGGCCCCACAGTCCAGACACGGGGCGGACGGGCCCATAGTCCGGACACTGGGCGGCCGCAGTCCGGATACAGGGCGGCCGGGCCCCACAGTCCAGGCTCGGGGCTAGACCCGGGACGGACGGGCCCCACAGTCCAAGCTTGGGGCGGGCGTGCCCCACAGACCGGAAACGGGGCTAGACCCGGGGCAGGCGGCCCCAAAGTCCAGACACGGGGCGGATGAGCCCCACAGTCAGGACACGGGGCGGGCGGGACCCACAGTCAGTACACGGGGCGGGCGGGCCTCACAGTCAGGACACGGGGTGGGCGGGCCTGTGGGCGGGCCCCACAGTCAGGACATGGGGCGGGCGGGCCCCACAGTCAGGACATGGGGCGGGCGGGCCCGCCGGACCCCACAGTCAGGACACGGGGCGGGCGGCCCCACACGGGGCGGGCGGGCCCCACAGTCAGGACACGGGGCGGGCGGGCCCCACAGTCAGGACATGGGGCGGGCGGGCCCCACAGTCAGGACATGGGGCGGGCGGGCCCGCCGGGCCCCACAGTCAGGACATGGGGCGGGCGGGCCCCACAGTCAGGACATGGGGCGGGTAGGCCCCACTGTCAGGACATGGGGCGGGCGGGCTCCACAGTCAGGACATGGGGCGGGCGGGCCCCACAATCAGGACACGGGGCAGGTGGGCCCCACAGTCAGGACATGGGGCGGGCGGGCCCCACAGTCAGGACATGGGGCGGGCGGGCTCCACAGTCAGGACATGGGGCGGGCGGGCTCCACAGTCAGGACATGGGGCAGGCGGGCCCCACAGTCAGGACACGGGGCGGGCGGGCCCCACAGTCCAGACCTGGGGCTAGACCCGGGGCAGGCGGCCCATAGTCCAGACACGGGGTGGACGGGCCCCACAGTCCAGACACGGGGCGGGCATGCCCCATAGTCCAGACCTGGGGCTAGACCCGGGGCAGGCGGCCCCACAGTCCAGACCTGAGGCTAGACCCGGGGCAGGCGGTCCCATATTCTAGACACGGGGTGGACGGGCCTCACAGACCTGACATGGGGCGGACATGCCCCACAGTCCAGACCTGGGGCGGACATGCCCCACAGTCCAGACCTGGGGATAGACCCGGGGCAGGCGACCCACAGTCCGGACACGGGATGGACGGGCCCCACAGTCCGGACACGGGGTGGACGGGCCCCACTGTCCGGACACGGGGTGGACGGGCCCCACAGTCCAGACACGGGGCGGGCATGCCCCATAGTCCAGACCTGGGGCTAGACCCGGGGCAGGCGGCCCCACAGTCCAGACCTGAGGCTAGACCCGGGGCAGGCGGTCCCATATTCTAGACACGGGGTGGACGGGCCTCACAGACCTGACATGGGGCGGACATGCCCCACAGTCCAGACCTGGGGCGGACATGCCCCACAGTCCAGACCTGGGGATAGACCCGGGGCAGGCGACCCACAGTCCGGACACGGGATGGACGGGCCCCACAGTCCGGACACGGGGTGGACGGGCCCCACTGTCCGGACACGGGGTGGACGGGCCCCACAGTCCGGACACGGGGTGGACGGGCCCCACAGTCCGGACCCAGGGTGGACGGGCCCCACAGTCCGGACCCGGGGTGGACGGGCCCCACAGTCCGGACACGGGGTGGACGGGCCCCACTGTCCGGACACGGGGTGGACGGGCCCCACAGTCCGGACACGGGGTGGACGGGCCCCACAGTCCGGACACGGGGTGGACGGGCCCCACAGTACGGACCCAGGGTGGACGGGCCCCACAGTCCGGACACGGGGTGGACGGGCCCCACAGTCAGGACACGGGGCGGGTGGGACCCACAGTCAGTACACGGGGCGGGCGGGCCCCACAGTCAGGACACGGGGCGGGCGGGCCCCACAGTCAGGACATGGGGCGGGCGGGCCCCACAGTCAGGACATGGGGCGGGCGGGCCCGCCGGGCCCCACAGTCAGGACATGGGGCGGGCGGGCGCGGGCCCCACAGTCAGGACATGGGGCGGGCGGGCCCCACTGTCAGGACATGGGGCAGGCGGGCTCCACAGTCAGGACATGGGGCGGGCGGGCTCCACAGTCAGGACATGGGGCTAGACCCGGGGCAGGCGGCCCATAGTCCAGACACGGGGCTGGCATGCCCATTAGTCCAGACTTGGGGCTAGACCCGGGGCAGGCGGCCCCACAGTCCAGACCTGAGGCTAGACCCGGGGCAGGCGGTCCCATATTCTAGACACGGGGTGGACGGGCCTCACAGACCTGACATGGGGCGGACATGCCCCACAGTCCAGACCTGGGGCTAGACCCGGGGCAGGCGACCCACAGTCCGGACACGGGGTGGACGGGCCCCACAGTCCGGACACGGGGTGGACGGGCCCCACAGTCCGGACACGGGGTGGACGGGCCCCACAGTCCGGACACGGGGTGGACGGGACCCACAGTCCGGACACGGGGTGGACGGGCCCCACAGTCCGGACACGGGGTGGACGGGACCCACAGTCAGGACACGGGGCGGGCGGGCCCCACAGTCAGGACACGGGCGGGCGGGCCCCACAGTCAGGACATGGGGCGGGCGGGCCCCACAGTCAGGACATGGGGCGGGCGGGCCCCAACAGTCAGGACATGGGGCGGGCGGGCCCCACAGTCAGGACATGGGGCGGGCGGGCTCCACAGTCAGGACATGGGGCGGGCGGGCTCCACAGTCAGGACATGGGGCGGGCGGGCCCCACAGTCAGGACACGGGGTGGGTGGGCCCGGGGTGGGTGGGCCCCACAGTCCAGACCTGGGGCTAGACCCGGGACAGGCGGCCCATAGTCCAGACACGGGGTGGACGGGCCCCACAGTCCGGACACGGGGCGGGCATGCCCCATAGTCCAGACCTGGGGCTAGACCCGGGGCAGGCGGCCCCACAGTCCAGACCTGAGGCTAGACCCGGGGCAGGCGGTCCCATATTCTAGACACGGGGTGAACGGGCCTCACAGAACTGACATGGGGCGGACATGCCCCACAGTCCAGACCTGGGGCTAGACCCGGGGCAGGCGACCCACAGTCCGGACACGGGGTGGACGGGCCCCACAGTCCGGACACGGGGTGGACGGGCCCCACAGTCCGGACACGGGGTGGACGAGCCCCACAGTCCGGACCCGGGGTGGACGGGCCCCACAGTCCGGACACGGGGCGGACGGGCACCACAGTCCGGACACGGGGCGGACGGGCCTCACAGTCCGGACACGGGGCTAGTCCCGGATCAGGCGGCCGCAAAGTCCGGACACGGATGAGCCCCACAGTCTGGACACGGGGCGGGCGAGCCCCACAGTCAGGACACGGGGCGAGTGGGACCCACAGTCAGGACACAGTGCGGGCGGGCCCCACAGTCAGGACACAGGGCGGGCCCCACAGTCAGGACACGGGGCGGGCGAGCCCCACAGTCAGGACACGGGGCGGGCGGGACCCACAGTCAGGACACGGGGCGGGCGGTCCCCACAGTCAGGACACGGGGTGGGCGGGCCCCACAGTCAGGACATGGGGCGGGCGGGCCCCAGGCGGGCCCCACAGTCAGGACATGGGGGGGCGGGCCCCACAGTCAGGACATGGGGCGGGCGGGCCCCACAGTCAGGACATGGGGCGGGCGGGCCCCCCCGGACATGGGGCGGGTGGGCCCCCCCCACCCCCACAGTCAGGACATGGGGCGGGCGGGCCCCACAGTCAGGACATGGGGCGGGCGGGCCCCACAGTCAGGACATGGGGCGGGCGGGCTCCACAGTCAGGACATGGGGCGGGCGGGCTGCACAGTCAGGACATGGGGCGGGCGGGGGCGGGCCCCGCCCCACAGTCAGGGCCCCGCCCCCCGCCCCGCCCCACAGTCAGGGCCCCGCCCCACAGTCAGGACATGGGGCGGGCGGGCCCCACAGTCAGGACACGGGGCGGACATGCCCCACAGTCCAGACCTGGGGATAGACCCGGGGCAGGCGACCCACAGTCCGGACACGGGATGGACGGGCCCCACAGTCCGGACACGGGGTGGACGGGCCCCACTGTCCGGACACGGGGTGGACGGGCCCCACAGTCCGGACACGGGGTGGACGGGCCCCACAGTCCGGACCCAGGGTGGACGGGCCCCACAGTCCGGACCCGGGGTGGACGGGCCCCACAGTCCGGACACGGGGTGGACGGGCCCCACTGTCCGGACACGGGGTGGACGGGCCCCACAGTCCGGACACGGGGTGGACGGGCCCCACAGTCCGGACACGGGGTGGACGGGCCCCACAGTACGGACCCAGGGTGGACGGGCCCCACAGTCCGGACACGGGGTGGACGGGCCCCACAGTCAGGACACGGGGCGGTTGGGACCCACAGTCAGTACACGGGGCGGGCGGGCCCCACAGTCAGGACACGGGGCGGGCGGGCCCCACAGTCAGGACATGGGGCGGGCGGGCCCCACAGTCAGGACATGGGGCGGGCGGGCCCGCCGGGCCCCACAGTCAGGACATGGGGCGGGCGGGCGCGGGCCCCACAGTCAGGACATGGGGCGGGCGGGCCCCACTGTCAGGACATGGGGCAGGCGGGCTCCACAGTCAGGACATGGGGCGGGCGGGCTCCACAGTCAGGACATGGGGCTAGACCCGGGGCAGGCGGCCCATAGTCCAGACACGGGGCTGGCATGCCCATTAGTCCAGACTTGGGGCTAGACCCGGGGCAGGCGGCCCCACAGTCCAGACCTGAGGCTAGACCCGGGGCAGGCGGTCCCATATTCTAGACACGGGGTGGACGGGCCTCACAGACCTGACATGGGGCGGACATGCCCCACAGTCCAGACCTGGGGCTAGACCCGGGGCAGGCGACCCACAGTCCGGACACGGGGTGGACGGGCCCCACAGTCCGGACACGGGGTGGACGGGCCCCACAGTCCGGACACGGGGTGGACGGGCCCCACAGTCCGGACACGGGGTGGACGGGACCCACAGTCCGGACACGGGGTGGACGGGCCCCACAGTCCGGACACGGGGTGGACGGGACCCACAGTCAGGACACGGGGCGGGCGGGCCCCACAGTCAGGACACGGGCGGGCGGGCCCCACAGTCAGGACATGGGGCGGGCGGGCCCCACAGTCAGGACATGGGGCGGGCGGGCCCCAACAGTCAGGACATGGGGCGGGCGGGCCCCACAGTCAGGACATGGGGCGGGCGGGCTCCACAGTCAGGACATGGGGCGGGCGGGCTCCACAGTCAGGACATGGGGCGGGCGGGCCCCACAGTCAGGACACGGGGTGGGTGGGCCCCGGGTGGGTGGGCCCCACAGTCCAGACCTGGGGCTAGACCCGGGACAGGCGGCCCATAGTCCAGACACGGGGTGGACGGGCCCCACAGTCCGGACACGGGGCGGGCATGCCCCATAGTCCAGACCTGGGGCTAGACCCGGGGCAGGCGGCCCCACAGTCCAGACCTGAGGCTAGACCCGGGGCAGGCGGTCCCATATTCTAGACACGGGGTGAACGGGCCTCACAGAACTGACATGGGGCGGACATGCCCCACAGTCCAGACCTGGGGCTAGACCCGGGGCAGGCGACCCACAGTCCGGACACGGGGTGGACGGGCCCCACAGTCCGGACACGGGGTGGACGGGCCCCACAGTCCGGACACGGGGTGGACGAGCCCCACAGTCCGGACCCGGGGTGGACGGGCCCCACAGTCCGGACACGGGGCGGACGGGCACCACAGTCCGGACACGGGGCGGACGGGCCTCACAGTCCGGACACGGGGCTAGTCCCGGATCAGGCGGCCGCAAAGTCCGGACACGGATGAGCCCCACAGTCTGGACACGGGGCGGGCGAGCCCCACAGTCAGGACACGGGGCGAGTGGGACCCACAGTCAGGACACAGTGCGGGCGGGCCCCACAGTCAGGACACAGGGCGGGCCCCACAGTCAGGACACGGGGCGGGCGAGCCCCACAGTCAGGACACGGGGCGGGCGGGACCCACAGTCAGGACACGGGGCGGGCGGTCCCCACAGTCAGGACACGGGGTGGGCGGGCCCCACAGTCAGGACATGGGGCGGGCGGGCCCCAGGCGGGCCCCACAGTCAGGACATGGGGGGGCGGGCCCCACAGTCAGGACATGGGGCGGGCGGGCCCCACAGTCAGGACATGGGGCGGGTGGGCCCCCCCGGACATGGGGCGGGTGGGCCCCCCCTCACCCCCACAGTCAGGACATGGGGCGGGCGGGCCCCACAGTCAGGACATGGGGCGGGCGGGCTCCACAGTCAGGACATGGGGCGGGCGGGCTGCACAGTCAGGACATGGGGCGGGCGGGGGCGGGCCCCGCCCCACAGTCAGGGCCCCGCCCCACAGTCAGGACATGGGGCGGGCGGGCCCCACAGTCAGGACACGGGGCGGGCGGGCCCCACAGTCCAGACCTGGGGCTAGACCCGTGGCAGGCGGCCCATAGTCCAGACACGGGGTGGACGGGCCCCACAGTCCGGACACGGGGCGGGCATGCCCCATAGTCCAGACCTAGGGCTAGACCCGGGGCAGGCGGCACCACAGTCCAGACCTGAGGCTAGACCCGGGGCAGGCGGTCCCATATTCTAGACACGGGGTGGACGGGCCTCAGAGACCTGACATGGAGCGGACATGCCCCACAGTCCAGACCTGGGGCTAGACCCGGGGCAGGCGACCCACAGTCCGGACACGGGGTGGACGGGCCCCACAGTCCGGACACGGGGTGGACGGGTCCCACAGTCCGGACCCGGGGTGGACGGGCTCCACAGTCCGGACCCGGGGTGGACGGGCCCCACAGTCCGGACACGGGGCGGACGGGCCCCACAGTCCGGACACGGGGCGGACGGGCCCCACAGTCCGGACACGGGGCGGACGGGCCCCACAGTCCGGACACGGGGCTAGTCCCGGGGCAGGCGGCCCCAAAGTCCGGACACGGGGCGGATGAGCCCCACAGTCTGGACACGGAGCGGGCGAGCCCCACAGTCAGAACACGGGGCGGGTGGGACCCACAGTCAGGACACAGGGCGGACGGGCCCCACAGTCAGGACACGGGGCGGGCGAGCCCCACAGTCAGGACACGGGGCGGGCGGGACCCACAGTCAGGACACGGGGCGGGCGGGCCCCACAGTCAGGACACGGGGCGGGCGGGCCCCACAGTCAGGACACGGGGCGGGCGGGCCCCACAGTCAGGACATGGGGGGGGCGGGCCCCACAGTCAGGACATGGGGCGGGCGGGCCTCACAGTCAGGACATGGGGCAGGTGGGCAACACAGTCAGGACATGGGGCGGGCGGGCCCCACAGTCCGGACATGGGGTGGGCGGGCTCCACAGTCAGGACATGGGGCGGGCCGGCTTCACAGTCAGGACATGGGGCGGGCGGGCCCCACAGTCCAGACCTGGGGCTAGACCCGGGGCAGGCGGCCCATAGTCCAGACACGGGGTGGACGGGCCCCACAGTCCGGACACGGGGCGGGCATGCCCCATAGTCCAGACCTAGGGCTAGACCCAGGGCAGGCGGCCCCACAGTCCAGACCTGAGGCTAGACCCGGGGCAGGCGGTCCCATATTCTAGACACGGGGTGGACGGGCCTCACAGACCTGACATGGGGCGGACATGCCCCACAGTCCAGACCTGGGGCTAGACCCGGGGCAGGCGACCCACAGTCCGGACACGGGGTGGACGGGCCCCACAGTCCGGACACGGGGTGGACGGGCCCCACAGTCCGGACACGGGGTGGACGGGCCCCACTGTCCGGACACGGGGTGGACGGGCCCCACTGTCCGGACACGGGGTGGACGGGCCCCACAGTCCGGACACGGGGTGGACGGGCCCCACAGTCCGGACACGGGGTGGACGGGCCCCACAGTCCGGACCCGGGGTGGACGGGCCCCACAGTCCGGACCCGGGGCGGACGGGCCCCACAGTCCGGATACGGGGCGGACTGGCCCCACAGTCCGGACACGGGGCGGACGGGCCTCACAGTCCGGACACGGGGCTAGTCCCGGGGCAGGCGGCCCCAAAGTCCGGATACGGGGCGGATGAGACCCACAGTCTGGACACGGGGCGGGCGAGCCCCACAGTCAGGACACGGGGCGGACGGGCCCCACAGTCCGGACACGGGGCGGACGGGCCTCACAGTCCGGACACGGGGCTAGTCCCGGGGCAGGCGGCCCCAAAGTCCGGACACGGGGCGGATGAGCCCCACAGTCTGGACACGGGGCGGGCGAGCCCCACAGTCAGGACACGGGGCGGGTGGGACCCAGGGCGGGTGGGACCCACAGTCAGGACACAGTGCGGACGGGCCCCACAGTCAGGACACGGGGCGGGCGGGCCCCACAGTCAGGACACGGGGCGGGCGGGCCCCACAGTCAGGACACGGGGCGGGCGGGCCCCACAGTCAGTACACGGGGCAGGCGGGCCCCACAGTCAGGACACGGGGCGGGCCCCACAGTCAGGACACGGGACGGGTGGGCCCCGGGTGGGCCCCACAGTCAGGACATGGGGCGGGCGGGCCCCACAGTCAGGACATGGGGCGGGCGGGCCCCACAGTCAGTACACGGGGCGGGCGGGACCCACAGTCAGGACACGGGGCGGGCCCCACAGTCAGGACACGGGGCGGGTGGGCCCCGGGTGGGCCCCACAGTCAGGACATGGGGCGGGCGGGCCCCACAGTCAGGACATGGGGCGGGCGGGCCCCACAGTCAGGACATGGGGCGGGTGGGCCCCACTGTCAGGACATGGGGCGGGCGGGCTCCACAGTCAGGACATGGGGCGGGCGGGCTCCACAGTCAGGACATGGGGCTAGACCCGGGGCAGGCGGCCCATAGTCCAGACACGGGGTGGACGGGCCCCATAGTCCGGACACGGGGCGGGCATGCCCCATAGTCCAGATTTGGGGCTAGACCCGGGGCAGGCGGCCCCACAGTCCAGACCTGAGGCTAGACCCGGGGCAGGCGGTCCCATATTCTAGACACGGGGTGGACGGGCCTCACAGACCTGACATGGGGCGGACATGCCCCACAGTCCAGACCTGGGGCTAGACCCGGGGCAGGCGACCCACAGTCCGGACACGGGGTGGACGGGCCCCACAGTCCGGACACGGGTTGGACGGGCCCCACAGTCCGGACACGGGGTGGACGGGACCCTCAGTCAGGACACGGGGCGGGCGGGCCCCACAGTCAGGACATGGGGCGGGCGGGCCCCACAGTCAGGACATGGGGCGGGCGGGCCCCACAGTCAGGACATGGGGCGGGCGGGCCCGCCGGGCCACACAGTCAGGACATGGGGCGGGCGGGCCCCGCCCGCCCCCCACAGTCAGGACATGGGGCGGGTGGGCCCAACAGTCAGGACATGGGGCGGGCGGGCCCCCCACAGTCAGGACATGGGGCGGGCGGGCTCCAGTCAGGACATGGGGCGGGCGGGCCCCACAGTCAGGACACGGGGTGGGCGGGCCCCACAGTCCAGACCTGGGGCTAGACCCGGGGCAGGCGGCCCATAGTCCAGACACGTGGTGGACGGGCCCCACAGTCCGGACACGGGGCGGGCATGCCCCATAGTCCAGACCTGGGGCTAGACCCGGGGCAGGCGGCCCCACAGTCCAGACCTGAGGCTAGACCCGGGGCAGGCGGTCCCATATTCTAGACACCGGGTGGACGGGCCTCACAGACCTGACATGGGGCGGACATGCCCCACAGTCCAGACCTGGGGCTAGACCCGGGGCAGGCGACCCACAGTCCGGACACAGGGTGGACGGGCCCAACTGTCCGGACACGGGGTGGACGGGCCCCACAGTCCGGACACGGGGTGGACGGGCCCCACAGTCCGGACACGGGGTGGACGGGCCCCACAGTCCGGACACGGGGTGGACGGGCCCCACAGTCCGGACCCGGGGCGGACGGGCTCCGCAGTCCGGACACGGGGCGGACGGGCCCCGCAGTCCGGACACGGGGCGGACGGGCCCCGCAG
Source organism: Phyllobates terribilis (assembly GCF_046119375.1). Classification (NCBI taxonomy): domain Eukaryota; kingdom Metazoa; phylum Chordata; class Amphibia; order Anura; family Dendrobatidae; genus Phyllobates; species Phyllobates terribilis. Next base: position 492,763 of record NW_027363643.1, read on the forward strand.
TCCGGACACGGGGCGGACGGGCCCCGCAGTCCGGACACGGGGCGGACGGGCCCCGCAGTCCGGACACGGGGCGGACGGGCCCCGCAGTCCGGACACGGGGCGGACGGGCCTCACAGTCCGGACACGGGGCTAGTCCCGGGGCAGGCAGCCCCAAAGTCCGGACACGGATGAGCCCCACAGTCTGGACACGGGGCGGGCGAGCCCCACAGTCAGGACACGGGGGGGGGTGGGACCCACAGTCAGGACACAGTGCGGACGGGCCCCACAGTCAGGACTCAGGGCGGGCCCCACAGTCAGGACACGGGGCGGGCGAGCCCCACAGTCAGGACACGGGGCAGGCGGGACCCACAGTCAGGACACGGGGCTGGCGGTCCCCACAGTCAGGACACGGGGCGGGCGGGCCCCACAGTCAGGACATGGGGCGGGCGGGCCCCAGGCGGGCCCCACAGTCAGGACATGGGGGGGGTGGGCCCCACAGTCAGGACATGGGGCGGGCGGGCCCCACAGTCAGGACATGGGGCGGGCCCATGGGCCCCCCCCCACAGTCAGGACATGGGGCGGGCGGGCCCCACAGTCAGGACATGGGGCGGGCGGGCTCCACAGTCAGGACATGGGGCGGGCGGGCTGCACAGTCAGGACATGGGGCGGGCGGGCCCCACAGTCAGGACACGGGGCGGGCGGGCCACACAGTCCAGACCTGGGGCTAGACCCGGGGCAGGCGGCCCATAGTCCAGACACGGGGTGGACGGGCCCCACAGTCCGGACACGGGGCGGGCATGCCCCATAGTCCAGACCTAGGGCTAGACCCGGGGCAGGCAGCCCCACAGTCCAGACCTGAGGCTAGACCCGGGGCAGGCGGTCCCATATTCTAGACACGGGGTGGACGGGCCTCAGAGACCTGACATGGGGCGGACATGCCCCACAGTCCAGACCTGGGGCTAGACCCGGGGCAGGCGACCCACAGTCCGGACACGGGGTGGACGGGCCCCACAGTCCGGACACGGGGTGGACGGGTCCCACAGTCTGGACCCGGGGTGGACGGGCCCCACAGTCCGGACACAGGGCGGACGGGGCCCACAGTCCGGACACGGGGCGGACGGGCCCCACAGTCCAGGCTCGGGGCGGACGGGCCTCACAGTCTGGACACGGGGCGGACGGGCCCCACAGTCCAGGCTCGGGGCGGACGGGCCTCACAGTCCGGACACGGGGCTAGTCCCGGGGCAGGCGGCCCCAAAGTCCGGACACGGGGCGGATGAGCCCCACAGTCTGGACACGGGGCGGGCGAGCCCCACAGTCAGAACACGGGGCGGGTGGGACCCACAGACAGGACACAGGGCGGACGGGCCCCACAGTCAGGACACCGTGCGGGCGAGCCCCACAGTCAGGACACGGGGCGGGCAGGACCCACAGTCAGGACACGGGGCGGGCGGGACCCACAGTCAGGACACGGGGCGGACGGGCCCCACAGTCAGGACACCGTGCGGGCGAGCCCCACAGTCAGGACACGGGGCGGGCAGGACCCACAGTCAGGACACGGGGCGGGCGGGCCCCACAGTCAGGACACGGGGCAGGCGGGCCCCACAGTCAGTACACGGGGCGGGCGGGACCCACAGTCAGGACACGGGGCGGGCCCCACAGTCAGGACACGGGGCGGGTGGGCCCCGGGTGGGCCCCACAGTCAGGACATGGGGCGGGCGGGCCCCACAGTCAGGACATGGGGCGGGCGGGCCCCACAGTCAGGACATGGGGCGGGTGGGCCCCACTGTCAGGACATGGGGCGGGCGGGCTCCACAGTCAGGACATGGGGCGGGCGGGCTCCACAGTCAGGACATGGGGCTAGACCCGGGGCAGGCGGCCCATAGTCCAGACACGGGGTGGACGGGCCCCATAGTCCGGACACGGGGCGGGCATGCCCCATAGTCCAGATTTGGGGCTAGACCCGGGGCAGGCGGCCCCACAGTCCAGACCTGAGGCTAGACCCGGGGCAGGCGGTCCCATATTCTAGACACGGGGTGGACGGGCCTCACAGACCTGACATGGGGCGGACATGCCCCACAGTCCAGACCTGGGGCTAGACCCGGGGCAGGCGACCCACAGTCCGGACACGGGGTGGACGGGCCCCACAGTCCGGACACGGGTTGGACGGGCCCCACAGTCCGGACACGGGGTGGACGGGACCCTCAGTCAGGACACGGGGCGGGCGGGCCCCACAGTCAGGACACGGGGCGGGCGGGCCCCACAGTCAGGACATGGGGCGGGCGGGCCCCACAGTCAGGACATGGGGCGGGCGGGCCCGCCGGGCCACACAGTCAGGACATGGGGCGGGTGGGCCCAACAGTCAGGACATGGGGCGGGCGGGCCCCCCACAGTCAGGACATGGGGCGGGCGGGCTCCAGTCAGGACATGGGGCGGGCGGGCCCCACAGTCAGGACACGGGGTGGGCGGGCCCCACAGTCCAGACCTGGGGCTAGACCCGGGGCAGGCGGCCCATAGTCCAGACACGTGGTGGACGGGCCCCACAGTCCGGACACGGGGCGGGCATGCCCCATAGTCCAGACCTGGGGCTAGACCCGGGGCAGGCGGCCCCACAGTCCAGACCTGAGGCTAGACCCGGGGCAGGCGGTCCCATATTCTAGACACCGGGTGGACGGGCCTCACAGACCTGACATGGGGCGGACATGCCCCACAGTCCAGACCTGGGGCTAGACCCGGGGCAGGCGACCCACAGTCCGGACACAGGGTGGACGGGCCCAACTGTCCGGACACGGGGTGGACGGGCCCCACACTCCGGACACGGGGTGGACGGGCCCCACAGTCCGGACACGGGGTGGACGGGCCCCACAGTCCGGACACGGGGTGGACGGGCCCCACAGTCCGGACCCGGGGCGGACGGGCCCCGCAGTCCGGACACGGGGCGGACGGGCCCCGCAGTCCGGACACGGGGCGGACGGGCCCCGCAGTCCGGACACGGGGCGGACGGGCCCCGCAGTCCGGACACGGGGCGGACGGGCCCCGAAGTCCGGACACGGGGCGGACGGGCCCCGCAGTCCGGACACGGGGCGGACGGGCCCCGCAGTCCGGACACGGGGCGGACGGGCCTCACAGTCCGGACACGGGGCTAGTCCCGGGGCAGGCAGCCCCAAAGTCCGGACACGGATGAGCCCCACAGTCTGGACACGGGGCGGGCGAGCCCCACAGTCAGGACACGGGGGGGGTGGGACCCACAGTCAGGACACAGTGCGGACGGGCCCCACAGTCAGGACTCAGGGCGGGCCCCACAGTCAGGACACGGGGCGGGCGAGCCCCACAGTCAGGACACGGGGCAGGCGGGACCCACAGTCAGGACACGGGGCTGGCGGTCCCCACAGTCAGGACACGGGGCGGGCGGGCCCCACAGTCAGGACATGGGGCGGGCGGGCCCCAGGCGGGCCCCACAGTCAGGACATGGGGGGGGTGGGCCCCACAGTCAGGACATGGGGCGGGCGGGCCCCACAGTCAGGACATGGGGCGGGCCCATGGGCCCCCCCCCACAGTCAGGACATGGGGCGGGCGGGCCCCACAGTCAGGACATGGGGCGGGCGGGCTCCACAGTCAGGACATGGGGCGGGCGGGCTTCACAGTCAGGACATGGGGCGGGCGGGCCCCACAGTCAGGACACGGGGCGGGCGGGCCACACAGTCCAGACCTGGGGCTAGACCCGGGGCAGGCGGCCCATAGTCCAGACACGGGGTGGACGGGCCCCACAGTCCGGACACGGGGCGGGCATGCCCCATAGTCCAGACCTAGGGCTAGACCCGGGGCAGGCAGCCCCACAGTCCAGACCTGAGGCTAGACCCGGGGCAGGCGGTCCCATATTCTAGACACGGGGTGGACGGGCCTCAGAGACCTGACATGGGGCGGACATGCCCCACAGTCCAGACCTGGGGCTAGACCCGGGGCAGGCGACCCACAGTCCGGACACGGGGTGGACGGGCCCCACAGTCCGGACACGGGGTGGACGGGTCCCACAGTCTGGACCCGGGGTGGACGGGCCCCACAGTCCGGACACAGGGCGGATGGGCCCCACAGTCCGGACACGGGGCGGACGGGCCCCACAGTCCAGGCTCGGGGCGGACGGGCCTCACAGTCTGGACACGGGGCGGACGGGCCCCACAGTCCAGGCTCGGGGCGGACGGGCCTCACAGTCCGGACACGGGGCTAGTCCCGGGGCAGGCGGCCCCAAAGTCCGGACACGGGGCGGATGAGCCCCACAGTCTGGACACGGGGCGGGCGAGCCCCACAGTCAGAACACGGGGCGGGTGGGACCCACAGACAGGACACAGGGCGGACGGGCCCCACAGTCAGGACACCGTGCGGGCGAGCCCCACAGTCAGGACACGGGGCGGGCAGGACCCACAGTCAGGACACGGGGCGGGCGGGCCCCACAGTCAGGACACGGGGCAGGCGGGCCCCACAGTCAGGACACGGGGCGGGCGGGCCCCACAGTCAGGACATGGGGCGGGCGGGGCGGGCGGGCCCCACAGTCAGGACATGGGGGGGGCGGGCCCCACAGTCAGGACATGGGGCGGGCGGGCCCCCCACAGTCAGGACATGGGGCGGGTGGGGTCAGGACATGGGGCGGGCGGGCCCCACAGTCAGGACATGGGGCGGGCGGGCCCCACAGTCAGGACATGGGGCGGGCGGGCTCCACAGTCAGGACATGGGGCGGGCCGGCTGCACAGTCAGGACATGGGGCGGGCGGGCCCCACAGTCAGGACACGGGGCGGGCGGGCCCCACAGTCCAGACCTGTGGCTAGACCCGGGGCAGGCGGCCCATAGTCCAGACACGGAGTGGACGGGCCCCACAGTCCGGACACGGAGCGGGCATGACCCATAGTCCAGACCTAGGGCTAGACCCGGGGCAGGCGGCCCCACAGTCCAGACCTGAGGCTAGACAAGGGGCAGGCGGTCCCATATTCTAGACACGGGGTGGACGGGCCTCAGAGACCTGACATGGGGCGGACATGCCCCACAGTCCAGACCTGGGGCTAGTCCCGGGGCAGGCGACCCACAGTCCGGACACGGGGTGGACGGGCCCCACAGTCCGGACACGGGGTGGACGGGCCCCACAGTCTGGACCCGGGGTGGATGGGCCCCACAGTCCGGACACGGGGCGGACGGGCCCCACAGTCCGGACACAGGGCGGACGGGCCCCACAGTCCAGGCTCGGGGCGGACGGGCCTCACAGTCCGGACACGGGGCTAGTCCCAGGGCAGGCGGCCCCAAAGTCCGGACACGGTGCGGATGAGCCCCACAGTCTGGACACGGGGCGGGCGAGCCCCACAGTCAGGACACGGGGCGGGTGTCAGGACACGGGGCGGGCGAGCTCCACAGTCAGGACACCGGGCGGGCGGGACCCACAGTCAGGACACCGGGCGGGCGGGCCCCACAGTCAGGACACGGGGCGGGCGGGCCCCACAGTCAGGACACGGGGCGGGCGGGCCCCACAGTCAGGACACGGGGCGGGCGGGCTCCACAGTCAGGACATGGGGCGGGCGGGCTTCACAGTCAGGACATGGGGCGGGCGGGCTTCACAGTCAGGACATGGGGCGGGCGGGCCCCACAGTCAGGACATGGGGCGGGCGGGCTCCACAGTCAGGACATGGGGCGGGCGGGCTTCACAGTCAGGACATGGGGCGGGCGGGCCCCACAGTCAGGACACGGGGCGGGCGGGCCACACAGTCCAGACCTGGGGCTAGACCCGGGGCAGGCGGCCCATAGTCCAGACACGGGGTGGACGGGCCCCACAGTCCGGACACGGGGCGGGCATGCCCCATAGTCCAGACCTAGGGCTAGACCCGGGGCAGGCAGCCCCACAGTCCAGACCTGAGGCTAGACCCGGGGCAGGCGGTCCCATATTCTAGACACGGGGTGGACGGGCCTCAGAGACCTGACATGGGGCGGACATGCCCCACAGTCCAGACCTGGGGCTAGACCCGGGGCAGGCGACCCACAGTCCGGACACGGGGTGGACGGGCCCCACAGTCCGGACACGGGGTGGACGGGTCCCACAGTCTGGACCCGGGGTGGACGGGCCCCACAGTCCGGACACAGGGCGGATGGGCCCCACAGTCCGGACACGGGGCGGACGGGCCCCACAGTCCAGGCTCGGGGCGGACGGGCCTCACAGTCTGGACACGGGGCGGACGGGCCCCACAGTCCAGGCTCGGGGCGGACGGGCCTCACAGTCCGGACACGGGGCTAGTCCCGGGGCAGGCGGCCCCAAAGTCCGGACACGGGGCGGATGAGCCCCACAGTCTGGACACGGGGCGGGCGAGCCCCACAGTCAGAACACGGGGCGGGTGGGACCCACAGACAGGACACAGGGCGGACGGGCCCCACAGTCAGGACACCGTGCGGGCGAGCCCCACAGTCAGGACACGGGGCGGGCAGGACCCACAGTCAGGACACGGGGCGGGCGGGCCCCACAGTCAGGACACGGGGCAGGCGGGCCCCACAGTCAGGACACGGGGCGGGCGGGCCCCACAGTCAGGACATGGGGCGGGCGGGGCGGGCGGGCCCCACAGTCAGGACATGGGGGGGGCGGGCCCCACAGTCAGGACATGGGGCGGGCGGGCCCCCCACAGTCAGGACATGGGGCGGGTGGGGTCAGGACATGGGGCGGGCGGGCCCCACAGTCAGGACATGGGGCGGGCGGGCCCCACAGTCAGGACATGGGGCGGGCGGGCTCCACAGTCAGGACATGGGGCGGGCCGGCTGCACAGTCAGGACATGGGGCGGGCGGGCCCCACAGTCAGGACACGGGGCGGGCGGGCCCCACAGTCCAGACCTGTGGCTAGACCCGGGGCAGGCGGCCCATAGTCCAGACACGGAGTGGACGGGCCCCACAGTCCGGACACGGAGCGGGCATGACCCATAGTCCAGACCTAGGGCTAGACCCGGGGCAGGCGGCCCCACAGTCCAGACCTGAGGCTAGACAAGGGGCAGGCGGTCCCATATTCTAGACACGGGGTGGACGGGCCTCAGAGACCTGACATGGGGCGGACATGCCCCACAGTCCAGACCTGGGGCTAGTCCCGGGGCAGGCGACCCACAGTCCGGACACGGGGTGGACGGGCCCCACAGTCCGGACACGGGGTGGACGGGCCCCACAGTCTGGACCCGGGGTGGATGGGCCCCACAGTCCGGACACGGGGCGGACGGGCCCCACAGTCCGGACACAGGGCGGACGGGCCCCACAGTCCAGGCTCGGGGCGGACGGGCCTCACAGTCCGGACACGGGGCTAGTCCCAGGGCAGGCGGCCCCAAAGTCCGGACACGGTGCGGATGAGCCCCACAGTCTGGACACGGGGCGGGCGAGCCCCACAGTCAGGACACGGGGCGGGTGTCAGGACACGGGGCGGGCGAGCTCCACAGTCAGGACACCGGGCGGGACCCACAGTCAGGACACCGGGCGGGCGGGCCCCACAGTCAGGACACGGGGCGGGCGGGCCCCACAGTCAGGACACGGGGCGGGCGGGCCCCACAGTCAGGACACGGGGCGGGCGGGCCCCATAGTCAGGACATGGGGCGGGCGGGCCCCACAGTCAGGACATGGGGGGGGCGGGCCCCACAGTCAGGACATGGGGCGGGCGGGCCCCACAGTCAGGACATGTGGCGGGTGGGCCCCACAGTCAGGACATGGGGCGGGCGGGCCCGGGCGGGCCCCACAGTCAGGACATGGGGCGGGCGGGCTCCACAGTCTGGACATGGGGCGGGCAGGCTGCACAGTCAGGACATGGGGCTTGCGACAGTCCAGACCTGGGGCTAGACCCGGGGCAGGCGGCCCATAGTCCAGACACGGGGTGGACGGGCCCCACAGTCCGGACACGGGGCGGGCATGCCCCATAGTCCAGACCTGGGGCTAGACCCGGGGCAGGCGGCCCCACAGTCCAGACCTGAGGCTAGACCCGGGGCAGGCGGTCCCATATTCTAGACACGGGGTGGACGGGCCTCACAGACCTGACATGGGGCGGACATGCCCCACAGTCCAGACCTGGGGCTAGACCCGGGGTAGGCGACCCACAGTCCGGACACGGAGTGGACGGGCCCCACAGTCCGGACACGGGGTGGACGGGCCCCACAGTCCAGACACGGGGTGGACGGGCCCCACAGTCCGGACACGGGTTGGACGGGCCCCACAGTCCGGACACGGGGTGAACGGGCCCCACAGTCCGGACACGGGGTGGACGGGCCCCACAGTCCGGACACGGGGCGGACGGGCCCCACAGTCCGGACACGGGGCGGACGGGCCCCACAGTCCGGACACGGGGCGGACGGGCCCCACAGTCCGGACACGGGGCGGACGGGCCCCACAGTTCGGACACGGGGCTAGTCCCGGGGCAGGCGGCCCCAATGTCCGGACACGGGGCGGATGAGCCCCACAGTCTGGACACGGGGCGGGCGAGCCCCACAGTCAGGACATGGGGCGGGCGGGACCCACAGTCAGGACACAGGGCGGACGGGCCCCACAGTCAGGACACAGGGCAGGCCCCACAGTCAGGACACGGGGCGGGCGAGCCCCACAGTCAGGACACGGGGCGGGCGGGACCCACAGTCAGGACACGGGGCGGGCGGGCCCCACAGTCAGGACACGGGGCGGGCGGACCCCACAGTCAGGACATGGGGCGGGCGGGCCCCACGGTCAGGACATGGGGCGGGCGGGCCCCACAGTCAGGACATGGGGCGGGCGGGCCCCACGGTCAGGACATGGGGCGGGCGGGCCCCACGGTCAGGACATGGGGCGGGCGGGCCCCACAGTCAGGACATGGGGCGGGCGGGCCCCACAGTCAGGACATGGGGCGGGTGGGCCCGGGTGGGCTCCACAGTCAGGACATGGGGCGGGCGGGCTCCACAGTCAGGACATGGGGCGGGCGGGCTGCACAGTCAGGATGGGGCGGGCGGGGGACATGGGGCGGGCGGGCCCCACAGTCCAGGCCTGGGGCTAGACCCGGGGCAGGCGGCCCATAGTCCAGACACGGGGTGGACGGGCCCCACAGTCCGGACACGGGGCGGGCATGCCCCATAGTCCAGACCTGGGGCTAGACCCGGGGCAGGCGGCCCCACAGTCCAGACCTGAGGCTAGACCCGGGGCAGGCGGTCCCATATTCTAGACACGGGGTGGACGGGCCTCACAAACCTGACATGGGGCGGACATGTCCCACAGTCCAGACCTGGGGCTAGACCCGGGGCAGGCGACCCACAGTCCGGACACGGGGTGGACGGGCCCCACAGTCCGGACACGGGGTGGACGGGCCCCACAGTCCGGACACGGGGTGGACGGGCCCCACAGTCCGGACACGGTGTGGACGGGCCCCACAGTCCAGACACGGGGCGGACGGGCCCCACAGTCCGGACATGGGGCGGACGGGCCCCACAGTCCGGACACGGGGCGGACGGGCCCCACAGTCCGGACACGGGGCGGACGGGCCCCACAGTCCGGACACGGGGCGGACGGGCCCCACAGTCCGGACACGGGGCGGACGGGCCTCACAGTCCGGACACGGGGCTAGTCTCGGGGCAGGCGGCCCCAAAGTCCGGACACGGGGCGGATGAGCCCCACAGTCAGGACACGGGGCGGGCGGGACCCACAGTCAGGACACAGGGCGGACGGGCCCCACAGTCAGGACACAGGGCGGGCCCCACAGTCAGGACATTGGGCGGGCGGGCTCCACAGTCAGGACAAGGGGCGGGCGGGCTCCGCAGTCAGGACATGGGGCGGGCGGGCTGCACAGTCAGGACATGGGGCGGGCGGTGCGGGCGGGCCCCACAGTCCAGACCTGGGGCTAGACCCGGGGCAGGCGGCCCATAGTCCAGGCACGGGGCGTGCATGCTCCATAGTCCAGACCTGGGGCTAGACCCGGGGCTGGCGGCCCCACAGTCCAGACCTGAGGCTAGACCCGGGGCAGGCGGTCCCATATTCTAGACACGGGGTGGACGGGCCTCACAGACCTGACATGGGGCGGACATGCCCCACAGTCCAGACCTGGGGCTAGACCCGGGGCAGGCGACCCACAGTCCGGACACGGGGTGGACGGGCCCCACAGTCCGGACACGGGGTGGACGGACCCCACAGTCCGGACACGGGGTGGACGGGCCCCACAGTCCGGACACGGGGCGGACGGGCCCCACAGTCCGGACACGGGGCGGACGGGCCCCACAGTCCGGACACGGGGCGGACGGGCCCCACAGTCCGGACACGGGGCGGACGGGCCCCACAGTCCGGACACGGGGCGGACGGGCCCCACAGTCCGGACACGGGGCGGACGGGCCCCCAGTCCAGGCTCGGGGCGGACGGGCCTCACAGTCCGGACACGGGGCTAGTCCCGGGGCAGGCGGCCTCAAATCCGGACACGGGGCGGATGAGCCCCACAGTCAGGACATGGGGCGGGCGGGACCCACAGTCAGGACACAGGGCGGACGGGCCCCACAGTCAGGACACAGGGCAGGCCCCACAGTCAGGACATTGGGCGGACGGGCTCCACAGTCAGGATACAGGGCGGGCAGGCCCCACAGTCCGGACACAGGGCTAATCCCGGGGCAGGTGGCCCCGCAGTCCAGACCTGGGGCTAGACCCGGGGCAGGCGGCCCACAGTCCAGACACGGGGTGGACGGGCCCCAAAGTCCAGATACGGGGCGGGCATGCCCCATAGTCAAGACCTGGGGCTAAACCCGGGGCTGGCGGCCCCACAGTCCAGACCTGAGGCTAGACCCGGGGCAGGCGGCCCCACATTCTAGACACTGGGTGGACGGGCCCCACAGTCCGGATACGGGGCGGGCATGACCCATAGTCAAGACCTGTGGCTAGACCCGGGGCAGCCGGCCCCACAGTCCAGACCTGAGGCTAGACCCGGGGCAGGCGGCCCCACATTCTAGACAAAGGGTGGACGGGCCCCACAGTCCTGACACGGAGCGGACATGCCCCACAGTCCAGACCTGGGGCTAGACCCGGGGTAGGCTGCCCCACAGTCCGGACACGGGGTGGACGGGCCCCACAGTCCGGACACGGGGTGGACGAGCCCCACAGTCCGGACACGGGGTGGACGGGCCCCACAGTCCGGACACGGGGTGGACGGGCCCCACAGTCCGGACACGGGGCGGACGGGCCCCACAGTCCGGACACGGGGCGGACGGGCCCCACAGTCCGGACACGGGGCGGACGGGCCCCACAGTCCGGACACGGGGCGGACGGGCCTCACAGTCCGGACACGGGGCTAGTCTCGGGGCAGGCGGCCCCAAAGTCCGGACACGGGGCGGATGAGCCCCACAGTCAGGACACGGGGCGGGCGGGACCCACAGTCAGGACACAGGGCGGACGGGCCCCACAGTCAGGACACAGGGCGGGCCCCACAGTCAGGACATTGGGCGGGCGGGCTCCACAGTCAGGATACAGGGCGGGCAGGCCCCACAGTCCGGACACAGGGCTAATCCCGGGGCAGGTGGCCCCACAGTCCAGACCTGGGGCTAGACCCGGGGCAGGCGGCCCACAGTCCAGACACGGGGTGGACGGGCCCCACAGTCCAGATACGGGGCGGGTATGCCCCATAGTCAAGACCTGGGGCTAAACCCGGGGCTGGCGGCCCCACAGTCCAGACCTGAGGCTAGACCCGGGGCAGGCTTCCCCACATTCTAGACACTGGGTGGACGGGCCCCACAGTCCGGATACGGGGCGGGCATGACCCATAGTCAAGACCTGGGGCTAGACCCGGGGCAGGCGGCCCCACAGTCCAGACCTGAGGCTAGACCCGGGGCAGGCGGCCCCACATTCTAGACACAGGGTGGACGGGCCCCACAGTCCTGACACGGGGCGGACATGCCCCACAGTCCAGACCTGGAGCTAGACCCGGGGTAGGCTGCCCCACAGTCCGGACACGGGGCGGACGGGCCCCACAGTCCAGGCTCGGGGCGATCGGGCCTCACAGTCCGGACACAGGGCTAGTCCCGGGGCAGGCGGCCCCAAAGTCCGGACACGGGGCGGATGAGCCCCACAGTCTGGACATGGGGCGGGCGAGCCCCACAGTCTGGACACGGGGCGGGCGGGACCCACAGTCTGGACACGGGGCGGGCGGGACCCACAGTCAGGACACGGGGCGGGCGGGACCCACAGTCAGGACACTGGGCGGGCGGGCCCCACAGTCAGGACACGGGTTGGGCGGGCCCCACAGTCAGGACACGGGTCGGGCGGGCCCCACAGTCAGGACATGGGGCGGGCGGGTGGGCCCCACAGTCAGGACATGGGGCGGGCGGGCCCCACAGTCAGGACAAGGGGCGGGCGGGCTCCGCAGTCAGGACATGGGGCGGGCGGGCCGCACAGTCAGGACATGGGGCGGGCGGTGCGGGCGGGCCCCACAGTCCAGACCTGGGGCTAGACCCGGGGCAGGCGGCCCATAGTCCAGACACGGGGCGTGCATGCTCCATAGTCCAGACCTGGGGCTAGACCCGGGGCTGGCGGCCCCACAGTCCAGACCTGAGGCTAGACCCGGGGCAGGCGGTCCCATATTCTAGACACGGGGTGGACGGGCCTCACAGACCTGACATGGGGCGTACATGCCCCACAGTCCAGACCTGGGGCTAGACCCGGGGCAGGCGACCCACAGTCCGGACACGGGGTGGACGGGCCCCACAGTCCGGACACGGGGTGGACGGACCCCACAGTCCGGACACGGGGTAGACGGGCCCCACAGTCCGGACACGGGGCGGACGGGCCCCAAAGTCCGGACACGGGGCGGACGGGCCCCACAGTCCGGACACGGGGCGGACGGGCCCCACAGTCCGGACACGGGGCGGACGGGCCCCAGAGTCCGGACACGGGGCGGACGGGCCCCACAGTCCGGACACGGGGCGGACGGGCCCCACAGTCCGGACACGGGGCGGACGGGCCCCACAGTCCGGACACGGGGCGGACGGGCCCCCAGTCCAGGCTCGGGGCGGACGGGCCTCACAGTCCGGACACGGGGCTAGTCCCGGGGCAGGCGGCCTCAAAGTCCGGACACGGGGCGGATGAGCCCCACAGTCAGGACATGGGGCGGGCGGGACCCACAGTCAGGACACAGGGCGGACGGGCCCCACAGTCAGGACACAGGGCAGGCCCCACAGTCAGGACATTGGGCGGACGGGCTCCACAGTCAGGATACAGGGCGGGCAGGCCCCACAGTCCGGACACAGGGCTAATCCCGGGGCAGGTGGCCCCACAGTCCAGACCTGGGGCTAGACCCGGGGCAGGCGGCCCACAGTCCAGACACGGGGTGGACGGGCCCCAAAGTCCAGATACGGGGCGGGCATGCCCCATAGTCAAGACCTGGGGCTAAACCCGGGGCTGGCGGCCCCACAGTCCAGACCTGAGGCTAGACCCGGGGCAGGCGGCCCCACATTCTAGACACTGGGTGGACGGGCCCCACAGTCCGGATACGGGGCGGGCATGACCCATAGTCAAGACCTGTGGCTAGACCCGGGGCAGCCGGCCCCACAGTCCAGACCTGAGGCTAGACCCGGGGCAGGCGGCCCCACATTCTAGACAAAGGGTGGACGGGCCCCACAGTCCTGACACGGAGCGGACATGCCCCACAGTCCAGACCTGGGGCTAGACCCGGGGTAGGCTGCCCCACAGTCCGGACACGGGGTGGACGGGCCCCACAGTCCGGACACGGGGTGGACGAGCCCCACAGTCCGGACACGGGGTGGACGGGCCCCACAGTCCGGACACGGGGCGGACGGGCCCCACAGTCCGGACACGGGGTGGACGGGCCCCACAGTCCGGACACGGGGCGGACGGGCCCCACAGTCCGGACACGGGGCGGACGGGCCCCACAGTCCGGACACGGGGCGGACGGGCCCCACAGTCCGGACACGGGGCGGACGGGCCCCACAGTCCGGACACGGGGCGGTCGGGCCCCACAGTCCGGACACGGGGCGGACGGGCCCCACAGTCCAGGCTCGGGGCGGACGGGCCTCACAGTTCGGACACGGGGCTAGTCCCGGGGCAGACGGCCCCAAAGTCCGGACACGGGGCGGATGAGCCCCACAGTCTGGACACAGGGCGGGCGAGCCCCACAGTCAGGACACGGGGCGGGCGGGACCCACAGTCAGGACACGGGGCGGGCGGACCCCACAGTCAGGACACGGGGTGGGCGGGCCCCACAGTCAGGACACGGGGCGGGCGGGCCCCACAGTCAGGACATGGGGCGGGCGGGTGGGCCCCACAGTCAGGACATGGGGCGGGCGGGTGGGCCCCACAGTCAGGACATGGGGCGGTCGGGCCCCACAGTCAGGACATGGGGCGGGCGGGCTCCACAGTCAGGACATGGGGCGGGCTGCACAGTCAGGACATGGGGCGGGCGGGCGCCACAGTCCAGACCTGGGGCTAGACCCGGGGCAGGCGGCCCATAGTCCAGACACGGGGTGGACGGGCCCCACAGTCCGGACACGGGGCGGGCATGCTCCATAGTCCAGACCTGGGGCTAGACCCGGGGCTGGCGGCCCCACAGTCCAGACCTGAGGCTAGACCCGGGGCAGGCGGTCCCATATTCTAGACACGGGGTGGACGGTCCTCACAGACCTGACATGGGGCGGACATGCCCCACAGTCCAGACCTGGGGCTAGACCCGGGGCAGGCGACCCACAGTCCGGACACGGGGTGGACGGGCCCCACAGTCCGGACACGGGGTGGACGGGCCCCACAGTCCGGACACGGGGTGGACGGGCCCCACAGTCCGGACACGGGGTGGACGGGCCCACACAGTCCGGACACGGGGTGGACGGGCCTCACAGTCCGGACACGGGGCGGACGGGCCCCACAGTCCGGACACGGGGCGGACGGGCCCCACAGTCCGGACACGGGGCGGACAGGCCCCACAGTCCGGACACGGGGCGGACGGGCCCCACAGTCCGGACACGGGGCGGACGGGCCCCACAGTCCGGACACGGGGCGGAGGGGCCCCACAGTCCAGGCTTGGGGCGGACGGGCCTCACAGTCCGGACACGGGGCTAGTCCCGGGGCAGGCGACCCCAAAGTCCGGACACGGGGCGGATGAGCCCCACAGTCTGGACACGTGGTGGGCGGGACCCACAGTCAGGACACAGGGCGGATGGGCCCCACAGTCAGGACACAGGGCGGGCCCCACAGTCAGGACACGGTGCGGGCGAGCCCCACAGTCAGGACACGGGGCGGGCGGGACCCACAGTCAGGAAACGGGGCAGGCGGGCCCCACAGTCAGGACACGGGGTGGGCGGGCCCCACAGTCAGGACATGGGGCGAGCGGGGGCGGGCGGGCCCCACAGTCAGGACATGGGGCGGGCGGGCCCCACAGTCAGGACATGAGGCAGGTGGGCCCCACAGTCAGGACATGGGGTGGGCGGGCCCCACAGTCAGGACACGGGGCGGGCGGGCCACACAGTCAGGACACGGGGCGGGCGGGCCCCACAGTCAGGACATGGGGCGGGCGGGCCCCACAGTCAGGACATGGGGCGGGCGGGCCCCACAGTCAGGACATGGGGCGGGCGGGCCCCACAGTTAGGACATGGGGCGGGCGGGCTGCACAATCAGGACATTAGGCGGGCGGGCCCCACAGTCAGGACACGGGGCGGGCGGGCCCCACAGTCCAGACCTGGGGCTAGACCCGGGGAAGGCGGCCCATAGTCCAGACACGGGGTGGACGGGCCCCACAGTCCGGACACGGGGCGGGCATGCCCCATAGTCCAGACCTGGGGCTAGACCCGGGGCAGGCGGCCCCACAGTCCAGGCCTGAGGCTCGACCCGGGGCAGGCGGTCCCATATTCTAGACACGGGGTGGACGGGCCTCACAGACCTGACATGGGGCGGACATGCCCCACAGTCCAGACCTGGGGCTAGACCCGGGGCAGGCGACCCACAGTCCGGACACGGGGTGAACGGGCCCCAAAGTCCGGACACGGGGTGGACGGGCCCCACTGTCCGGACACGGGGTGGACGGGCCCCACTGTCCGGACACGGGGTGGACGGGCCCCACAGTCCGGACACGGGGCGGACGGGCCCCACAGTCCGGACACGGGGCGCACGGGCCCCACAGTCCGGACACGGGGCGGACGGGCCCCACAGTCCAGGCTCGGGGCGGACGGGCCTCACAGTCCGGCCACGGGGCTAGTCCCTGGGCAGGCGGCCGCAAAGTCCGGACACGGGGCGGATAAACCCCACAGTCTGGACACGGGTCGGGCGTGCCCCACAGTCAGGACACGGGGTGGGCGGGACCCACAGTCAGGACACAGGGCGGACGGGCCCCACAGTGAGGACACAGGGCGGGCCCCACAGTCAGGACACGGGGCGGGCCCCACAGTCAGGACACGGGCGGGCGAGCCCCACAGTCAGGACATGGGGCGGGGGGGACCCACAGTCAGGACACGGGGCGGGCGGGCCCCACAGTCAGGACACGGGGCGGGCGGGCCCCACAGTCAGGACACGGGGCGGACGGGCCCCACAGTCAGGACACGGGGCGGGCGGGCCCCACAGTCAGGACACGGGGCGGGCGGGCCCCACAGTCAGGACATGTGGCGGGTGGGCCCCACAGTCAGGACATGGGGCGGGCGGGCCCGGGCGGGCCCCACAGTCAGGACATGGGGCGGGCGGGCTCCACAGTCTGGACATGGGGCGGGCAGGCTGCACAGTCAGGACATGGGGCTTGCGACAGTCCAGACCTGGGGCTAGACCCGGGGCAGGCGGCCCATAGTCCAGACACGGGGTGGACGGGCCCCACAGTCCGGACACGGGGCGGGCATGCCCCATAGTCCAGACCTGGGGCTAGACCCGGGGCAGGCGGCCCCACAGTCCAGACCTGAGGCTAGACCCGGGGCAGGCGGTCCCATATTCTAGACACGGGGTGGACGGGCCTCACAGACCTGACATGGGGCGGACATGCCCCACAGTCCAGACCTGGGGCTAGACCCGGGGCAGGCGACCCACAGTCCGGACACGGAGTGGACGGGCCCCACAGTCCGGACACGGGGTGGACGGGCCCCACAGTCCAGACACGGGGTGGACGGGCCCCACAGTCCGGACACGGGTTGGACGGGCCCCACAGTCCGGACACGGGGTGGACGGGCCCCACAGTCCGGACACAGGGTGGACGGGCCCCACAGTCCGGACACGGGGCGGACGGGCCCCACAGTCCGGACACGGGGCGGACGGGCCCCACAGTCCGGACACGGGGCAGACGGGCCCCACAGTCTGGACACGGGGCGGACGGGCCCCACAGTCCGGACACGGGGCTAGTCCCGGGGCAGGCGGCCCCAAAGTCCGGACACGGGGCGGATGAGCCCCACAGTCTGGACACGGGGCGGGCGAGCCCCACAGTCAGGACATGGGGCGGGCGGGACCCACAGTCAGGACACAGGGCGGACGGGCCCCACAGTCAGGACACAGGGCAGGCCCCACAGTCAGGACACGGGGCGGGCGAGCCCCACAGTCAGGACACGGGGCGGGCGGGACCCACAGTCAGGACATGGGGCGGGCGGGCCCCACAGTCAGGACATGGGGCGGGCGGGCTGCACAGTCAGGATGGGGCGGGCGGGCCCCACAGTCCAGGCCTGGGGCTAGACCCGGGGCAGGCGGCCCATAGTCCAGACACGGGGTGGACGGGCCCCACAGTCCGGACACGGGGCGGGCATGCCCCATAGTCCAGACCTGGGGCTAGACCCGGGGCAGGCGGCCCCACAGTCCAGACCTGAGGCTAGACCCGGGGCAGGCGGTCCCATATTCTAGACACAGGGTGGACGGGCCTCACAGACCTGACATGGGGCGGACATGTCCCACAGTCCAGACCTGGGGCTAGACCCGGGGCAGGCGACCCACAGTCCGGACACGGGGTGGACGGGCCCCACAGTCCGGACACGGGGTGGACGGGCCCCACAGTCCGGACACGGGTTGGACGGGCACCACAGTCCAGACACGGGGTGGACGGGCCCCACAGTCCGGACACAGGGTGGACGGGCCCCACAGTCCGGACACGGGGCGGACGGGCCCCACAGTCCGGACACGGGGCGGACGGGCCCCACAGTCCGGACACGGGGCGGACGGGCCCCACAGTCCGGACACGGGGCGGACGGGCCCCACAGTCCGGACACGGGGCGGACGGGCCCCACAGTCCGGACACGGGGCTAGTCCCGGGGCAGGCGGCCCCAAAGTCCGGACACGGGGCGGATGAGCCCCACAGTCTGGACACGGGGCGGGCGAGCCCCACAGTCAGGACACGGGGCGGGTGTCAGGACACGGGGCGGGCGAGCCCCACAGTCAGGACACCGGGCGGGCGGGACCCACAGTCAGGACACCGGGCGGGCGGGCCCCACAGTCAGGACACGGGGCGGGCGGGCCCCACAGTCAGGACACGGGGCGGGTGGGCCCCATAGTCAGGACATGGGGCGGGCGGGCCCCACAGTCAGGACATGGGGGGGGCGGGCCCCACAGTCAGGACATGGGGCGGGCGGGCCCCACAGTCAGGACATGTGGCGGGTGGGCCCCACAGTCAGGACATGGGGCGGGCGGGCCCGGGCGGGCCCCACAGTCAGGACATGGGGCGGGCGGGCTCCACAGTCTGGACATGGGCCGGGCAGGCTGCACAGTCAGGACATGGGGCTTGCGACAGTCCAGACCTGGGGCTAGACCCGGGGCAGGCGGCCCATAGTCCAGACACGGGGTGGACGGGCCCCACAGTCCGGACACGGGGCGGGCATGCCCCATAGTCCAGACCTGGGGCTAGACCCGAGGCAGGCGGCCCCACAGTCCAGACCTGAGGCTAGACCCGGGGCAGGCGGTCCCATATTCTAGACACGGGGTGGACGGGCCTCACAGACCTGACATGGGGCGGACATGCCCCACAGTCCAGACCTGGGGCTAGACCCGGGGCAGGCGACCCACAGTCCGGACACGGAGTGGACGGGCCCCACAGTCCGGACACGGGGTGGACGGGCCCCACAGTCCAGACACGGGGTGGACGGGCCCCACAGTCCGGACACGGGTTGGACGGGCCCCACAGTCCGGACACGGGGTGGACGGGCCCCAGAGTCCGGACACGGGGCGGACGGGCCCCACAGTCCGGACACGGGGCGGACGGGCCCCACAGTCCGGACACGGGGCGGACGGGCCCCACAGTCCGGACACGGGGCGGACGGGCCCCACAGTCCGGACACGGGGCGGACGGGCCCCACAGTCCGGACACGGGGCGGACGGGCCCCACAGTCCGGACACGGGGCGGACGGGCCCCACAGTCCGGACACGGGGCTAGTCCCGGGGCAGGCGGCCCCAATGTCCGGACACGGGGCGGATGAGCCCCACAGTCTGGACACGGGGCGGGCGAGCCCCACAGTCAGGACATGGGGCGGGCGGGACCCACAGTCAGGACACAGGGCGGACGGGCCCCACAGTCAGGACACAGGGCAGGCCCCACAGTCAGGACACGGGGCGGGCGAGCCCCACAGTCAGGACACGGGGCGGGCGGGACCCACAGTCAGGACACGGGGCGGGCGGGCCCCACAGTCAGGACACGGGGCGGGCGGACCCCACAGTCAGGACATGGGGCGGGCGGGCCCCACGGTCAGGACATGGGGCGGGCGGGCCCCACAGTCAGGACATGGGGCGGGCGGGCCCCACAGTCAGGACATGGGGCGGGTGGGCCCCACAGTCAGGACATGGGGCGGGCGGGCTCCACAGTCAGGACATGGGGCGGGCTGCACAGTCAGGATGGGGCGGGCGGGGGACATGGGGCGGGCGGGCCCCACAGTCCAGGCCTGGGGCTAGACCCGGGGCAGGCGGCCCATAGTCCAGACACGGGGTGGACGGGCCCCACAGTCCGGACACGGGGCGGGCATGCCCCATAGTCCAGACCTGGGGCTAGACCCGGGGCAGGCGGCCCCACAGTCCAGACCTGAGGCTAGACCCGGGGCAGGCGACCCACAGTCCGGACACGGGGTGGACGGGCCCCACAGTCCGGACACGGGGTGGACGGGCCCCACAGTCCGGACACGGTGTGGACGGGCCCCACAGTCCGGACACGGGGCGGACGGGCCCCACAGTCCGGACACGGGGCGGACGGGCCCCACAGTCCGGACACGGGGCGGACGGGCCCCACAGTCCGGACACGGGGCGGACGGGCCCCACAGTCCGGACACGGGGCGGACGGGCCCCACAGTCCGGACACGGGGCGGACGGGCCCCACAGTCCGGACACGGGGCGGACGGGCCTCACAGTCCGGACACGGGGCTAGTCTCGGGGCAGGCGGCCCCAAAGTCCGGACATGGGGCGGATGAGCCCCACAGTCAGGACACGGGGCGGGCGGGACCCACAGTCAGGACACAGGGCGGACGGGCCCCACAGTCAGGACACAGGGCGGGCCCTACAGTCAGGACATTGGGCGGGCGGGCTCCACAGTCAGGATACAGGGCGGGCAGGCCCCACAGTCCGGACACAGGGCTAATCCCGGGGCAGGTGGCCCCACAGTCCAGACCTGGGGCTAGACCCGGGGCAGGCGGCCCACAGTCCAGACACGGGGTGGACGGGCCCCACAGTCCAGATACGGGGCGGGTATGCCCCATAGTCAAGACCTGGGGCTAAACCCGGGGCTGGCGGCCCCACAGTCCAGACCTGAGGCTAGACCCGGGGCAGGCTTCCCCACATTCTAGACACTGGGTGGACGGGCCCCACAGTCCGGATACGGGGCGGGCATGACCCATAGTCAAGACCTGGGGCTAGACCCGGGGCAGGCGGCCCCACAGTCCAGACCTGAGGCTAGACCCGGGGCAGGCGGCCCCACATTCTAGACACAGGGTGGACGGGCCCCACAGTCCTGACACGGGGCGGACATGCCCCACAGTCCAGACCTGGAGCTAGACCCGGGGTAGGCTGCCCCACAGTCCGGACACGGGGCGGACGGGCCCCACAGTCGAGGCTCGGGGCGATCGGGCCTCACAGTCCGGACACAGGGCTAGTCCCGGGGCAGGCGGCCCCAAAGTCCGGACACGGGGCGGATGAGCCCCACAGTCTGGACATGGGGCGGGCGAGCCCCACAGTCTGGACACGGGGCGGGCGGGACCCACAGTCAGGACACGGGGCGGGCGGGACCCACAGTCAGGACACGGGGCGGGCGGGCCCCACAGTCAGGACACGGGTTGGGCGGGCCCCACAGTCAGGACACGGGTCGGGCGGGCCCCACAGTCAGGACATGGGGCGGGCGGGTGGGCCCCACAGTCAGGACATGGGGCGGGCGGGCCCCACAGTCAGGACAAGGGGCGGGCGGGCTCCGCAGTCAGGACATGGGGCGGGCGGGCTGCACAGTCAGGACATGGGGCGGGCGGTGCGGGCGGGCCCCACAGTCCAGACCTGGGGCTAGACCCGGGGCAGGCGGCCCATAGTCCAGGCACGGGGCGTGCATGCTCCATAGTCCAGACCTGGGGCTAGACCCGGGGCTGGCGGCCCCACAGTCCAGACCTGAGGCTAGACCCGGGGCAGGCGGTCCCATATTCTAGACACGGGGTGGACGGGCCTCACAGACCTGACATGGGGCGGACATGCCCCACAGTCCAGACCTGGGGCTAGACCCGGGGCAGGCGACCCACAGTCCGGACACGGGGTGGACGGGCCCCACAGTCCGGACACGGGGTGGACGGACCCCACAGTCCGGACACGGGGTGGACGGGCCCCACAGTCCGGACACGGGGCGGACGGGCCCCACAGTCCGGACACGGGGCGGACGGGCCCCACAGTCCGGACACGGGGCGGACGGGCCCCACAGTCCGGACACGGGGCGGACGGGCCCCACAGTCCGGACACGGGGCGGACGGGCCCCACAGTCCGGACACGGGGCGGACGGGCCCCACAGTCCGGACACGGGGCGGACGGGCCCCCAGTCCAGGCTCGGGGCGGACGGGCCTCACAGTCCGGACACGGGGCTAGTCCCGGGGCAGGCGGCCTCAAAGTCCGGACACGGGGCGGATGAGCCCCACAGTCAGGACATGGGGCGGGCGGGACCCACAGTCAGGACACAGGGCGGACGGGCCCCACAGTCAGGACACAGGGCAGGCCCCACAGTCAGGACATTGGGCGGACGGGCTCCACAGTCAGGATACAGGGCGGGCAGGCCCCACAGTCCGGACACAGGGCTAATCCCGGGGCAGGTGGCCCCGCAGTCCAGACCTGGGGCTAGACCCGGGGCAGGCGGCCCACAGTCCAGACACGGGGTGGACGGGCCCCAAAGTCCAGATACGGGGCGGGCATGCCCCATAGTCAAGACCTGGGGCTAAACCCGGGGCTGGCGGCCCCACAGTCCAGACCTGAGGCTAGACCCGGGGCAGGCGGCCCCACATTCTAGACACTGGGTGGACGGGCCCCACAGTCCGGATACGGGGCGGGCATGACCCATAGTCAAGACCTGTGGCTAGACCCGGGGCAGCCGGCCCCACAGTCCAGACCTGAGGCTAGACCCGGGGCAGGCGGCCCCACATTCTAGACAAAGGGTGGACGGGCCCCACAGTCCTGACACGGAGCGGACATGCCCCACAGTCCAGACCTGGGGCTAGACCCGGGGTAGGCTGCCCCACAGTCCGGACACGGGGTGGACGGGCCCCACAGTCCGGACACGGGGTGGACGAGCCCCACAGTCCGGACACGGGGTGGACGGGCCCCACAGTCCGGACACGGGGTGGACGGGCCCCACAGTCCGGACACGGGGCGGACGGGCCCCACAGTCCGGACACGGGGCGGACGGGCCCCACAGTCCGGACACGGGGCGGACGGGCCCCACAGTCCGGACACGGGGCGGACGGGCCCCACAGTCCGGACACGGGGCGGACGGGCCCCACAGTCCGGACACGGGGCGGTCGGGCCCCACAGTCCGGACACGGGGCGGACGGGCCCCACAGTCC
Source organism: Phyllobates terribilis (assembly GCF_046119375.1). NCBI lineage: Eukaryota > Metazoa > Chordata > Amphibia > Anura > Dendrobatidae > Phyllobates > Phyllobates terribilis. Next base: position 515,680 of record NW_027363643.1, read on the forward strand.
AGGCTCGGGGCGGACGGGCCTCACAGTTCGGACACGGGGCTAGTCCCGGGGCAGACGGCCCCAAAGTCCGGACACGGGGCGGATGAGCCCCACAGTCTGGACACAGGGCGGGCGAGCCCCACAGTCAGGACACGGGGCGGGCGGGACCCACAGTCAGGACACGGGGCGGGCGGACCCCACAGTCAGGACACGGGGTGGGCGGGACCCACAGTCAGGACACGGGGCGGGCGGGCCCCACAGTCAGGACATGGGGCGGGCGGGTGGGCCCCACAGTCAGGACATGGGGCGGTCGGGCCCCACAGTCAGGACATGGGGCGGGCGGGCTCCACAGTCAGGACATGGGGCGGGCTGCACAGTCAGGACATGGGGCGGGCAGGCGCCACAGTCCAGACCTGGGGCTAGACCCGGGGCAGGCGGCCCATAGTCCAGACACGGGGTGGACGGGCCCCACAGTCCGGACACGGGGCGGGCATGCTCCATAGTCCAGACCTGGGGCTAGACCCGGGGCTGGCGGCCCCACAGTCCAGACCTGAGGCTAGACCCGGGGCAGGCGGTCCCATATTCTAGACACGGGGTGGACGGTCCTCACAGACCTGACATGGGGCGGACATGCCCCACAGTCCAGACCTGGGGCTAGACCCGGGGCAGGCGACCCACAGTCCGGACACGGGGTGGACGGGCCCCACAGTCCGGACACGGGGTGGACGGGCCCCACAGTCCGGACACGGGGTGGACGGGCCCCACAGTCCGGACACGGGGTGGACGGGCCCCACAGTCCGGACACGGGGTGGACGGGCCCACACAGTCCGGACACGGGGTGGACGGGCCTCACAGTCCGGACACGGGGCGGACGGGCCCCACAGTCCGGACACGGGGCGGACGGGCCCCACAGTCCGGACACGGGGCGGACGGGCCCCACAGTCCGGACACAGGGCGGACGGGCCCCACAGTCCGGACACGGGGCGGACGGGCCCCACAGTCCAGGCTTGGGGCGGACGGGCCTCACAGTCCGGACACAGGGCTAGTCCCGGGGCAGGCGGCCCCAAAGTCCGGACACGGGGCGGATGAGCCCCACAGTCTGGACACGTGGTGGGCGGGACCCACAGTCAGGACACAGGGCGGATGGGCCCCACAGTCAGGACACAGGGTTGGCCCCACAGTCAGGACACGGTGCGGGCGAGCCCCACAGTCAGGACACGGGGCGGGCGGGACCCACAGTCAGGAAACGGGGCAGGCGGGCCCCACAGTCAGGACACGGGGTGGGCGGGCCCCACAGTCAGGACATGGGGCGAGCGGGGGCGGGCGGGCCCCACAGTCAGGACATGGGGCGGGCGGGCCCCACAGTCAGGACATGAGGCAGGTGGGCCCCACAGTCAGGACATGGGGTGGGCGGGCCCCACAGTCAGGACACGGGGCGGGCAGGCCCCACAGTCAGGACACGGGGCGGGCGGGCCCCACAGTCAGGACATGGGGCGGGCGGGCCCCCACAGTCAGGACATGGGGCGGGCGGGCCCCACAGTCAGGACATGGGGCGGGCCCACAGTCAGGACATGGGGCGGGCGGGCTGCACAATCAGGACATTAGGCGGGCGGGCCCCACAGTCAGGACACGGGGCGGGCGGGCCCCACAGTCCAGACCTGGGGCTAGACCCGGGGAAGGCGGCCCATAGTCCAGACACGGGGTGGACGGGCCCCACAGTCCGGACACGGGGCGGGCATGCCCCATAGTCCAGACCTGGGGCTAGACCCGGGGCAGGCGGCCCCACAGTCCAGGCCTGAGGCTAGACCCGGGGCAGGCGGTCCCATATTCTAGACACGGGGTGGACGGGCCTCACAGACCTGACATGGGGCGGACATGCCCCACAGTCCAGACCTGGGGCTAGACCCGGGGCAGGCGACCCACAGTCCGGACACGGGGTGAACGGGCCCCAAAGTCCGGACACGGGGTGGACGGGCCCCACTGTCCGGACACGGGGTGGACGGGCCCCACTGTCCGGACACGGGGTGGACGGGCCCCACAGTCCGGACACGGGGCGGACGGGCCCCACAGTCCGGACACGGGGCGGACGGGCCCCACAGTCCGGACACGGGGCGGACGGGCCCCACAGTCCAGGCTCGGGGCGGACGGGCCTCACAGTCCGGCCACGGGGCTAGTCCCTGGGCAGGCGGCCGCAAAGTCCGGACACGGGGCGGATAAACCCCACAGTCTGGACACGGGGCGGGCGTGCCCCACAGTCAGAACACGGGGTGGGCGGGACCCACAGTCAGGACACAGGGCGGACGGGCCCCACAGTGAGGACACAGGGCGGGCCCCACAGTCAGGACACGGGCGGGCGAGCCCCACAGTCAGGACACGGGGCGGGGGGGACCCACAGTCAGGACACGGGGCGGGGGGGACCCACAGTCAGGACACGGGGCGGGCGGGCCCCACAGTCAGGACACGGGGCGGACGGGCCCCACAGTCAGGACACGGGGCGGGCGGGCCCCACAGTCAGGACACGGGGCGGGCGGGCCCCACAGTCAGGACATGTGGCGGGTGGGCCCGTGGCGGGTGGGCCCCACAGTCAGGACATGGGGCGGGCGGGCCCGGGCGGGCCCCACAGTCAGGACATGGGGCGGGCGGGCTCCACAGTCTGGACATGGGGCGGGCAGGCTGCACAGTCAGGACATGGGGCTTGCGACAGTCCAGACCTGGGGCTAGACCCGGGGCAGGCGGCCCATAGTCCAGACACGGGGTGGACGGGCCCCACAGTCCGGACACGGGGCGGGCATGCCCCATAGTCCAGACCTGGGGCTAGACCCGGGGCAGGCGGCCCCACAGTCCAGACCTGAGGCTAGACCCGGGGCAGGCGGTCCCATATTCTAGACACGGGGTGGACGGGCCTCACAGACCTGACATGGGGCGGACATGCCCCACAGTCCAGACCTGGGGCTAGACCCGGGGCAGGCGACCCACAGTCCGGACACGGAGTGGACGGGCCCCACAGTCCGGACACGGGGTGGACGGGCCCCACAGTCCAGACACGGGGTGGACGGGCCCCACAGTCCGGACACGGGTTGGACGGGCCCCACAGTCCGGACACGGGGTGGACGGGCCCCACAGTCCGGACACGGGGCGGACGGGCCCCACAGTCCAGGCTCGGGGCGGACGGGCCTCACAGTCCGGCCACGGGGCTAGTCCCTGGGCAGGCGGCCGCAAAGTCCGGACACGGGGCGGATAAACCCCACAGTCTGGACACGGGGCGGGCGTGCCCCACAGTCAGGACACGGGGTCTGCGGGACCCACAGTCAGGACACAGGGCGGACGGGCCCCACAGTGAGGACACAGGGCGGGCCCCACAGTCAGGACACGGGGCGGGCCCCACAGTCAGGACACGGGTGGGCGAGCCCCACAGTCAGGACACGGGGCGGGGGGGACCCACAGTCAGGACACGGGGCGGGCGGGCCCCACAGTCAGGACACGGGGCGGACGGGCCCCACAGTCAGGACACGGGGCGGGCGGGCCCCACAGTCAGGACACGGGGCGGGCGGGCCCCACAGTCAGGACATGTGGCGGGTGGGCCCCACAGTCAGGACATGGGGCGGGCGGGCCCGGGCGGGCCCCACAGTCAGGACATGGGGCGGGCGGGCTCCACAGTCTGGACATGGGGCGGGCAGGCTGCACAGTCAGGACATGGGGCTTGCGACAGTCCAGACCTGGGGCTAGACCCGGGGCAGGCGGCCCATAGTCCAGACACGGGGTGGACGGGCCCCACAGTCCGGACACGGGGCGGGCATGCCCCATAGTCCAGACCTGGGGCTAGACCCGGGGCAGGCGGCCCCACAGTCCAGACCTGAGGCTAGACCCGGGGCAGGCGGTCCCATATTCTAGACACGGGGTGGACGGGCCTCACAGACCTGACATGGGGCGGACATGCCCCACAGTCCAGACCTGGGGCTAGACCCGGGGCAGGCGACCCACAGTCCGGACACGGAGTGGACGGGCCCCACAGTCCGGACACGGGGTGGACGGGCCCCACAGTCCAGACACGGGGTGGACGGGCCCCACAGTCCGGACACGGGTTGGACGGGCCCCACAGTCCGGACACGGGGTGGACGGGCCCCACAGTCCGGACACAGGGTGGACGGGCCCCACAGTCCGGACACGGGGCGGACGGGCCCCACAGTCCGGACACGGGGCGGACGGGCCCCACAGTCCGGACACGGGGCGGACGGGCCCCACAGTCCGGACACGGGCGGACGGGCCCCACAGTCCGGACACGGGGCTAGTCCCGGGGCAGGCGGCCCCAAAGTCCGGACACGGGGCGGATGAGCCCCACAGTCTGGACACGGGGCGGGCGAGCCCCACAGTCAGGACATGGGGCGGGCGGGACCCACAGTCAGGACACAGGGCGGACGGGCCCCACAGTCAGGACACAGGGCAGGCCCCACAGTCAGGACACGGGGCGGGCGAGCCCCACAGTCAGGACACGGGGCGGGCGGGACCCACAGTCAGGACTCGGGGCGGGCGGGCCCCGCCCCCGCCCGCCCCCCACAGTCAGGACACGGGGCGGGCGGACCCCACAGTCAGGACATGGGGCGGGCGGGCCCCACGGTCAGGACATGGGGCGGGCGGGCCCCACAGTCAGGACATGGGGCGGGCGGGCCCCACAGTCAGGACATGGGGCGGGTGGGCCCGGGTGGGCCCCACAGTCAGGACATGGGGCGGGCGGGCTCCACAGTCAGGACATGGGGCGGGCGGGCTGCACAGTCAGGATGGGGCGGGCGGGCCCCACAGTCCAGGCCTGGGGCTAGACCCGGGGCAGGCGGCCCATAGTCCAGACACGGGGTGGACGGGCCCCACAGTCCGGACACGGGGCGGGCATGCCCCATAGTCCAGACCTGGGGCTAGACCCGGGGCAGGCGGCCCCACAGTCCAGACCTGAGGCTAGACCCGGGGCAGGCGGTCCCATATTCTAGACACGGGGTGGACGGGCCTCACAGACCTGACATGGGGCGGACATGTCCCACAGTCCAGACCTGGGGCTAGACTCGGGGCAGGCGACCCACAGTCCGGACACGGGGTGGACGGGCCCCACAGTCCGGACACGGGGTGGACGGGCCCCACAGTCCGGACACGGGTTGGACGGGCACCACAGTCCGGACACGGGGTGGACGGGCCCCACAGTCCGGACACGGGGCGGACGGGCCCCACAGTCCGGACACGGGGCGGACGGGCCCCACAGTCCGGACACGGGGCGGACGGGCCCCACAGTCCGGACACGGGGCGGACGGGCCCCACAGTCCGGACACGGGGCGGGCATGCCCCATAGTCCAGACCTGGGGCTAGACCCGGGGCAGGCGGCCCCACAGTCCAGACCTGAGGCTAGACCCGGGGCAGGCGGTCCCACATTCTAGACACTGGGTGGACGGGCCCCACAGTCCGGATACGGGGCGGGCATGACCCATAGTCAAGACCTGGGGCTAGACCCGGGGCAGGCGGCCCCACAGTCCAGACCTGAGGCTAGACCCGGGGCAGGCGGCCCCACATTCTAGACACAGGGTGGACGGGCCCCACAGTCCTGACACGGGGCGGACATGCCCCACAGTCCAGACCTGGAGCTAGACCCGGGGTAGGCTGCCCCACAGTCCGGACACGGGGCGGACGGGCCCCACAGTCCAGGCTCGGGGCGATCGGGCCTCACAGTCCGGACACAGGGCTAGTCCCGGGGCAGGCGGCCCCAAAGTCCGGACACGGGGCGGATGAGCCCCACAGTCTGGACACGGGGCGGGCGAGCCCCACAGTCTGGACACGGGGCGGGCGGGACCCACAGTCAGGACACGGGGCGGGCGGGACCCACAGTCAGGACACGGGTTGGGCGGGCCCCACAGTCAGGACACGGGTCGGGCGGGCCCCACAGTCAGGACATGGGGCGGGCGGGTGGGCCCCACAGTCAGGACATGGGGCGGTCGGGCCCCATAGTCAGGACAAGGGGCGGGCGGGCTCCGCAGTCAGGACATGGGGCGGGCGGGCTGCACAGTCAGGACATGGGGCGGGCGGTGCGGGCGGGCCCCACAGTCCAGACCTGGGGCTAGACCCGGGGCAGGCGGCCCATAGTCCAGACACGGGGCGTGCATGCTCCATAGTCCAGACCTGGGGCTAGACCCGGGGCTGGCGGCCCCACAGTCCAGACCTGAGGCTAGACCCGGGGCAGGCGGTCCCATATTCTAGACACGGGGTGGACGGGCCTCACAGACCTGACATGGGGCGGACATGCCCCACAGTCCAGACCTGGGGCTAGACCCGGGGCAGGCGACCCACAGTCCGGACACGGGGTGGACGGGCCCCACAGTCCGGATACGGGGTGGACGGACCCCACAGTCCGGACACGGGGTGGACGGGCCCCACAGTCCGGACACGGGGCGGACGGGCCCCACAGTCCAGACACGGGGCGGACGGGCCCCACAGTCCGGACACGGGGCGGACGGGCCCCACAGTCCGGACACGGGGCGGACGGGCCCCACAGTCCGGACACGGGGCGGACGGGCCCCACAGTCCGGACACGGGGCGGACGGGCCCCACAGTCCGGACACGGGGCGGACGGGCCCCCAGTCCAGGCTCGGGGCGGACGGGCCTCACAGTCCGGACACGGGGCTAGTCCCGGGGCAGGCGGCCTCAAAGTCCGGACACGGGGCGGATGAGCCCCACAGTCAGGACATGGGGCGGGCGGGACCCACAGTCAGGACACAGGGCGGACGGGCCCCACAGTCAGGACACAGGGCAGGCCCCACAGTCAGGACATTGGGCGGACGGGCTCCACAGTCAGGATACAGGGCGGGCAGGCCCCACAGTCCGGACACAGGGCTAATCCCGGGGCAGGTGGCCCCACAGTCCAGACCTGGGGCTAGACCCGGGGCAGGCGGCCCACAGTCCAGACACGGGGTGGATGGGCCCCAAAGTCCAGATACGGGGCGGGCATGCCCCATAGTCAAGACCTGGGGCTAAACCCGGGGCTGGCGGCCCCACAGTCCAGACCTGAGGCTAGACCCGGGGCAGGCGGCCCCACATTCTAGACACTGGGTGGACGGGCCCCACAGTCCGGATACGGGGCGGGCATGACCCATAGTCAAGACCTGTGGCTAGACCCGGGGCAGCCGGCCCCACAGTCCAGACCTGACGCTAGACCCGGGGCAGGCGGCCCCACATTCTAGACAAAGGGTGGACGGGCCCCACAGTCCTGACACGGAGCGGACATGCCCCACAGTCCAGACCTGGGGCTAGACCCGGGGTAGGCTGTCCCACAGTCCGGACACGGGGTGGACGGGCCCCAGAGTCCGGACACGGGGTGGACGAGCCCCACAGTCCGGACACGGGGCGGACGGGCCCCACAGTCCGGACACGGGGCGGACGGGTCCCACAGTCCGGACACGGGGCGGACGGGCCCCACAGTCCGGACACGGGGCGGACGGGCCCCACAGTCCGGACACGGGGCGGACGGGCCCCACAGTCCGGACACGGGGCGGACGGGCCCCACAGTCCGGACACGGGGCGGTCGGGCCCCACAGTCCGGACACGGGGCGGACGGGCCCCACAGTCCAGGCTCGGGGCGGACGGGCCTCACAGTTCGGACACGGGGCTAGTCCCGGGGCAGACGGCCCCAAAGTCCGGACACGGGGCGGATGAGCCCCACAGTCTGGACACAGGGTGGGCGAGCCCCACAGTCAGGACACGGGGCGGGCGGGACCCACAGTCAGGACACAGGGCGGACGGGCCCCACAGTCAGGACACAGGGCGGGCCCCACAGTCAGGACATTGGGCGGGCGGGCTCCACAGTCAGGATACAGGGCGGGCAGGCCCCACAGTCCGGACACAGGGCTAATCCCGGGGCAGGTGGCCCCACAGTCCAGACCTGGGGCTAGACCCGGGGCAGGCGGCCCACAGTCCAGACACGGGGTGGACGGGCCCCACAGTCCAGATACGGGGCGGGCATGCCCCATAGTCAAGACTTGGGGCTAAACCCGGGGCTGTCGGCCCCACAGTCCAGACCTGAGGCTAGACCCAGGGCAGGCAGCCCCACATTCTAGACACGGGGTGGACGGGCCCCACAGTCCGGATACGGGGCGGGCATGCCCCATAGTCAAGACCTGGGCTAGACCCGGGGCAGGCGGCCCCACAGTCCAGACCTGAGGCTAGACCCGGGGCAGGCGGCCCCACATTCTAGACACAGGGTGGACGGGCCCCACAGTCCTGACACGGGGCGGACATGCCCCACAGTCCAGACCTGGAGCTAGACCCGGGGTAGGCTGCCCCAAAGTCCGGACACGGGGTGTACGAGCCCCACAGTCCGGACACGGGGCGGCCACAGTCCAGACATAGGGTGGGCGGGCGCCACAGTCCAGGCTCGGGGCTAAACCCGGGGAAGCCGGCCCCACATTTCAGACCCGGGGCGGGGGGCCCCACAGTCCAGGCTCGGGGCGGATGGGCCCCACAGTCCAGGCTCGGGGCGGATGGGCCCCACAGTATTGGCTCGGGGCGAACGGGCCCCACAGTCCAGGCTCGGGGCGGACGGGCTCCACAGTCCAGACCTGAGGCTCGGCCCGGGGCAGGCGGCCCCACAGTCCAAATACGGGGTGGACAGGCCCCACAGTCCTGACACGGGGCGGACATGCCCCACAGTCCAGACCTGGGGCTAGACCCGGGGTAGGCTGCCCCAAAGTCCAGACACGGGGTGACGAGCCCCACAGTCCGGACACGGGGCGGCCACAGTCCAGACATAGGGTGGGCGGGCCCCACAGTCCAGGCTCGGGGCTAAACCCGGGGAAGCCGGCCCCACATTTCAGACCCGGGGCGGGGGGCCACACAGTCCAGGCTCGGGGTGGATGGGCCCCACAGTCCAGACTCGGGGCGGATGGGCCCCACAGTATTGGCTCGGAGCGAACGGGCCCCACAGTCCACGCTCGAGGCAGACGGGCCCCACAGTCCACGCTTGGAGCGGACGCGCCCCACAGTCCAGACTCTGGGCAGACGGGCCCCACAGTCCAGGCTCGGGGCGGGCGGGCCCATAGTTACGACACGGGGCGGGCGGGCCCCACAGTCCGTACACGGGGCTAGTCCCGGGGCAGGCGGCCCCACAGTCCGGACACGGGGCGGACAGGCCCCACAGTTCTGACACGGGGCGGGCATGCCCCACAGTCCTGACCTGCGGCTAGAGCCGGGGCAGGCGGCCCCACAGTCCGGACACGGGGTGGACGGGCCCCACAGTCCGGACACGGGGTGGCCATAGTACGGACATAGGGCGGGCGGGCCCCACAGTCAGGACACGGGGCGGGCGGGCTCCACAGTCAGGACACGGGGCCGGCAAGCCCCACAGTCCGGACACTGAGCTAATGCCGGGGCAGGCGGCTTCACAGTCCAGACCTGGGGCTAGACCCGGGGCAGACGGCCCACAGTCCGGACACGGGGTGGACGGGCCCCACAGTCCGGACACAGAGCAGGCATGCCCCACAGTCCAGACCTGGGGCTAGACCCGGAGCACGCGGCCCACAGTCCGGACACGGGGTGGATGGTCCCCACAGTCCGGACACCGGGGGAGCCACAGTCCGGACATATGGCGGACGGGCCCCACAGTCCGTACCCGGTGCGGGCGGGGGGCCCCACAGTCCAGGCTCAGGGCGGACGGGCCCCACAGTCCAGGCTCGGGGCGGACGGGCCCCACAGTCCGGACACGGGGCTAGTCCCGGGGCAGGTGGCCCCACAGTCCAGACTTGAGGCTAGACCAGGGGCAGGCGGCCCCACAGTCCAGACACGGGGTGGACGGGCCCCACAGTCCTGACATGGGGCGGACATGCCCCACAGTCCAGACCCGGGGCAGGCTTCCCCACAGTCCAGACTCGGGGCGAGCGGGGGGCCCCACAGTCCGTACCCGGGGCGGGCGGGGGGCCCCACGGTCCGTACCCGGGGCTGGCGGGGGGCCCCACAGTCCAGACCTGGGGCTAGACTCGGGGCGGGCGGCCCCACCGTCCGGACCTGGGGCGGGCGGGGGGCCCCACAGTCCAGACCTGGGGCTAGACCTGATGCAGGCGGCCCCACAGTCCGGACACGGGGCGGACGGGCCCATAGTCCGGACACTGGGCGGCCGCAGTCCGGATATAGGGCGGCCGGGCCCCACAGTCCAGGCTCGGGGCTAGACCCGAGACGGACGGGCCCCACAGTCCAAGCTTGGGGCGGGCGTGCCCCACAGACCGGAAACGGGGCTAGACCCGGGGCAGGCGGCCCCAAAGTCCAGACACGGGGCGGATGAGCCCAACAGTCTGGACACGGGGCGGATGAGCCCCACAGTCTGGACACGGTGCGGGCGAGCCCCACAGTCAGGACACGGGGCGGGCGAGCCCCACAGTCAGGACACGGGGCGGGCGAGCCCCACAGTCAGGACACGGGGCGGGCGAGCCCCACAGTCAGGACACGGGGCGGGCGGACACGGGGTGGACCCCACAGTCAGGACACGGGGCGGGCGGGCCCCACAGTCAGGACATGGGGCGGGCGGCCCCACAGTCAGGACATGGGGCGGGCGGACCCCACAGTCAGGACATGGGGCGGGCGGACCCCACAGTCAGGACATGGGGCGGGGGGCCCCACAGTCCAGACCTGGGGCTAGACTCGGGGCGGGCGGCCCCACCGTACGGACCTGGGGCGGGCGGGGGGCCCCACAGTCCAGACCTGGGGCTAGACCCGATGCAGGCGGCCCCACAGTCCGGACACGGGTCGGACGGGCCCATAGTTCGGACACTGGGCGGCCGCAGTCCGGATATAGGGCGGCCGGGCCCCACAGTCCAGGCTCGGGGCTAGACCCGGGACGGACGGGCCTCACAATTCAAGCTTGGGGCGGGCGTGCCCCACAGACCGGAAACGGGGCTAGACCCGGGGCAGGCGGCCCCAAAGTCCTGACACGGGGCGGATGAGCCCAACAGTCTGGACACGGGGCGGATGAGCCCCACAGTCTGGACACGGGGCGGATGAGCCCCACAGTCTGGACACGGGGCGGGCGAGCCCCACAGTCTGGACACGGGGCGGGCGAGCCCCACAGTCTGGACACGGGGCGGGCGAGCCCCACAGTTAGGACACGGGGCGGGCGAGCCCCACAGTCAGAACACAGGGCGGGTGAGCCCCACAGTCAGGAAACGGGGCGGGCGGACACGGGGTGGACCCCACAGTCAGGACACGGGGCGGGCGGGCCCCACAGTCAGGACATGGGGCGGGCGGACCCCACAGTCAGAACATGGGGCCCGCCCCTCATTCAGGACAAGGGGCGGGCGGGCTCCACAGTCAGGATATGGGGCGGGCGGGCGGCCCGCCCCACAGTCAGGACATGGGGCGGGCGGGCCCCACAGTCAGGACATGGGGCGGGCGGGCCCCACAGTCAGGACATGGGGCGGGCAGTCAGGACATGGGGCGGGCGGGCCCCACAGTCCGGACACGGGGTGGACGGGCCCCACAGTCCGGACACGGGGTGGAAGGGCCCCACAGTCCGGACACGGGGTGGACGGGCCCCACAGTCCGGACACGGGGAGGACGGGCCCCACAGTCCGGACACGGGGCGGACGGGCCCCACAGTCCGGACACGGGGCGGACGGGCCCCACAGTCCGGACACGGGGCGGACGGGCCCCACAGTCCGGGCTCAGGGCGGACGGGCCTCACAGTCCGGACACGGGGCTAGTCCCGAGGCAGGCGGCCCCACAGTCCGGACACGGGGCGGACGGGCCCCACAGTCCGGACACGGGGTGGACGGGCCCCACAGTCCGGACACGGGGCTAGTCCCGGGGCAGGCGGCCCCAAAGTCCGGACACGGGGCGAATGAGCCCCACAGTCTGGACACGGGGTGGGCGAGCCCCACAGTCTGGACACGGGGCAGGCGAGCCCCACAGTCAGGACACGGGGCGGGCGGGACCCACAGTCAGGACACGGGGCGGACGGGCCCCAAAGTCCAGGCTCGGGGCGGACGGGCCTCACAGTTCGGACACGGGGCTAGTCCCGGGGCAGGCGGCCCCAAAGTCCGGACACTGGGCGGACGGGCCCCACAGTCCAGACACGGGGCGGACGGGCCCCACAGTCCGGACACGGGGTGGACGGGCCCCACAGTCCGGACACGGGGCTAGTCCCGGGGCAGGCGGCCCCAAAGTCCGGACACGGGGCGAATGAGCCCCACAGTGTGGACACGGGGCGGGCAAGCCCCACAGTCTGGACACGGGGCAGGCGAGCCCCACAGTCAGGACACGGGGCGGGCGGGACCCACAGTCAGGACACGGGGCGGATGGGCCCCACAGTCCAGGCTCGGGGCGGGCGGGCCCCACAGTCAGGACATGGGGCGGGCGGACCCCACAGTCAGAACATGGGGCGGGCGACAGTCAGGATATGGGGCGGGCGGGCTCCACAGTCAGGATATGGGGCGGGCAGTCAGGACATGGGGCGAGCGGGCCCCACAGTCAGGACACGGGGCGGGCGGGCCCCACAGTCAGGACACGGGGCGGGCGGGCCCCACAGTCAGGACACGGGGCGGGCGGGCCCTACAGTCAGGACACGGGGCGGGCGGGCGGGCCCCACAGTCCAGACCTTGGTCTAGTCCCGGGGCAGGCGGCCCACAGTCCAGACACGGGGTGGACGGGCCCCACAGTCCGGACACGGGGCGGGCATGCCCCATAGTCCAGACCTGGGGCTAGACCCGGAGCAGGCGGCCCCACAGTCCAGACCTGAGGCTAGACCCTTGGCAGGCGGTCCCATATTCTAGACACGGGGTGGACGGGCCTCACAGACCTGACACGGGGCGGACATGCCTCACAGTCCAGACCTGGGGCTAGACCCGGGGCAGGCGACCCACAGTCCGGACACGGGGTGGACGGGCCCCACAGTCCGGACACGGGGTGGACGGGCCCCACAGTCCGGACACGGGGTGGACGGGCCCCACAGTCCGGACACGGGGTGGACGGGCCCCACAGTCCGGACACGGGGTGGACGGGCTCCACAGTCCGGACACGGGGTGGACGGACCCACAGTCCGGACACGGGGTGGACGGGCCCCACAGTCCGGACACGGGGTGGACGGGCCCCACATTCCGGACACGGGGTGGACGGGCCCCACAGTCCGGACACGTGGTGGACGGGCCCCACAGTCCGGACACGGGGTGGACGGGCCCCACAGTCCGGACACGGGGTGGACGGGCCCCACAGTCCGGACACGGGGCGGACGGGCCCCACAGTCCGGACACGCGGCGGACGGGCCCCACAGTCCGGACATGCGGCGGACGGGCCTCACAGTCCGGACACGGGGCTAGTCCCGGGGCAGGCGGCCCCAAAGTCCGGACACGGGGCGGACGGGCCCCACAGTCCGGACATGGGGTGGACGGGCCCCACAGTCTGGACACGGGGCTAGTCCCGGGGCAGGCGGCCCCAAAGTCCGGACACGGGGCGAATGAGCCCCACAGTCTGGACACGGGGCGGGCGAGCCCCACAGTCTGGACACGGGGCAGGCGAGCCCCACAGTCAGGACACGGGGCGGGCGGGACCCACAGTCAGGACACGGGGCGGACGGGCCCCACAGTCCAGGCTCGGGGCGGACGGGCCTCACAGTCCGGACACGGGGCTAGTCCCGGGGCAGGCGGCCCCAAAGTCCGGACACGGGGCGGATGAGCCCCACAGTCCGGACACGGGGCGGATGAGCCCCATAGTTTGGACACAGGGCGGCCCCCCCACAGTCAGGACACAGGGCGGGCCCCACAGTCAGGACATTGGGCGGGCTCCACAGTCAGGATACAGGGCGGGCAGGCCCCACAGTCCGGACACAGGGCTAATCCCGGGGCAGGTGGCCCCACAGTCCAGACCTGGGGCTAGACCCGGGGCAGGCGGCCCACAGTCCAGACACGGGGTGGACGGGCCCCACAGTCCGGATACGGGGCGGGCATGACCCATAGTCAAGACCTGGGGCTAGACCCGGGGCAGGCGGCCCTACAGTCCAGACCTGAGGCGAGACCCGGGGCAGGCGGCCCCACATTCTAGACACAGGGTGGACGGGCCCCACAGTCCTGACACGGGGCGGACATGCCCCACAGTCCAGACCTGGGGCTAGACCCGGGGTAGGCTGCCCCAAAGTCCGGACACGGGGTCTACGAGCCCCACAGTCCGGACACGGGGCGGCCACAGTCCAGACATAGGGTGGGCGGGCCCCACAGTCCAGACTCGGGGCTAAACCCAGGGAAGCCGGCCCCACATTTCAGACCCGGGGCGGGGGGCCACACAGTCCAGGCTCGGGGCGGATGGGCCCCACAGTCCAGGCTCGGGGCGGATGGGCCCCACAGTATTGGCTCGGGGCGGACGGGCTCCACAGTCCAGACCTGAGGCTCGGCCCGGGGCAGGCGGCCCCACAGTCCAGATACGGGCCCCACAGTCCTGACACAGGGCGGACATGCCCCACAGTCCAGACCTGGGGCTAGACCCGGGGTAGGCTGCCCCACAGTCCGGACACGGGGCGGCCACAGTCCAGACATAGGGTGGGCCCCACAGTCCAGGCTCGGGGCTAATCCCGGGGAAGCCGGCCCCACATTTCAGACCCGGGGCGGGGGGCCACACAGTCCAGGCTCGGGGCGGATGGGCCCCACAGTCCAGACTCGGGGCGGATGGGCCCCACAGTATTGGCTCGGAGCGAACGGGCCCCACAGTCCACGCTCTGGCCCCAAAGTCCACGCTCGGGGCGCACGGGCCCCACAGTCCACGCTTGGAGCGGACGGGCCCCACAGTCAGTTACGACACGGTGCGGACGGGCCCCACAGTCCGTACACGGGGCTAGTCCCGGGGCAGACGGCCCCACAGTCCGGACACGGGGCGGACGGGCCCCACAGTTCTGACACGGGGCGGGCATGCCCCACAGTCCTGACCTGGGGCTAGAGCCGGGGCAGGCGGCCCCACAGTCCGGACACGGGGCGGCCATAGTACGGACATAGGGCGGGCGGGCCCCACAGTCAGGACACGGGGCGGGCGGGCTCCACAGTCAGGACACGGGGCCGGCGGGCCCCACAGTCCGGACACTGAGCTAATCCCGGGGCAGGCGGCTTCACAGTCCAGACCTGAGGCTAGACCTGGGGCAGGCGGCCCACAGTCCGGACACGGGGTGGACGGGCCCCACAGTCCGGACACGGGGCGGGCCACAGTGGGGACATAAGGCGGCCGGGCCCCACAGTCCAGGCTCGGGGCTAGACCCGGGGGCAGTCGGCCCCACAGTCCAGACCCGGGGAGGGGGGCCCCACTGTCCGGACCCGGGGCAAGCGGGGGATCCCACAGTCCTGACCCGGGGCGGGCGAGGGGCCCCACAGTCTGGAATCAGGGCGGGCGGGGGGCCCCACAGTCCGGACCTGGGGCTACACCCGGGGTAGGCGGCCCCACAGTCCGGACACGTGGCGGCCGCAGTCCGGATATAGGGCGAGCTCCACAGTCTGGACTCGGGGTGGCCACAGTCCAGACATAGGGAGGGCGGGCCCTGGGTGGGCGGGCCCCGGGTGGGCGGGCCCCACAGTCCAGGCTCAGGGCTAGACCCGGGGCGGGGGGAACACACAGTCCAGGCTCGGGGCTAGACCCGGGGAAGCCGGCCCCACATTTCAGACCCGGGGCGCGGGGCCCCACAGTCCAGGCTCGGGGCGGACGGGCCCCACAGTCCAGGCTCGGGGCGGACGGGCCCCACAGTCCGGACATGGGGCTAGACCCGGGGCAGGCGGCCCCACAGTCCGGACACGGGGCGGCCGCAGTCCGGATATAGGGCGAGGCCCACAGTCTGGACTCGGGGCTGCCACAGTCCAGACATAGGGTGGGCGGGCCCCACAGTCCAGGCTCGGGGCTAGACCCGGGGCAGCCGGCCCCACATTTCAGACCAGGGGCGGGGGGCCCCACAGTCCAGGCTCGGGGCCAGACCCGGGGCAACCGGCCCCACAGTCCAGACTCGGGGCGGGCGGGGGACCCCACAGTCCGTACACGGGGCGGGCGGGCCCCACAGTCCGTACCCGGGGCTGGCGGGGGGCTCCACAGTCCAGACCTGGGGCTAGACTCGGGGCGGGCGGCCCCACCGTCCAGACCTGGGGCTAGATCCGAAGCAGACGGCCCCACAGTCCGTACACGGGGCGGACGGGCCCACACTCCAGACACGGGGCGGCCGCAGTCCGGATATAGGGCGGACGGGCCGCACAGTCCAGGCTCGGGGCTAGACCCGGGGCGGACGGGCCCCACAGCCCAGGCTCGGGGCGGACGGGCCCCACAGCCCAGGCTCGGGGCGGATGGGCCCCACAGTCCAGGCTCGGGGCGGACGGGCCCTACAACCCAGACACGGGGCGGACGGGCCCCACAGTCCAGGCTCGGGGCGAACGGGCCCCACAGTCCAGGCTCGGGGTGGACAGGCCCCACAGTCCAGACCTGAGGCTAGACCCGGGGTAGGCGGCCCCACAGTCCAGATACGGGGTGGACGGGCCCCACAGTCCAGACCTGGGGCTAGACCCGGGGTTGGCAGCCCCAAAGTCCGGACACGGGGTGGACGAGCCCCACAGTCCGGACACGGGGAGGCCACAGTCCAGACATAGGGTGGGCGGGCCCCGTGGGCGGGCCCACAGTCCAGGCTCGGGGCTAGACCCGGGGTAGCCGGCCCCACATTTCTGACCTGGGGCGGGGAGCCACACAGTCCAGGCTTGGGGCGGACGGGCCCCACTGTCCAGGCTCGGGGCGGATGGGCCCCACAGTACTGGCTCGGTGCGAACGGGCCCCACAGTCCACGCTCGGGCCCCACTGTCCATGCTCTGGATGGACGGGCCCCACAGTCCACGCTTGGAGCGGACGGGCCCCACAGTCCAGGCTCGGGGCGGACGGGCCCCACAGTCCAGGCTCGGGGCGGGCGGGCCCATAGTTACGACACGGGGTGGGCGAGCCCTACAGTCCGGACACGGGGCTAGTCCCAGGGCAGGCGGCCCCACAGTCCGGACACGGGGTGGACGGGCCCCACAGTCCGGACATAGGGCGGGCGGGCCCCACAGTCCAGGCTCGGGGCTAGACCCGGGGGCAGCTGGCCCCAAAGTCCAGACCCGGGGCGGGCGGGGGGGCCCCACAGTCCAGGCTCGGGGCGGACGGGCCCCACAGTCCAGGCTCGGGGCGGACGGGCCCCACAGTCCAGGGACGGGGCGGACGGTCCCCACAGTCCAGGCTCGAGGCTGACGGGCCCCACAGTCCAGGCTCGGGGCTGACGGGCCCCACAGTCCAGGCTCGGGGCTGACGGGCCCCACAGTCCAGGCTCGGGGCGGACGGGCCCCACAGTCCACTCCCGGGCCCCACAGTCCATGCTCGGGGTGGACTGGCCCCACAGTCCAGGCTCGGGGCGGACGGTCCCCACAGTCCAGGCTCGGAGCGGATGGGCCTCCCTTTCCCGCTCGGGGCGGGCGTGCCCCACAGTCCAGGCTCGGGGCTAGTCCCGGGGCAGGTGGCCCCACAGTCGAGACCTGGGGCTAGACCCGGGGCAGGCAGCCCCAAGTCAGGACACGGGGCGGATGGGCCCCACAGTCTGGACTCGGGGCGGGCGAGCCCTACAGTCAGGACATGTGGCGGGCGGGCCCCACAGGCCGGACACGGGGCTAATCCCGGGACAGGCGGCTTCACAGTCCAGACCTGGGGCTAGACCCGGGGCAGGCGGCCCACAGTCCGGACAAGGGGTGGACGGGCCCCACAGTCCGGATACGGGGCGGGCATGCCCCACAGTCCAGACACGGGAGGGGCACAGTCCGGACATAAGGCGGGCGGGCCCCACAGTCCAGGCTCGGGGCTAGACCCGGGGGCAGTCGGCCCCACAGTCCAGACCCGGGGCAAGCGGGGGATCCCACAGTCTGGACCCGGGGCAGGCGAGGGGCCCCACAGTCTGGAATCAGGGCGGGCGGCGGGCCCCACAGTCCGGACCTGGGGCTAG
Source organism: Phyllobates terribilis (assembly GCF_046119375.1). Classification (NCBI taxonomy): domain Eukaryota; kingdom Metazoa; phylum Chordata; class Amphibia; order Anura; family Dendrobatidae; genus Phyllobates; species Phyllobates terribilis. The sequence goes on from NW_027363643.1 coordinate 533,633, forward strand.
ACCCGGGGCAGGCGGCCCCACAGTCCGGACACGGGGCGGCCGCAGTCCGGATATAGGGCGGGCCCCACAGTCCAGGCTCGGGGCTAGACCCGGGACGGATGGGCCCCACAGTCCAGGCTCAGGGCGGACAGGCCCCTCAGTCCATCCTCGCTGCGGACGGGCCCCACAGTCCAGGCTCGGGGCGGACGGGCCCCACAGTCCAGGCTCGGGGCGGACGGGCCCCACAGTCCAGGCTCGGGGTGGACGGGCCCCACAGTCCAGGCTCGGGGCGGACGGGCCCCACAGTCCGGACACGGGGCGGACGAGCCCTACAGTCCGGACACGGGGCGGCCACAGTCCGGACATAGGGTGGGCAGGCTGCACATTCCACGTTCGGGGCTAGATCCGGGGCAACCGGCCCCACAGTCCTGACATGGGGCGGACATGCCCCACAGTCCGGACATGGGGTGGACGAGCCCTACAGTCCGGACACGGGGCGGCCACAGTCCGGACATAGGGTGGGTGGGCCGCACATTCCAGGTTCGGGGCTAGACCCGGGGCAACCGGCCCCACAGTCCGGACACGGGGCGGCCGCAGTCCGGATATAGGGCGGGCCCCACAGTACAGGCTCGGGGCTAGACCCGGGACAGGCGGGCCCCACAATCCAGGCTCGGAGCGGACGGGCCCCGCAGTCTAGGCTCGGAGCGGATGGGCACCACATTCCAGGCTCGGAGCGGACGGGCCCCACAGTCCGGACACGGGGCTAGTACCAGGGCTGGCGGCCCCACAGTCCAGACCTGAGGCTAGACCATGGGCAGGTGGCCCCACAGTTCAGACACGGGGAGGATGGGCCCCACAGTCCTGACACGGGCTTGACATGCCCCACAGTCCAGACCTGGAGCTAGACCCGGGGCAGGCAGCCCCAAAGTCCGGACACGGGGTGGACGAGCCCCACAGTCCGGACACGGGGCGGCCACAGTCCGGACATAGGGTGGGCCCCACAGTCCAGGCTCGGGGCTAGACCCGGGGCAGCCGGTCCCACAGTTCAGACCCGGGGCGGGTGGGGGGCCCCACAGTCCGTGCCCGGGGCTGACGCGGGGGCCCACAGTCCAGACCTGGGGCTAGACTTGGGGCGGGCGGGGGGCCCCACCATCCGGACCTGGGGAGGGGGGCCCCACAGTCCAGTCCAGGGGCTAGACCCAATGCAGGCAGCCCCACAGTCCGGACACGGGGTGGACGGGCCCCACAGTCCAGATGCAGTGCGGCCACAGTCCGTACATAGGGCGGGCCCCAAACTCCAGGCTCGGGGCGGACGGGCCCCACAGTCCAGGCTCGGGGCGGACGGGCCCCACAGTCCAGGCTCGGAGCGGACGGGCCCCACAGTCAAGGCTCGGGGCGGACGAGCCCCACAGTCCAGGTTCGGGGCGGACGGGCCCCACAGTCCAGGTTCGGGGCGGACGGGCCCCACAGTCCAGACACGGGGATAGTCCCGGGGCAGGCGGCCCCACAGTCCAGACCTGGGGTTAGACCCAGGGCAGGCGGCCCCAAAGTCCAGACACAGGGCGGACGGGCCCCACAGTCCAGACCCAGGGCGGGCGGCCCAACAGTCCAGACCCAGGGCGGGCGGCCCAACAGTCCAGACCCAGGGCGGGCGGCCCAACAGTCCAGACCCGAGGCGGGCGGCCCAACGGTCCAGACCCGAGGCGAGCGGCCCACCAGTCCAGACCTGGGGCTAGACCCGGGGCAGGCGACCTCACAGTCCGGACATGGGGCGGCCACAGTACGGACAGAGGGCGGACGGGCCCCACAGTCCAGGCTCGGAGCCGACAGGCCCCACCGGCCAGGCTCGGGGCGGACGGGCCCCACAGTCCACGTTCTGGCCCCACAGTCCACGCTCGGGGGCGGATGGGCCCCACAGTTCACGCTCGAGGCGGTCGGGCCCCACAGTCCACGCTCGGGCCCCACAGTCCAGGCCCGGGGCAGACGGGCCCCAAACTCCAGGCTCGGGGCGGACGGGCCCCACAGTCCAGGCTCGGAGCGGACGGGCCCCACAGTCAAGGCTCGGGGCGGACGGGCCCCACAGTCAAGGCTCGGGGCGGACGGGCCCCACAGTCCAGGCTCTGGGCGGACGGGCCCCACAGTCCAGGCTTGGGGCGGACGGGCCCCACAGTCCAGACACGGGGATAGTCCCGGGGCAGGCGGCCCCACAGTCCAGACCTGGGGTTAGACCCAGGGCAGGCGGCCCCAAAGTCCAGACACAGGGCGGACGGGCCCCACAGTCCAGACCCAGGGCGGGCGGCCCAACAGTCCAGACCCAGGGCGGGCGGCCCAACAGTCCAGACCCAGGGCGGGCGGCCCAACAGTCCAGACCCAGGGCGGGCGGCCCAACAGTCCAGACCCAGGGCGGGCGACCCAACAGTCCAGGCCCGAGGCGGGCGGCCCAACAGTCCAGACCCGAGGCGAGCGGCCCACCAGTCCAGAACCAAGGTGGGCGGCCCAACAGTCCAGATCTGAGTCGGGCGGCCCAACAGTCCAGACCCGAGTCGGGCGGCCCAACAGTCCAGACATGGGGCCAGACCCGAGGAGGGTGGCCAATTGGTGCAACATGTGCAGTTCCACAGGGACCCAAGATGTAAAGGGGCCACCACCACCTCCTAATCAGGTCAATTGTGCATTATGATGAGCTATGCCAATATACTGATAGAGGGGAACTGTCCAGACCCGAGGCGGGCGGCCCAACTGTCCAGACCCGAAGTGGGAGGTCCAACAGTCCAGACTCAAGGCGGGAAGTCCCACAGTCCAGACACGAAGCCAGGCCCGAGGTGGGCGGCCCAACAGTCCAGACACGGGGCCATGCCCGAGGCGGCCCGCCCAACAGTTCAGACACGGGGCTAGATATACTGTTCTGATAGAGGGGCCCTCTTCTGGCTGTGTCCGCCCCTGACGTACAGATATACAGCAATATGCAGCAGGAGAGACAAGATCCAGGGAGATATCCGATCGCCAGAACTGGGGTCAGGAAGGAATTTTTTTCCCCCCTAGGGGGTTTTCTTCGCCTTCCTCTGGATCTTTGGTTCCAGTGGCTCTCATCAGGTCTGCACTATCCGCAGCAAGTTCTGTAGTCTCTATCGGGCCTGACCTGAGAGTCATTGTGAACTTTAATTTATTAAAGGGCCAGTAATATTTTTATTACAATGTGGCTTATTGCTATTCCAATAAAAAAAATAATAATAATATATTGTGTTGTGTGTTTTATTTGTGTGGACTTCACCCTACAGAAACAATGATGAGAGTGAACGCTGACGCTCAATATTCCAGAACTAGAACCAGACTTGGCTCATCCGGCATATAATAAAGTGTCTGTCTCATCTGCTGTATACATGATGGCAGCTGCTGCAGGACCAGGGAGTATAGAGGGTGCTACATACAGGAGCATCTCACAAAATTAGAATATCATCAAAAAGTTAATTTCAGTTCTTCAATATAAAAAGTCAAAGTCATATATTATATAGAGTCATTACAAACAGAGTGATCTATTTCAAGTGTTTATTTCTGTTAATGTTGATGGTTATGGCTTACAGCCAATGAAAACACAACAGTCATTATCTCAGTAAACTTAAATAATTAACAAAAAACACCTGCAAAGACTTCCTAAGCATTTAAAAAGTCCCTTAGTCTGTTTCAGTAGGCTCCGCAATCATGGGGAAGACTGTTGACTTGACAGATGTCCAGAAGGCAGTCATTGACACACTCCACAAAGTCCCAGAGTTCCAATTTTAATTTGTTTCATTTCATTTGTTTAGCTGCTGGAGGTCTAGTGTGAAGTTTCCACCATCAGTGATGGTTTGGGGAGCCATGTCATCTGCTGGTGTAGTTCCACTGTGTTTTATCAAGACCAAAGTCAGCGCAGCCGTCTACCAGGACATTTTAGAGCACTTCATGCTTCCCTCTGCTGACAAACTTTTGGAGATGGAAATGTCATTCTCCAGCAGGACTTGGCCCCTGTCCACACTGCCAAAAGTACCAATACCTGGTTTACACACAACAGTATCACTGTGCTTGATTGGCAGCAAACTCGCCTGACCTTAACCCCATAGAGAATCTATTATAGAGAATCTATGGGGTATTGTCAAGAGAAAGATGAGAGACACCAGACCCAACAATGCAGACGAGCTGAAGGCTTCTATCAAAGCCACCTGGGCTTCCATAACCCCTCAGCAGTGCCACAGGCTGATCACCTCCATGCCACACCGCATTGATGCAGTAATTGATGCAAAAGGAGCCCCGACCAGGTATTGAGGGCATTTACTGAACATACATTTCAGTAGGCTGAAAAAAAGGATGGAGAGCACCTCCAAAAACATACGTTGATCTAATGCCTCTCGGCAAAAACATATAAAACTGAACATGAGGTTCTTAGTTTAACATTCTGATCAGACTGTATGAAGCCCACTGCCACGTCAAGGCAAACCTCATAGTGGGTCCATGCTCCTTGGAGGTGCGGTCCATGCTCCTTTTTTTTGCAATACATTTCAGTAGGATAACATTTCCGATTTTAAAATAATTTTTCAAGCTGTTATAAAGTATTCTAATTTACTGAGATAATGACTTTTGTGTTTTCATTGGCTGTAAGCCATAATCATCAACATTAACAGAAATAAACACTTGAAATAGATCCCTTTGTGTGTAATGACTCTATATAATATAGAAGTTTCACTTTTTGTATTGAAGAACTGAAATAAAGTAACTTTTTGATAATATTCTAGTTTTGTGAGATGCACCTGTACATAGAGCAGGTCACATATAACTCCAGCCCAAGTTACATCACCAGTGTTTTGGGGGTCGGTCTCTGTGATGGGGGCACTTATATTGTATTGGTCCTATAAAACACACTACCTGAAAGACTGATGACCAGATCACAGCAAAGCAGAATGCAGGAAACCCAGGAAAATGGCTAAATAGGTGTCACAGGGGGCAATAAGTAGCCATGGGCCCCAAGACAAAACTAGGGCCTCACTCAGAAATGAGCACAATAGCCCATTTACCAAGGCTGGCTATAGGTAGGAAAGCAGATACTTGGAGGGATTTGTGCCAAATCCACCTATTTATTAGAACGAAGAAAATAGCGTTACAGGGTCAGGATAGGGTTAAAAATCTTGTGAGTTTATTTGTAGCAAAAAATATATAAAAACATCACCATAGGTCGCGATCCTAACCAGAATAATGTTTAACCGCAAATGCGTTTCCGACTTGCATCTATAGTTATTGCAATAGGATAGGACAGATACACAATTCCAGTTAAAGGGAATCTGTCAGAAGGTTTTGCTACGTAATCCGAGATCAGCATGATGTAGGGGCAGAGAGCCTGATTCCAGCGATGTATCACTTACTAGACTGCTTGGTGCAGTTTTGATAGAATCCCTGCTTTCTCTGTTGTAAATGAAGCAGTGCTCAGAATGTTAAGCCCTGTGTAACCCCGCCCACGCTGGCAGATTCCTGTGTACAAACTGCAAATCAGTGGTGAGGGCGGGGTTACACAGATTAGCCTGACTGGCCTGTACCTGAGACCTAGTCAGGCAGTGATCATCTCCTGTTGATAAAACATGGATTGTATTGAAACTACAACACACAGCCTAATAAGTGACACATCCCTGGAATCAGGATATCTTGCTCTACATCATGCTGCTCTCAGATTAAGTAGCAAAAATCTGCTGACAGATTCCCTTTAATAAAGTACATGTCCTGTTTTGTATCTCCCAGAGCAATGTCATCAGTGTCGCTCACCACCAATGCAGATGTGAGTGGTGCCGGACAACCTCTTTATGTCAAATAATTCCCTGCAGAGCTGGCATCCATCTGAGGAGATGTAACATATCTGCCTGACAGGTGGGTGGAGATGAATTGGTTGATATATCCCACTCTTAGTCCACTTGGCTAAAAAGATGATTTACATCCAGGGAAGAGGGACAGAGGGGCAGCAACACAAGAAAAGCAACGCCGTATTCAGAACAGGGGCATTTACACCAGGTAAAAAATTACATCGTTATGGAAAGTGACAGGTTCTCTTTAAAGGGATTTCAGAAGACTGAGAACACCTACAACACCTGAAATGGATGACCCACATCTCTGGTTCACTCTATTATGACCGGCTATTAATGGAAAAAGTATGGAAATGGGACCAGTCGTGTGCAGGGTCCTCACATACAAAGGTTGAAAAAAAGATGATGGGGCTGGTATCTACTATAGACAAGTTGTGGGGCCGCACATCAACTAGTCCATAAACCTCCTGCAATCAGCAGCAAACCAAAGACAAGTGCGAAGCATCATGCTCCGTGTGCATTACCTAATTCCCTATTAGTTATTCATTTGTGGGGATCATTTGGGACATTAATTTGACTGCTGGTTCTATTAGCTCAATAGGTCCACAGGAATCCTTGATTAGTTTAGGAAAGGGCATCCACTATGGTTACTGGACACATGAAGTCCCCCACAACCACCATACCCATACACAATAGATACAAGGTTGAAAGTCTTGCCCTGTTGAACACTACACCTGACTTGAGGCCACCACATCTTGGTTGTCCAATGTTCTTGCTTCTCTAGGGCTCTTCTCAGATATTCATTATACCAGCTCCCCAGAATACCAAAGCTAGGGTGGGTGACCGCAAGCCCTGGTGGTGGTCATAACTGCGGCCACCCAGGGGCAATACTCCATAACAACAATCCCCTGAGGTGGTGTAGGATGTAAGGACCTATTCACACTACATTCAGCACTGCATTCAGGTCTTTACACAAGGCTTACAACTGAATCCCTGAAATTCAGGATTGTGCTGTCTGAAATGAGACATCTGAAAGCAGAGCAAATGGAGCCTGAAGATTCATACTTTAGGCTCGGTTTGCCTTTGTTCAAATCAATGGAAAAAATCCCCATCTCTACATGTCTGACAGCCATTCCATTCCAGCGTCAGTTGAATTCCAACCACAGTCCACCTCATTCTACTTAATGTGCTTCTGATTAGGTGATCACCTGAACCAAATCTTATGTAACCAGGGAAAGTATAAAAAAACACTGCTGTGGTCTTCACAATCCTCTTGCAATAGGACAAGCTGGATGGCAAAACAAGTGCTAGGAATAGCCCAAAAGTAATTTGAATGAAAAACTAACTTTTAACCATGCCAAAGGAGTTGAAAAGAAAAGTCTTGAGTGAGGAAAAGAAGGGCTCAATTCTGGCTTCTCTAGCAGAGGGATACAGTGAGCGTCATGTTGCCTCCATCCTTAAAATTTCAAAGACGGCAGTCCATTACAACAAGGTCAAGCAGCAGACATTGGGGACAACAAAGCTACAGACCGGCAGAGGGCGAAAGCGACTCTCCACTGACCGGGATGACCGTCATCTTATTCTAATGTCACTCAGCAACCGCAGGATGACATCAAGTGACCTACAGAAGGAATGGCAAATGGCAGCTGAGGTGAAGTGCACGGCAAGAACAGTTCATAACTGGCTCCTAGAGACCTCAAGTCATGTAAAGCTAGAAAAAAGCCTTTCATCAATGAGAAGCAAAGGAGAGCCAGGCTGAAGTTTGCCAAAGACCATAAGGATTGGACCATAGAGGACTGGAGTAAGGTAATCTTCTCTGATGAGTCTAATTTTCAGCTTTGCCCAACACCTGGTCGTCTAATGGTTAGACGGAGACCTGGAGAGGCATACAAGCCACAGTGTCTTGCACCACTGTGAAATTTGGTGGAGGATCGGTGATGATCTGGGGATGCTTCAGCAAGGCTGGAATTGGGCAGGTTAATCTTTACGAAGGACGTATGAATCAAGTCGCATACAAGGTTATCCTTGAAAAACCACTTGCTTCCTTCTGCTCAGGCAATGTTCCCCAACTCTGAGGACTGTTTTTTCCAGCAGGACAATGCCCCATGCCACACAGCTAGGTCAATCAATGTGTGGATGAAGGAGCACCACATCAAGACCCTGTCATGGTCAGCCCAATCTCCAGACCTGAACCCTATTGAAAACCTCTGGAATATAATCAAGAGGAAGATGGATAGTCACAAGCCATCAAACAAAGAAGAACTGCTTACATTTTTGTGCCAGGAGTGGCATAAGGTCACCCAAAAGCAGCGTGAAAGACTGGTGGAAAGCAGCCAAGACGCATGAAAGCTGGGATTAAAAATCATGGTTATTCCACCAAATATTGATTTCTGAACTCTTCCTGAGTTAAAACATGAGTATTGTTGTTTCTAAATGAATAAGAACTTGTTTTCTTTGCAGTATTTGAGGTCTGACAGCACTGGTTCTCTGGTTCTCTGTTTCTTTTTTATTATTTTGACGATTTCTCATTTGCTGCAAATAAATACAAAATTTTTAGCTTTGAATTTCGGAGACATGTTGTCAGTAGTTTATAGAATAAAACAACAATGTACATTTTACTCAAAAATAGACCTAGAAAGAGAAAAATCAGAGAAAATGAAAATGAGCTGTGTATATATAGATATATGTAGATATATACACACACACATTATATACATACACACATATTATATACACACACACATATATATGTGGCGCCCTGAGGGCTCGGTCACCACAGAGGTACTGCATCTCACCCAGAGCTGTGGTATCTCACTCTCAGGTAAGGAAGGAGTACAGCTCAGGACCCCAACACCTGCATTCATTGCACCACACTTCAGAGGGCAGGGCGAGATTGCTCCTACGGGAGAGCACAGTCCCTGGTCCCTGGCTGGAGTGGGGGGAACCTAGTAAAGGGGTGTGGGTGGAGGACGTAGTTAAGGGGAGCACATAGAAGGAAGATATAAAAAGAGAAACCATCTTAGAAAGACAGATTAGTCTGAGGAGGAAAGTGCCAGGAGCAGAGGCTCTGTAGGAGCTCTTTTCCAGAGGCGGGCCTAGCCAGAGAGGCCCAAGGCTGAGAGGAAGAAGAGAAGGAGAGGAGAGGGAGCAGGAAGGCTCCAGGAACCAGAAGAAAGGATCCCAGGGGTACAGGCAGTGCGAGAGGCCACCCGTACGCCCGAATCTGCCGGGAGGTGGAGGGGTCAGGCTGCATACAGGGAACTGGTCCCTCAACTAGTAGAAGATTGCACGTCTTAACTAGAAACCGGAGGCTGCAGTATTTCATGTCCAGTAGCCAACACTCCATACCAGTCTCACCAGGAAGGTAGCTATATAGGACCCAGGGGACGGAACAGACGTCGCCCGCCAAGGCCCGCAGGTACTGGACTGGGACACTTGGTATGAGGTTCAGGGAGACAGCCAGAGAGAGGACACAGAAGGGGGTCCTGCTATGTACTCCGGAGTTACCTGGGGGTGGACTGAACCCCTCACTGAGTAAATGCTGCACGGCACGGGAAGTTACCTTGACGTCTGTAACTTGGACTGCAATAACCGTGAGTAAAGATCCAGAGGACTGCACCACCTTGTCTGTGTTTCTTGCAGCGCCATCACTCCCTGCACTACAACGCCCAGCGCAACTTACAACAACATCTACACTGCCCTGGAGCTAGCTCTTCCTGTGGAGAGCCACACCATCCCTGCTGCAGTAACATCAGCTTCAGAGGACGGCTCCGCAGCGGCCGCTCCCTTTAGCCGCAATCCACAGGTGGCGTCACAAACTTTAACATCCTACTAATATTATAAATGCGAAAGTTTGTGAGTATGTATGTTTGTTACTCTTTCACGAAAAAACTACTGGACGGATTTGCATGAAACTTTACAGTAATATAGATTATACATCGGAATAACATATAGGCTACAATTTGTAATGATTTTATGTAATTTTGGTCGTAATATAACGATACATGTCAATTAAGTCGGAAAAAAATCTGGCCTCTGAGAGCTATCTTGGCGTACGCTGCCTAAACCGTTGGAGTTACACAAAGATGATGTACCGTAGAATTGTTTGTCTTGAATAGTTCTAAATAAAAGTCCGCGACAGCATATATCTACCTTTTATGTGGAAGCCACTATGACCAAAATTGTGAACCATAAATTTAATTAAATTAGATACTATTTTACAATGCACATTTTAGTATATTTATCAAACTTTTTAGTATATTTATTAAACTCTTATATACACACATACACAGGTGATATTTAAATGGCTGATTTACAGCAGTCAGAAGAGATTGATAATACAATCATTTGCCCATAGTGGATCATTGTATAGTGAGGTCACAGTTGCCGCCTGTCCACAGTCAGAATACAGGGGTGATCATATACCGTGGCCAGGTACAAGTGTGGCACAGGGGGTTCACACACGACCCCCAGGGACTGACATTTCCTAGAAACTTTGGCAGCTGTCAGTCATGAGCTCACCCTGATACATTACACTCTGGAAACAGCTGAAGGGAGAAGGATAATTTATGACATTTTCTCAGACTTAAAAAAAAAAAAAATAGCCCAGAAAACAGCCCATATGTCAGGAACAGGTTACTAGGGAACTACACGTCCCAGCACGGCCTGCCCGCGCCCACAGCCCGGGGGGAGTGTGAGGCTTCCTCCTGCAGGTTGCCCGGGGGCACCAGGCCGTCATTGTCCTCACACAGGGGGTCCCCGCCGCCATTGTCCCCCCACATAACACCGTATAATAAAACATGCGCTCACCTGCGCCAGCTGCTGCAGCCGGGAAAGTTCCGAGCGCCTCACCTGGGCGGAGGGGAAGTGACTCACACACGGGGAGGGGCAGTAACCTGAGCGCGGCTCCATGGAGGATGCACACACTGCAGCCTGACAGCACCGGCAGCAGCGCTACACAAATGGCGTCCTCCCCTCCTGTGTGCAGCACAGCCCTGTGTGTGTGCAGCGCAGCATGTCACCCACAGCACCAGCAGGCTGCTCTCAGCTCCCACAGAGCACTGGGAATGGTTGCTATGGGTAACCGCGCCACAGCTGCTCCTCACATACCAGTCATATACAACTGATATCGTCTGTACAGCGATCGTAATATAACTAATTAGATTGTTTTAGTATTTTGTTTGAACTTTACTAAGTACCTATTTTGTAATTAGTACTTATAAAAATGCCGCGAAAGCGTAAGTCTAACATTTCGCAAAGCTCTAATAAAGCCCGAGCTCTGAAAATAATTAGACGTGATGAGACGTCTCAACAAGCCGAGCAACGAAGGCTTGAGCAGGCGGTGCGTTGTGCGGCACATAGAGCTGCAGAGACTCCAGAACAATCCCAAGCCCGACGTAAACGGAATGAGGAGTTTTTGGCATCTCAACGGGCTGCTGAAACTCAAGAACAGTCCCAAGCCCGACGTCAGCAGCAAGCGACTTACATGGCGTCCCAACGGGCTGCTGAAACTCCAGAACAGTCCCAAGCCTGACGTGAACAGCATGCGGAGTATCTGGCGTCTCAACGGGCTGCTGAAACTCCAGAACAGTCCCAAGCTCGACGTAAACGGAATGAGGAGTTTTTGGCGTCTCAACGGGCTGCTGAAACTCAAGAACAGTCCCAAGCTCGACGTGAACAGCATGCGGAGTATCTGGCGTCTCAACGGGCTGCTGAAACTCAAGAACAGTCCCAAGCCCGATGTGAACAGCATGCGGAGTATCTGGCGTCTCAACGGGCTGCTGAAACTCCAGAACAGTCCCAAGCCCGACGTGAACAGCGTGCGGAGTATCTGGCGTCTCAACGGGCTGCTGAAACTCAAGAACAGTCCCAAGCCCGACGTGAACAGCATGCGGAGTATCTGGCGTCTCAACGGGCTGCTGAAACTCAAGAACAGTCCCAAGCTCGACGTGAACAGCATGCGGAGTATCTGGCGTCTCAACGGGCTGCTGAAACTCCAGAACAGTCCCAAGCCCGACGTGAACAGCATGCGGAGTATCTGGCGTCTCAACGGGCTGCTGAAACTCCAGAACAGTCCCAAGCTCGACGTCAGCAGCAAGCGACTTACATGGCGTCCCAAAGAGCCACTGAAACTTATGAAATGGCCGAATCTCGCAGACGCACTGTTGCTGAAAGGGCAGCACAGCGACGTCAAACATTTACAAGAAATACATGGATATTGTTTAATAAAGCTGCATTTGAGTATGACGAGACTCTTGATTATGAAACTCACAAGCTTATAAAAATAGAAGCAATGACCATAGATTGCAAATATTGCGGAGCTCTTAAGTGGAAAGAGGAAGCAGCAGGTATGTGTTGTTTGGGCGGGAAAGTAGCTCTTCCTTATATAGACGAGCCAGTTCAACCTTTAAAAGAGCTTTTCTCTAATGAAACTGATGAATCTCGCCTTTTTCTAAATAATATAAGAAAATACAACATGTGCTTTCATATGACGTCTTTTGGAGCAGATCAAATTGTCTCAATGCCAGGGTTTTGCCCGACCTTTACAATACAAGGACAAGTATACCACCGTATCGGTTCTTTAATTCCTACGTCCATTTCGCAACCACAATTTTTACAAGTTTATTTCATAGGTGACGAAGAAGAACAAATCAACAGGCGTACTGAGTGCGTGCAAAGCGTAGATAGAAACATAGTTAAAAAATTACAACGAGTACTTCAAGACCACAACATTTTGGTGCATGAATTTAAAACGGCTAGAGACAGAATGATCAATGACGATCATTTCAAAGTAGTGATTCACCCAGACCGTGTACCACGTGGTCAACATGAGAGACGATTCAATGCCCCTACTACAAATGAAATAGCTGCTGTAATAGTTAGTAGCGAACAAACTATGTCTCGGGACATCGTTGTGCAGCCGCGCGATGGCATGCTCACTAGGGTTCCCGATACACATAGATTCTATGACGCTCTCGAGTACCCAATAATTTTTTGGAAAGGACAAGAGGGGTACAGCATTGATATTCCTCAGATAAATCCAATTACCAAACAAGCAATGCCAAGCAAAAAGGTGTCCTGCAAAGATTTTTATGCCTTTCACTTGATGGTCCGTCGCAGCGATTTTAATTTGATGCTTAAGTGTAGGCTCCTACTTCATCAGTTTCTGGTCAACATGTATGTAAAGATGGAAAGTGAGCGCTTAAGGTTCATTTCTTTAAATCAAAAAAAACTGCGCGCAGAAAATTATATTCACTTGCAAGATGCAATAAGAAATTATGCGGATTTGGATCCAAATAACTTAGGTCAGATGGTGATTCTCCCGTCATCATTTGTAAATAGCCCGAGATACCTACACGAATACACACAAGATGCGTTCACATACGTACGTAATTATGGGAGGCCTGATTTATTTATTACAATGACTTGCAACCCCGCTTGGCCAGAAATCACCAAAGAGCTTATGGCTGGTCAAAATTCAACGGACAGACAAGACTTAACAGCTCGAGTATTTAGAATAAAAGTACAGAAGTTGGTAGCTCTACTTACAAAAGGTAACATATTTGGTGATATGCAATGCTTCATGTACTCGATCGAGTGGCAAAAGCGAGATTTGCCTCATGTGCACTTACTGCTGTGGTTAAAGGAAAAATTGCATCCGAACCAAATTGACGAAATCATATGTGCTGAGATACCAAACCCAGAAACCGATCAAAAGCTCTATGATACAGTGACAAAGAATATGATTCACGGGCCATGTGGTACATTCAATTCTTCATCGCCATGTATGAAGGAAGGAAAATGTGTAGCGCCGGCGTCCCTGCCCTCTGCTAGGCAGGGACGCTGTTCCCCTCACCCCTCTGCTCCGAGCCCGGCGTCCTCCTCCTGCTCTGCTGGCAGCGCGCGCTCCTTCCCGGCCACTGTGCTTAGGGCGCGCGCGCTCCCTCCCTCTTAAAGGGGCCGCGCGCGCCGTCCTAAGGAGTCCCTGGCCAATGGCCGGAGGACTTCACCATATATAAGGCACCTCCTCCAAAATGGAGGTGCCCGAGCAATGTTGTTGCACTGTTCACTACTCTGCTTCAGCCCTCAGGTCCCGTTGCCAGTTACCAGCCAGTTACCTGCCAGAATCCTGCCAGTTTGCTGTCTGTTTCCTGCCTGACATTCCTCCTACCTGCTTGCTAGCCTGAGGTCCGACGGTCTGCCTTCCTACTCCTGTCAGTCTGTCTATGGACCAGCTTGCCCGCTCACCTGGGAGCGCACATCTGCTACCTGCCTGCTAGCCTACCTGGAGGCTCCGCCGTCACGTGCTGTGACCACCTGCCATTCCAGAGACTCCTGCCCGCTCACCTGGGAGCGCACACCTGCTACCTGCCTGCTAGCCTACCTGGAGGCTCCGCCGTCACGTGCTGTGACCACCTGCCATTCCAGAGACTCCTGCCCGCTCACCTGGGAGCGCACACCTGTTACCTGCCTGCTAGCCTACCTGGAGGCTCCGCCGTCACGTGCTGTGACCACCTGCCATTCCAGAGACTCTCGCTTGCTCACCTGGGAGCACACATCTACCATCTGCCTGCTAGCCTACCTGGAGGCTCTGCCATCACAGGTCGTACCTACCCTTTACCCAGAGACTGCCCCGGTCACTTGCCGTGACCTCCTGCCCGTTCATCCAGAGACTGCCCCGGTCACTTGCCGTGACCTCCTGCCCGTTCATCCAGAGACTGCCCCGGTCACTTGCCGTGACCTCCTGCCCGTTCATCCAGAGACTGCCCCGGTCACTTGCCGTGACCTCCAGCCCGTTCACTCAGAGACAGTCCCGGTCACCTGCTGTGACCTCCAGCCCGTTCACTCAGAGACTGTCCCGGTCACCTGCTGTGACTGCCTGCCCATCTTCCCTGGTCGCCACCCGCTCCCTTACAAGGACCGCCCCCTTGTATAGTAGCTCAGAGGTTCCGCCTTCCAGACCAGTTACAAAATGTACCAAAAAATATCCGAGGAAGCTTTTAAAAGATACTCAAACCAATGACAAAGGTTATCCTTTCTTTGTACAGGCGCAGAGCACCAGAGAATGGTGGATGCACGACGATTATAAAAACCCGTAGAGGAACACAGGAAATATTGGTGGACAATAGCTGGGTGGTCCCATATTCTCCACTCTTATCAAAAAATTTTAATTTTCATTTAAATGTAGAGTTCTGTAATACGGTACAGGCGATAAAATATATTTGTAAATATATTAATAAGGGTAGCGACAAGGCTATTTTTAACATCCGCCAGATAGGGAATGTTAACATTGACCCAAGAGATGAAGTGCAGACCTTTAGAAACGGCCGATATGTTAGTAGTAACGTAGCAACGTGGCGGATCTTAGGTCTGCCTCTGCACGAGAGACACCCAACCGTCACTCATCTCGTGATTCATTTACCCAATGGCGAGAGGGTTTACTTTATGGAAAATAATTTTAGAGAGAGATTAGAAGCACCACCTAAAACTACACTAACTGCATTTTTCCTGTTGTGCCAAAGTGATACGTTTGCAAAAACATTACTTTACATTGACGTGCCTCGCTACTATACTTGGAATGTGGCTCGGAAGCAATGAAAACGTCGTTTACAAGGAACACCTGTCGATGGCTGGCCAGGTGTGAAGGCAGGAGATGCTCTAGGTCGCATTTACACGGTGCACGTTAGCAATTTTGAATGTTATTGCTTGCGTATGCTGCTGAATGTAATAAGGGGTCCAACCAACTTCTCGGATTTAAAAACATTTGAAGGTCAAGAACTTGCAACTTTTCGGCAGGTGTGTGAGAAGATGGGGTTGTTGGAAGATGATAACCACTAGGATACCACCTTAGAAGAGGCCGTGCTATGTCGCTCCCCGGCGCAAATAAGAGAGCTGTTTGTCATATTGATATGCACTTGCGGTTTATCCAATCCTCTACAACTCTGGCACAAGTATAAAACTGCGTTATCAGAGGATATCATGCACAGATTTGAAAGAATGGATCACGTTAACGATGATCTCTGTTTCAATGAGGCGTTGGGGCTTATCGAGGACAAAATATTAATAATTTCTGGAAAGAAATTGTCCGATTTTAGTCTACCCTCACCGCGGCGTAGAGGAGAGCTGTCGAACGAGTTGATAAAAGAGCTAAGCTATGACACCAACCAGTTAGACGCTCACGTTTGCGAAACTGAGCCACGTTTGCTACCTGATCAAAGAGAGATTTATCACAAAATAGTAGGACGAGTTGAGAATGGTGAAGGCGGACTTTTTTTCCTTGATGCCCCGGGTGGTACAGGAAATACTTTCTTGCTTAATTTACTTTTAGCAAAAATTCGTAGCGGTCATAACGTTGCATTAGCTGTGGCTTCCTCTGGAATTGCTGCAACATTGCTAAGCGGTGGACGGATGGCACATTCAGTCTTTAAATTACCTCTTAATCTGGTGAACGAAGAAACCCCATCGTGTAATAGCAAGAGCAGCGCCCGTGGCCTCCTGTTGCAACAGTGCAAACTAATCGTGTGGGATGAGTGCACAATGTCACACAAACGCGCCATCGAAGCTCTTGATCGTTGTCTACAAGACTTACACAGTAAACAAACAATAATGGGTGGTGTGGTTGTTTTATTGGCTGGGGACTTTAGGCAAACTTTGCCTGTCATCGAGCGAGGCACTGCAGCAGACGAAATTAACGCATGTCTGAAATCCTCATATTTATGGACCAAAGTTGAAAAGCTGCACCTCACCACCAACATGCGTGTCCAGTTATTCAGTGATCTAGAGTCGGGCGCGTACGCTGAGAAACTGCTCGAGATCGGTGAAGGTCGAATCGAAACTGACGAAGAAGGTATGGTTCTATTCACTAACCAATTTTGTCATGTTGTGGATTCGGAAGACGCACTTATTGCTCAAGTTTTTCCAAATTTGCAACAAAACATCCACGATGAAAATTGGCTATGTGAAAGAACTATACTAGCACCAAGAAATGAAACAGTTGCGAAAATCAATAAAATTATCTTGGACCAAGTAACCAGCGATGCAACAACCTACAACTCCATCGACACAGTCATGTCATCTGAAGACTGTACGAGCTACCCCGTCGACTATCTTAACTCTTTGGAGCTATCCGGGGTCCCATCTCATAAGCTCGAATTAAAGGTCGGTATACCCGTTTTTTTAATGCGCAACTTGGACGCCCCGAGATTATGTAATGGCACTAGATTGCAAGTCACTGAACTAGGCAGGCACATTGTAAAGGCCAAAATTTTAACTGGAGAAGCTAAGGGTGAAAATATTCTTATACCACGCATCCCAATAATACCCAATAACTTACCCTTTAATTTCAAACGTTTGCAGTTCCCACTTAAAGTTGCATTTTCAATGACCATCAATAAATCGCAAGGGCAAACTTTGAAGGTAGCGGGGATACATTTAGGCACGCCCTGTTTTTCCCACGGTCAGCTATACGTAGCTTGCTCACGTGTTTCTAAATCGCAAAATCTACATATTTTCGCTGAACGAAAGAAATCAAATAACATAGTTTACAGGAGTATATTGCAGTAAAAACACATAGATAAATTACCTGCAGATGTCCATTATTCCAATTACATACTAATTCTTTACTAACACGAACAATATTAAACGCAAGTAACTTCAGTCCGTCCTGTTTATTAATCAGTGTTTAGTAATCCGTTTGTGATGAAATTTGATATGGATAATTTCAAGCCTGGGGAAGGACATAGGGCTACTTTTTATAAACACACCATACAGGCGAAGATTATATAAAACTGTAAACCTGATTGACTGACACACCTAGCGGTCAACGCACAGCCGAAACCACTGAACTTAGCATCTTGAAATTTGCAGATAGGTTCTATTATAGCTTAAATGAGCACTAAGAAAGGAATTTTGATAATTCCACCCTCAAGAGTTTCCCTCTTCATATTATAGGGGTTCAAAGATTGTATGGAATCCGTCAGTTTTGAAGTTAGACATCTGAAATTTTGGATGTACGAGTAACTAAATAAGATTATTTTTTTTTACTCTTAAGATTATTTTTTTTTACTATTAAGATTATTTTTTTTTACTATTAAAATGATCTGTCATGAAACTTAATGTGGCAGACCAAATTAAGCTAGTGTTTTAATATTTTAATAAAGGCTGTGGCCAATCTTTTATCCACCAAGTCAATGTGTCAAGCAGTATTTGTTATGCGCTGTTTAGGTAGAGAGTTAGATTAATGTGTAATGCCTTTGCAATGTATCTGTAAAAATCGAAAGCTATACTATGGCTCTGTATGGCATCTGATTTTTTTTACGCACCCAGACTTGAATGTGCGAGTCTCATCTGATTTATAGAAGAAACCAGAGCACGCTGCACTAATTTTCTCACACAAATTCAGTGAAAAACAAATGTCTCATCTGCACTGTGTCACTGAATAACAATGGTCCGAGTGTGGTCCGTTATTTCAACAGACAGCACCCGGACCAAAAATACAATCCTGTGAATGAGCCCCAATCCTGGCTAGAAATCAGACATGAATTGCAGCAGCTGCTTACTGATGGTCTCCTGGCCAATCTCCTGCCAGCTTCCAGGATTTAAACCACAGAGAGGAAGCAGTCAGCAGATTGTGTGCTGTGATGAGGGCCTTTATGAGAGGGTGTAAAGATGGCAGCTGTGATGACCAGGGTAAGTGGAAGGGCTCTGGCAGGTGCAAGGGTTAAGTTACTTGCATGTTGTCTGGTTATAGGTAAATTCCACTTTTACATTGTGCTGCTGTTTTATGAGATTTGCATTGCTGGGTTCTTCATGGTTTATGTGGAGGCATGTCATTGTATGATTTTCCAATTTTCTTTTTTTTGTCTTATTGCTGAAACTAGAACTTGGCTTCTTCACTCTTTTTAGGCCATTTAAAAAAAAAAACCCTTGTTGCTTACTGAAATTCCTGCTGTGACTTTGCTGCTTGCCTACAGGACTGAGTACTGGGCTAGCTGAGGCCTAACCCTGACAGCACATGTAACTCCTTTAGTGATATGGGTTAGGATTAGTGATGAGCGAGCACAAAAATGCTCGGGTCGAGCAAATTGGAATACTCAGGTGCTCGACCCGAGCAACGAGCCCAATGTAAGTCTATGGGAAACTCGAACATTTTTCAGGCGGCTCCCCCCGGCGGTCTGCAGAGGGCCTAAAAATTGCCCAAATCGATGGGAACAGTGCTCAAATGACATGGGGAAGACCCCTGGAAGCATTTCTGACTCCCAGGTCACTGGTGTCTACAACGTTGTCAGAGAATTACACCACTTTTACGGACTCACAATAAAACATACAAAAACAAAACCAAAATGGATTTTCCTGGGAAATATATTAAGGAACATCCTTTCCAGGGTAATGATTGTATATAAGGCAAAATAAATAACAAAAAATACTCCTCCACACCTTGGGCTATGTTCACACGTAGCGTTTTTGATGCGTTTTTGCACTTTAGCATTGCTTTCAACAAAGACAAATGCATTCACTGTAATTTTAACATTTTACAACCTTATCTGGCCATGTGGTGTATGACACATCATCAGACACATGCATACAGAGCTGAAAAGACATTGGAACAGCATGGGGAAGACCTCTGGAAGCATTTCTGACTCCCAGGTCACTGCCTAAAAGTGTGGCCATCATAAGTGATCCTTGGCACATGCGAAGATGCCTCCCGCCATGCACCTGTCGTTGCAGACTTGCAACAATCACTGTCCACGTCCTTGTCCAAGGCGGAAGCTTTTCATATCCTCATGCCAGCAGCGGCCGGGTGTCCAAACTCGGTCCCCAGCCGCCACTGTTTCTCCCGGGGTCGTCTCCGTCTTCCACAAGCACGGGTCCCACAACATTACCCGTGCCCTCCCCAGTGCACTTACTGGGAAGGACCGCCTAACCACAAACACGTGGACAGGTGAATGTGGCCAGGGACAGTACAGAGCCAGTCCACAGCTTTTTTTGCTGAGAGCTGTATTTAGCTCGGTGAAAGGACTGGCATAGAGGGAAATCGAATTTAAAGACACATAGAGCAGGGCCACAATAAAGACAAATTCCCATAAGAAAAGAGAGAGTTTGCTATACAGTTATAGGGTATGCAGTGAGTCCAACGGCTGACCAATTTTAGGAAAAACCCCACTAAGAATTTAAAGACACATGGAGCAGGGCCACAGTAACAAGGTACGACATGTTCCCATTAGAAAGGAGAGGGTCTGCTATACAGTTATAGGGTATACAGTGAGTCCAACGGCTGACCAATTTTAGGAAAAACCCCACTAAGAATTTAAAGACACACAGAGCAGGGCCATAGTAACGACAAATTCCCATTAGAAAAGAGAGAGTCTCCCATAGTGTTGGCCTATGCAGTGAATGCAAGGGCTGCCAAAAATTTGGAGGCACTTCAATGCCCCTTGGAAGAGACGTGGAGGAGGGCCTCATAAAAAAAAAATGTTTCCATTAGAAAGGAGCGGGCCTCCTATACTTGTAATGCCCATGCACTAAGTGTATGGGCTGACAAACATTTACCCCTGGGGGGTATACATGAACATACTGTATAAAAAATTTTTTTAACGGGCATCATAAACACCCTCTAAGAAAATTATGTGGGTGTTGCATCACGGACCACGGTCACCATGGAGATATGGTGGTGGAGGATGAGGAGAAGGAGGAGGAAAAGAACAAATAGCCAAAATCAGGAAGCGTATACCCATGTGTGGGTGTGAAAAGGTGCATGGGAATACACCTCCCAAGAAAAGACACTGGATTTGAGTTTCTTATGCTGCTATCATTCGGTGTTGTTGAGAAGCCTGGCCCAATCCAGCCCTTGTTCATTTTTATAAGAGTCAGCCTGTCAGCATTTTCAGTTGACAGGCAGATAATTGATTTTTGGGCCTTCTGTGTAACTGCCAGGTACCACTGACCTAGATGCTGTACCGAAATCTCGCACATCAATCTGCTCATCTCTAGTGTCTAGCAGTGGCTGTCCCTATTGACTACACGTAAACCCTCAGTCATACTGATCATTCTATTATAATGGGAAGTCGGAAAAGATAAGTGTTGGCAGGACAAGTGTCTTATCAATAGCCAACTCATGTCTATGGCCACCTTAGCATCCGGAAAGCCATTCTCCAACCTACCATAAAAATGGAGGATAGGTAAAGGCTGTTAGAGCCTCAGCTAAACCTCACGTAAAAGAAGTCATGTAACAGTTATTTTAAAATAATAATGTAAATAAAACACAAGTCCGGATAAATGTCATTTTCCAAAACTTTATTTAGCATTGACTTTTTAATTAAAATGATTAAAGTATAAACTCTATTTTAAATGTAAAAATAGCTGCAGGGACAACAGTTTTTCTTCTGAAACTCCTTTGTGGTCAAGTTGTTCTGCTGTCAAAGGCCCTGCTTGTTCTTGGTCTTCCCCATCGTGCAAATTCTGAAGACCAGGATTGCTCCTCGGGGTCAGGCTTTTGTTGACCAGTCATGAGGTCAGAATGCCATGGAGATATATAGCCTTCAGTTTAGGAAAGCAAGAGGGGAATAAGATGAATGTGATGTACTGACAAGACAGAGCTAAAAAAACAATATGTATGAAATAATATGTGACGTTGCAAGTTGCACAAAAACTGGGCCACAATGACCAAAGTGCAGTAGCATTAAAGAACTTACAAAATGCATGTTTTAAAGAGAAACTGTCATTTGCCATTAATATGATTTTTTTTTCCAAAACAACTTCAGGGAAACAAAATCATTTAGACCAGGTAAAATATTTCCATATTTATGGCAAGTGACAGATCCTCTTTAAAGAAGAACTCCCGACAAACATATTATCTTGTAAACCTTTCTAGATACAGGGAAGGAAATAATTATTTGATTAATTGCTGTTTTTGTAAGTTTGCCCACTGACAAAGACATGAACAGTCTATAATTTTAAGGGTAGGTTAATTTTAACATTGAGAGATAGAATATCCCCCCAAAAAATCAAGAAAATCACATTGTATAAATTAGATACATTTATTTGCATTTTGCAGTGAGAAATAAGTATTTGATCCCCTACAAACCATTATGAGTTCTGGCTCCTACAGACTAGTTAGACGCTCCTAATCAACTTGTTACCTGCATTAAAGACAGCTGTCTTACATAGTCACCT
Organism: Phyllobates terribilis; assembly: GCF_046119375.1. Taxonomy (NCBI): domain Eukaryota; kingdom Metazoa; phylum Chordata; class Amphibia; order Anura; family Dendrobatidae; genus Phyllobates; species Phyllobates terribilis. The sequence continues at coordinate 555,601 of NW_027363643.1, forward strand.
GTATAAAAGACTCCTGTCCACAGACTCAATTAATCCGTCAGACTCTAACCTCTACAACATGGACAAGACCAAAGAGCTTTCTAAGGATGTCAGGGACAAGATCATAGACCTGCACAAAGCTGGAATGGGCTAAAAAAACAAAAGTAAGACGCTGGGTAAGAAGAAGACAACTGTTGGTGCAATAGTAAGAAAATGGAAGAAGTACAAAATGACTGTCAATCGACATCGATCTGGGGCACCATGCAAAATCTCACCTCGTGGGGTAGCCTTCATCATGAGGAAGGTGAGAGATCAGCATAAAACTACAGAGGGGGAACTTGTTAATGATCTCAAGGTAGCTGGGACCACAGTCAACAAGAAAACCATTGGTCGGGCGAGTACAGAGTATCTTCAGCATGCTCGGTAATATGTTTGAATCACTCCCATGTGCATGATTTGTGACTGTTTGACAGCTTTAATACATGTGAAGAATGCTTGTTTCTTAAGCATTCCTCACATGTATTAAAACTGTCAAACAAGCACGCTGAAGATACTTGGTACTCGCCAGAGCATACTCGCCGAAAGGGTTAACTGAACATACTCGCTCATCGCAAGTGCAGGCCCATCTGAAGTTTGCCAATGAACACCTGGATAATTCTGTGAGTTATTGGGAGAAGGTGCTGTGGTCAGATGAGACAAAAATTGAGCTCTTTGGCATTAACTCAACTCGCTGTGTTTGGAGGAAGAGAAGTGCTGCCTATGACCCAAAGAACACCATCCCCACTGTCAAGCATGGAGGTGGAAACATTATGTTTTGGGGGTGTTTCTTTGCTAAGGGCACAGGACTACTTCACCGCATCAGTGGGAGAATGGATGGAGCCATGTACCGTAAAATCCTGAGTGACAACCTCCTTCCCTACACCAGGACATTAAAAATGGGTCAGGGCAGGGTCTTCCAGCAAGACAATGACCCAAAACATACAGCCAAGGCAACAAAGGAGTAGAGGGAGTTGAAGCTCCGAGTTGCCAATCGACAGACTCAAAATCTGAATGATTTAGAGATGATCTGCAAAGAGGAGTGGACCAAAATTCCTCCTGACATGTGCGCAACCCTCATCATCAACTACAAAAAAAGTCTGACTGCTGTGCTTGCCAACAAAGGTTTTACCACCAAGTATTAAGTGTTGTTTTCCAGAGGAATCAAATACTTATTTCTCACTGCAAAATGCAAATAAATTTATCTAATATATACAATGTGATTTTTGGGGGGGATATTCTATCTCTCAATGTTAAAATTAACCTACCCTTAAAATTATAGACTGTTCATGTCTTTGTCAGTGGGCAAACGTACAAAAACAGCAAGGGATCAAATAATTACTTCCTTCACTGTATGTATGCTATGTAGTATTAATGTGTTACAATACTTACTGATCACCTTCTACCCCAGTTTTCAGTGCCGCCTAGGTTCATTAAAAGCTGTTAGAATTTTTTTGCACACCGCCAAATCTTTGTTCAATTAGTCCATAACCCCGATCTTATGAAACCTTTTCTTCATCCCAATTGAGCTTAATGGCATATGGCTGAAAGAGATCTTCCCCATCAGAATCACCCTACATGTAAACTTCAGGGAATCCAACAATGGCTAAAAATTTCTCACCATCACATCACACCGCATTCACCTTTCCATCTTCCGGTAATCAACTTGACAGCCGGCAGCCTACACTGCCCTTTTAGCGAGTCCACTTCTATTCCTATATAGGACACTCTTGAAACTGGAATTCCATTAATAATTTCTCCTCTGCTTCCTCACTACCTGTCTAAGTCTGTCTTCGCTGCCAAGACTTAGGTTAAAAAAAAACAAAAACATCCACGTACTCTCCTTCCCTGATGCTCTTACTACAAATGTATAAGTGGATGACAATGAACACACCCTGCGCTGTGACTAGTATCTCACTGTTCTGAGCTTTCAGCCATGTAGTGATCACCTCTTTCTTATAACACTTCTCAGATTTCAAACACTTTATTAACGTGTTAAACATATTTCCTTCCTTACTGCATGCATCTTCATCTGACAATACAGCCCCATCCAGTGAATTAGAATAAGACTTACTTGGCTACTGCGGTGCTGCTTGGATTGTGTCCTTGCTGTGACTTGCTCTTGTTTGGTCACTGTTTGCTGCGTGAGACCTCCATGCCCCGGCCACCTCTTATCGTCTAGTGTCCACATCTTGTTGCACCTTGTCGCTGCTTCGAGCTCAGTAACAACAGACACTGTGCGAGTATGCGTTCACATGTGATTTCACTGAGGATGCAACAAATTCCTGCCCACGCCAATTACTCCCTGTACGTGGCCTGTGCTGTGAGTACTCACCTAATCCTGGATGCTGTCCATGCTTCCAAACCCAAATTTGTCCTGGCCTCTGTTCCTCACATCTCCTAGTTCTGAGTCCATGATCTGCTCCTGCTATATACTGGTTATGTCCAAGGCCTATTTCTAGTTATAGCTTGTGGTCATGAACCTGATCCCGGCTGTGTCCCTGGTGCCATGATCCTGGATGCAGCTCTTTGCTGTGTCCTAGTTATCCGTCACTCTGCTTACAGCTCCACATCTGGTACTTAAAGGGGTTTTCCAATGAATAAAAGTTCATTTTAATCAATACATCTTGGAATAATAATAATTTCCACAATTGGATGTGTTTACATAAAATGTTCCTGTGCTAAGATAATCTTATAAATGTGCCCCTGCTGTGTACTGTGTAATGACCCGACTTCTGTGTGCCACTGAAGCACATGGCCCGAACAGATGCCACATAAGCACATGGTCTGATGTCCACATGCAGCTGAAACATGCGGCCTGGCGTCTCTTTGCCACCAAAACACACGGCCTGGCATCTGCGTGCCACCAGAGCACACGGCTCAACTTCCACGTGCCAACAAAGCACGTAGCTTGGTTTCCGCTTGTCACCGAAGCATATGACCCAGCATCCGTATGCCACTGAAGCATACGGCCACGTAATCGAATGTCACTGAAACGCATGGCCCCGTGTCCATGTGCCACCAAAGTACACGGACCAACATCCACGTGCCACCGAAGCACATTGACCGACATCTGCCTGACACCGAAGCACATGGCTAAATGTTTGCAGCACAGTTAATTCCACTGGTAGAGAATATAATGCCATGCTATGAGTCATCTATGTACGTATATAAGAATATGACAAGCTATCAAAGTATGAAACTACAACCAAACTGTAGATAATAATACAACCACTAACATACAGTATGTTATCTGAAAATGAATTACTGGAGAGTTTACCCTCCAGGTCACAGTCATTGGCAATTGGTCTGCCTCTGTTTTTTTTTTCCACCAAAGCACAAGGCCTGACATCCGGGTACAAACGAAGCACACTGCCCAAAGTCCATGTGCTATCGAAGCACAAAGTCCGACGTCCGCGGGCCACCGAAGCACAAAGAACAGCGTCCACGTGTCACAGAAGCACAAGGTCCTCGAGTTTGAGTCCCACTGAAGCACAGGGCTCGGCATCCGGGTGCCACTGAAGCACACGGCCCCACGTCCGGGTGCCACCGAAGCACACAATCCCGTGTACGGGTGCCACCGAAGAACACGGCCTGGCATCCGGTTGCCACCAAGGCGCACGGCCCCGCGTACATGTGCCATTGAAGTACAAGATACCGCGTACGGGTGCCACCGAAACACACGGTCCCGCTTACAGGTGCCATCGAAGCACATATCCCGGCACCTGGGTGTTACCGAAGCACACGGCCTGCGTATGGGTGCCATTGATGCACATGGCCAGCCTGTATGGGTGTCACCGAAGCACACAGACCCGTGTCTGGGTGCCACCGAAGCATACACACCCGCATCAGGGTGCCACCGACGCATACGGCCTACCTGTACGGGTGCAACCGAAGCACATGGCCCCACATGCGAGTGCCCCCGAAGCACACAGACCCGTGTCTGGTTGCCACCGAAGCACACAGACCCGCATCCGTGTACCACTGAAGCACATGGCCCCGCTTCTCGGTGCTACAGAAGCACTAAGATCAGCGTCTGGGTACCATCGAAGCACACGGCTCCATGTACGAGTGACCCTGAAGCACAAGGCCTCGTGTTTGGGTGGCACCGAAGCACTCTGCCCCGCGTCTGGGTGCCACCGAAGCACATGGCCCTTTGTCTAGGTGCCACATAAGCACACAGATCTGCATTCAGGTGCAACTGAAGCACACGGCCCCATGTCTGAGTGCCACCGAAACACACGCCCCATGTCTGAGTGCCACCGAAGCACATGGCTCCACCTCCGGGTGCCACCGAAGCACATGGCCTTGCATCTGGGTGCCACAGAAGCACACAAACCCGTGTCCTGTTGCCACCGAAGCACATGGCCTCCCTGTATGAGTGTCACCGAAGCACAAAGACCCGTGTCTGGGTGCCACCGAAGCATACACACCCGCATCAGGGTGCCACTGACGCATACGGCCTACCTGTACGGGTGCAACCGAAGCACATGGCCCCACATGCGAGTGCCACCGAAGCACACAGACCCGCGTCCATGTGCTACAGAAGCACACGACCCTGCGTCCAGGTGCCACCGAACCATGTGGCCCCGCTTCTCGGTGCTACAGAAGCACAAAGATCGGCGTCTGGGTAACTCCAAAGCACATGGCTCCACGTACGAGTGCCCCTGAAGCACACAGCCTCGTGTCTGGGTGCCACCAAAGCACACAGACCCGCATCCGTGTGCCATCGAAGCACTCTGCCTCGCGTCCGGGTGCCACCGAAGCATGTGGCCCCGCTTCTCAGTGCTACCGAAGCACAAATATTGGCATCCGGGTACCACCGAAGCACACGGCTCCACGTACGAGTGCCCCTGAAGCACACATCCCCGTGCCTGGGTGCCTCCGAAGCACACAGACCCGCGTCCATGTGCCACAGAAGCACATGGCCCCTCGTCCGGGTGCCACCGAAGCACACAGACCCGCGTCCGTGTACCACAGAAGCACATGGCCCTGCGTCCATGTGCCACCGAAGCACATGGCCCCGCTTCTCGGTGCTACCGAAGCACTAAGATCGGCGTCCGGGTACCATTGAAGCACACGGCTCGATGTACAACTGCCCCTGAAGCACAAGGCTTCGTGTCTGGGTGTCACCGAAGCACTCTGCCCCGCGTCCGGGTGCCACCGAAGCACATGGCCCCGCATCTAGGTGCCACCTAAGCACGCAGACCCGCATTCGTGTGCCCCCGAAGCACATGGCCCCGCATCCAGGTGCCACTGAAGCACATGGTCTCCCGGTATGGGTGTCACCGAAGCACACAGACCCATGTCTGGGTGCCACCGAAGCACACAGACCAGCGTCAGGGTGCCACCGAAGCATAGGGCCCCGCGTCCGGTTTCCACTGAAGCACATGGCCTTGCTTCTCGGTGCTACCGAAGCACAAACACCGGCGTCCGGGTACCTCCGAAGTACACGGCTCCACATACGAGTGCCCCTGAAGCACACGGCCTCGTGTCTGGGTGCCACCAAAGCACACAGACCCGCATCCGTGTGCCACCGAAGCACATGGCCTTGCGTCCGGGTGCCACCGAAGCACTTGTCCCCTGTCTAGGTGCCACCGAAGCACACAGACCCGCATCCGGGTGCCACCAAAAAATACAGCTCCATGTACGAGTGACCCTGAAGCACACGGCCTCATGTCTGGGTGCCACCGAAGCACAAAGACCAGCGTCCGCGTACCACCGAAGCACACAGACCCCAGTCCGGGTGCCAACGAAGCACATGGCATCGCGTCCGGTTTCCACCGAAGCACATGGCCCAGCTTCTCGGTGCTACCGAAGCACAAACACCGGCGTCCGGGTACCTCCGAAGTACACGTCTCCACGTACGAGTGCCCCTGAAGCACACGGCCTCGTGTCTGGGTGCCACCAAAGCACACAGACCCGCATCCGTGTGCCACCGAAGCACATGGCCTTGCGTCCGGGTGCCACGAAGCACTTGTCCCTTGTCTAGGTGCTACCGAAGCACAAAGACCGGCGTCCGGGTACCTCCGAAGTACACGGCTCCACGTACGAGTGTCCTGAAGCACACAGCCTCGTGTCTGGGTGCCACCGAAGCACTCTGCCTCGCATCCGGGTGCCATCAAAGCACATGGTCCCATGTCTAGGTGCTACCGAAGCACACAGACCCACGTCCGGGTGCTACCGAATCACATGGCCCCGCTTCTCGGTGCTACCGAAGCACCAAGCTTGGCGTCCAGGTACCACCGAAGAACACGGCTCCACGTACGAGTGTCCCTGAAGCACACGGCACCGTGCCTAGGTGCCACCTAAGCACACAGACCCGCATCCATGTGCCACCGAAGCACATGGCCCCGCGTCCGGGTGCCACCAAAGCACATGTCCCTTGTCTAGGTGCCACCGAAGCACACAGACCCACGTTCGTGTGCCACCGAAGCACATGGCCCCACTTCTCGGTGCTACCGAAGCACACGGCTCAGCGTACGACTGCAACTGAAGCACACGGCCTTGTGTCTGGGTGCCACCGACCAACACGGACCCGCGTTCGTGAGCCAACGTAGCTCTCTGCCCCGCGTCTGGGTGCCACCGAAGCACACGACCCCCTGAATGGGTGCCACTGAAGCACATAGCCCCACATACGAGTGTCATTGAAGCACACACCCCTGTGTCTGGGTGCCACCGAAGCACACAGACCCACATCCGTGTGCCAAATAAGCACAGGGCCCTGCGCACGGGTGCCACCGAAGCACATGGCTCCCGCTTCTCGGTGCTACTGAAGCACAAAGACCGGCGTCCGGGTACCTCCGAAGCTCACGGCTCCACGTACGAGTGCTCATGAAGAACACGGCTTCGTGTCTGGGTGCCACCGAAGCACACTGCCCTGTTGAATGGGTGCCTCCGAAGCACACAAAGCTGAGTCCAGGTGCCACTGAAGCACACAACCTTCCTGTACAGGTGCCACCGAAGCACACGGCCCCAAGTACAAGTGTCGCCGAAGAACACAGACCCGTGTCTGGGTGCCACCGAAGCACACAGACCAGCGTCCGGGTGCCACCGAAGCTCATGGCCCCTCTTCTCGGTGCTACCGAAGCACAAAGACCGGCGTTCGGGTACCACCGAAGCACGCGGCTCCACGTACGAGTGCCCCTGAAGCATGTCTGGGTGCCCCCAAAGCACACAGACCCGCATTCGGGTGCCACCGAAGCACACAGCCCCGCTTCCGGGTGCCTCCGAAGCACACAGCCCCACATACGAGTGCCACCGAAACACGCGCCCCGTGTCTGGGTGCCACCGAAGCAAATGGCCCCGCATCTGGGTGCCACCGAAGCAAGCGGCCCCGCTTCTCGGTGATACCAAAGCACAAAGATCGGTGTCCGAGTACCACCGAAGCACACGGCTCCACGTATGAGTACCCCTGAAGCACACAGCCTTGTGTCTGGGTGCCACCGAAGCACACAGACCCGCGTCCGTGTGAAACCGAAGCAATCTGTCCAGCGTCCGGGTGCCACCGAAGCACATGGCTTCACATACGAGTACCACCGAAGCACACGGCCACGTGTCTGGGTGCCACCAAAGCACAAAGACGAGCGTCTATTTGCCACCGAAGCACATGGCCCCGTGTCTACGTGCCACCGAAGAACACAGACCCGCATCTGGGTGCCACCGAAGAGCATGGTCCCACTTCTCGATGCTACCGAACCACAAAGACCGGCGTCCGGGTACCTCCGAAGCACACGGCTACACATACGAGTGCCCCTGAAGCACACGGTCTTGTGTCTGGGTGCCACCGAAGCACACAGACCCACGGTCATGTGCCACCGTAGCTTTCTGCCCCGCATCCATATGCCACCGAAGCACATGACCCCCTGAACAGGTGCCACAGAAGCACACAGCCCTGCATAAGAGTGTGACTGAAGCACATGACCCCATGTGTAGGTGATACCGAAGCACACAGACCCGCGTCCGGGTGCCACCGAAGCACATGACCCCATGTCTAGGTGCCACTGAAGCACACGGCTTGACATATGAGTACCACCGAAGCACATGACCCTCGTCCGGGTGCCACTGAAGCACATGGTCCCGTGTCTAGGTGCCACCGAAGCACACAGACCCGCATCTGGATTCCACCGAAGCACATGGTCCCACTCTTCGGTGCTACCAAAGCAGAAACACCGGCATCCGGGTACCTCCGAAGCACACAGCTGCACTTACGAGTGCCCCTGAAGCACATGGCCTTGTGTCTAGGTGCCACCGAAGCACACAGACCCACGTTCGTGTGCCACCGTAGCTTTCTGCCCCGTATCCGTGTTCCACCAAAGCACATGACCCCCTGAACAGGTGCCACCGAAGCACACAGCCCTGCATAAGAGTGCGACTGAAGCACATGACCCCATGTCTAGGTGACACCAAAGCACACAGACCCGCGTCAGTGTGCCATCGAAGCACATGGCCTTGCATCCGGGTGCCACCGAAGCACATGGCCCCGTGTCTAGGTACCACCGAAGCAAACAGACCCGCATCCGGGTACCACCGAAGCACACGGCCCCGCTTCTCGGTGTTACTGAAGCACAAAGACCGGCATCCAGGTACCATTGAAGAACACAACTCCATGTACGAGTGCCCCTGAAGCACACTGCCTCATGTCTGGGTGCCACCGAAGCACACAGTCCCATGTCCGTGTGCCACCGAAGCACTCTGCCCCGCGTCCGGGTGCCACCTAAGCACATGGCTCGGTGTCTAGGTGCCACCGTAGCACACAGACCCATGTCTAGGTGCCACCGAAGCACACAGACCAAAGTTCATGTGCCACCGAAGCACATGGCTCCTTGCCCGCTTTCTACCGAAGCAAATGGCCCCGCTTCTCGGTGCTACCGAAGCACAAAGACCGGCGTCCGGGTACCTCCAAAGCACAAGACTCCACGTACGAGTGCCCATGAAGAACATGGCCTCGTGTCTGGGTGCCACCAAAGTACAGGGCCCCGTTGAATGGGTGCCACCGAAGCACACAAACCTGCATCCGGGTGCCCCCGAAGCACACAACCTCCCTGTACAGGTGCCACCGAAGCACACAGATCAGCGTCCAGGTGCCACTGTAGCACAAGACCCACTTCCGAAGCACACAGACCGGCGTCTGGGTACAACCGAAGCACACGGCCCTGCATACGAGTGCCCCTGAAGCACAAGGCCTTGTGTCTGCATGCCTGCATGCCACCAAAACACACAGACCCGCGTCCGTGTGCCACCAACGCACTCTGCCCCGCATCTGGGTGCCACCGAAGCACATGGCCCATGTCTAGGGGCCACCGAAGCACATGGCCCCACGTCCGGATGCCGCCAAAGCACACAGCCCACATACGGGTGCCACCGAAGCACACAGACCCGAGTCCGGGTGCAACCAAAGCAGACGGCCCCAAGTCCGGGTGCCGCCAAAGCACACGGCCCCGCATCTAGGTGCCACCGAAGCACACAGACCCGCGTCCATGTGCCACCGAAGCACTCTGCCCTGCGTCCGGGTGCCACCGAAGCACATAGCCCCTTGTCTAGGTGCCACCAAAGCACACAGACCCGCATTCGGGTGCCACCTAAGCACACGGCCACGCTTCGGGGTGCCATCAAAGCACCCAGCCCCACATACGAGAGCCACCGAAACACATGCCCCGTGTCTGGGTGCCATCGAAGCACATGGCCTCGCATCTGGGTGCCACCAAATCACACAGACCCGCGTCCATGTGCCACCGATGCACTCTGCACCGCGTCCGGGTGCCAGCAAAGCACATGGCACCATCTCTAGGTGCCATCATAGCACACATACCCGTGTCTTGGTGCCACCGAAGCACACAGTCCATGTGCCACCGAAGCACATGGCCCCACGTCCGGGTGCCACCGAAGCACATGACCCCGCTTCTCAGTGCTACCGAAGCAAAAAGAACAGCGTCCGGGTACCTCTGAAGTACCCGGCTCCACGTATGAGGGCCCCTGAAACACACGGCCTCGTGTCTGGGTGCCACCTAAGCACACAGACCTGCGTCCATGTGCCACCATAGCACTCTGCCCCGCGTCCGGGTGCCACCAAAGCACACGGCCCCACATACGAGTGCCACCGAAGGACACGGCCTCGTGTCTGGGTGCCACCGAAGCACACAGACCCATGTCCGTGTGCCACCGAAGCACTCTGCCTCGCCTTCGGGTATCACCGAAGCACATGGCCTGGTGTCTAGGTGCCACCGTAGCACACAGACCCATGTCTGGGTGCCACCGAAGCACACAGACCAACATCCATGTGCCACTGAAGCACACGGCCCCTCTTCCAGTTTCCACCGAAGCACATGGCCACGCTTCTCGGTGCTACCCGAGCACAAAGGCCGGCATCCGGGTGCCTCCGCAACACATGGCTCCACGTACGAGTGCCCCTGAAGCACACGACCTCGTGTCTGGGTGCCACCGAAGCACACAGACCCATGTCCATGTGCCACCGAAGCACTCTGCCCCGCGTCCGGGTGCCACCGAAGCATATGGTCCGGTGTCTAAGTGCCACCATAGCACAAATACCTGGGTCTGGCTGCCACAGAAGCACACAAACCAATGTCCATGTGCCACCGAAGCACATGGCTTCCCGTCCGGTTTCCACCGAAGCACATGGCTCCGCTTCTCGGTGCTACCGACGCACAAAGACCGGCGTCCGGGTACCTGCAAATCACACAGCTCCACGTACGAGTGCCCCTGAAGCACACGGCCTCGTGTCTGGGTACCACCTAAGCACACAGACCAGCGTCCAGGTGCCATCGAAGCACACGACCCACTGAACGGGTGCCATCGAAACACACAGCCCAGCATACGGGTGCCACCAAAGCACATGCCCCCGTGTCTGGGTGCCATCGAAGCACACAGACTCCCCTTCCGTGTGCCACCGAAGCACGTGACCCCACGTCCGGGTGCCTCCGAAGCACATGGTCCCGTGTCTAGGTGCCACCGAAGCACACAAACCCGCGTTAGAGTGCCATCAAAGCACACAGCCTACCTGTATGGGTGCCACCGAAGCACATGGCCCCATATGTGAGTGCCATCGAAGCACACAGACCCGTGTCTGGTTGCCACCGAAGCACACAGACCCACGTCCATGTGCCACAGAAGCACATGGCCCCGCTTATCGGAGCTACCGAAGCACAAAGACCGGCTTCCGGGTACCACCGAAGCACACGGCTTCACGTATGAGTGCCCCTGAAGCACACGGCCTCGTGTCTTGGTGCCACCGAAGCACACAGACCCACATCCGTGTGCCGCTGAAGCAAATGGCCCCATGTCTAGGTGCCACCGAAGCACACAGACCCGCGTCTGGGTGCCACCGAAGCACACGGCCCCGCATCTGGGAGCCACTGAAGCACACGGCTTCACATACGAGTATCACCCAAGCACACGGCCCCGTGTCTGGGTGTCACCGAAGCACGCAGACTTGCGTCCGTGTGCCACCGTAGCACTCTGCCCCGCCTCCGGGTGCCACCGAAGCACACGGCGCACATACGAGTGCCACCGAAGCACACGGCCCCGTGTCTGGGTGCCACCAAAGAATACAGCTCCATGTACGAGTGCCCCTGAAGCACACGGCCTCATGTCTGAGTGCCACCGAAGCACACAGACCCACGTCCGTGTATACCACCGAAGCACACAGACCCCAGTCTGGGTGCAACTTAAGCACATGGCCCTGGGTCTAGGTGCCACCGAAGCACACAGACCCGAATCCGGGTGCCACCAAAGAATACAGCTCCATGTATGAGTGCCCCTGAAGCACACGGCCTCATGTCTGGGTGCCACCGAAGCACACAGACCGACGTCCGTGTATACCACCGAAGCACACAGACCCCAGTCTGGGTGCCACCGAAGCACATGGCCCCGTGTCTAGGTGCCACCGTAGCACACTGACCTGTGTCTGGGTTCCAGTGAAGCACACAGACTAACGTCTATGTGCCACCGAAGCATATGGCCCCGCGTCCAGTTTCCACCGACGCACACGGCTCTGTTTCTCGGTGTTACCGAAGCACAAAGACTGGCGTCCGGGTACCTCCGAAGTACACGGCTCCACGTACGAATGCCCCTGAAGCACACGGCCTCGTGTCTGGGTGCCACCGAAGCACACAGACCCGCATCCATGTGCCACCAAAGCACTCTGCCCCGCGTCCGGGTGCCAACGAAGCACATGGCCCCGTCTCTAGGTGACTCCGTAGCAGACAAACCCGAGTCTGGGTACCACCGAAGCACACAGACTAACGTCCATGTGCCACTGAAGCACATGGCCCCACGTCCAGTTTCCACCGAAGCACATGGCCCCACTTCTTGGTGCTACCGAAGCACAAAGACCGGCGTCCGGGTACTTGCGAAGCACACGGCCCCACATACAAGTGCCACAAAAGCACATGGCCCCGAGTCTGGGTGCCACTGAAGAGCACAGACCCGCATCCGTGAACCACCGAAGCACATGGCCTTGTGTCCAAGTGCCACCGAAGCACATGCCCCCTGTCTAGGTGCCACAGAAGCACACAGACCCGCATCCGGGTGTCACCAAAGAATACAGCTTCATGTACGAGTGACCCTGAAGCACACGGCCTCATGTCTAGGTGCCACCGAAGCACACAGACCCACGTCCGTGTACCATCGAAGCACACAGACCCCAGTCCGGGTGCCACCGATGCACATGGCCCCGTTTCTAGGTGCCACCATAGCGAACAGACCCGTGTCTGGGTGCCACCGAAGCACACAGACCAACGTCCATGTGCCACCGAAGCACATGGCCCCACGTCCGGTTCCCAACAAAGCACATGGCCCCGCTTCTCGGTGCTACCGAAGCACATAGACCGGCGTCCAGATACCTCCGAAGTACACGGCTCCAAGTACGAGTGCCCCTGAAGCACATGGCCTCGTGTCTGGGTGCCACCGAAGCACACAGACCCGTGTTCATGTGCCACTGAAGCACTCTGCCCCCCGTCCGGGTGCCAACGAAGCACATGGCCCCATCTCTAGGTGCCACCGTAGCACACAGACCCGTGTCTAGGTGCCACCGAAGCACACAGACTAACGTCCATGTGCCACCAAAGCACATGGCCCCACGTCCGGTTTCCACCGAAGCACATGGCCCCGCTTCTTGGTGCTACCGAAGCACAAAGACCGGCGTCCGGGTACTTCCGAAGTACACGGCTCCACATACGAGTGCCCATGAAGCACACGGCCTTGTGTCTGTGTGCCACTGAAGCACACAGACCCACGTCCGTGTGCCACCGTAGCACCCTGCCCCGCATCCGGGTGCCAACGAAGCACACGGCCCCACATACGAGTGCCACCAAAGCACACGGCCCCGTGTCTGGGTGCCACCGAAGCACACAGACCAGCATCCGTTTGCCACCGAAGCACATGGCCTTGTGTCCGGGTGCCACCGAAGCACATGCCCCCTGTCTAGGTCCCACCGAAGCACAGACCCGTATCCGGGTGCCACCAAAGAATACTTCTCCATATACGAGTGACCAAGAAGCACACGGCCTCATGTCTGGGTGCCACCAAAGCAGACAGACCCGCGTGCATGTACCACCAAAGCACACAGACCCCAGTCCGGGTGCAACCGAAGCACATGGCCCCATGTATAGGTGCCACCGTATCACACAGACCCGTGTCTGGGTGCCACCAAAGCACATAGACCAACGTCCATGTGCCATCGAAGCACATGACCCCCGCGTCCGGTTTCCACCGAAGCACATGGCCCAGCTTCTCGGTGCTACCGAAGCACAAAGACCGGCGTCCGGGTACCTCCGAAGTACACGGCTCCACGTACGAGTGCCCCTCAAGCACACGGCCTCGTGTCTGGGTGCCACCGAAGCACACAGACCCGCATCTGTGTTCCACCGAAGCACTCTGCCCTGCCTCCGGGTGCCATCAAAGCACATGGCCCCGTGTCTAGGTGCTACCGAACACACAGACCCGCGTCCGGGTGCCACCGAATCACACGGCCCCGCTTCTCGGTGCTACCGAAGCACAAAGCTTGGTGTCCAGGTACCACCGAAGAACATGACTCCACGTACGAGTGCCCCTGAAGCACACGGCCTCATGTCTGGGTGCCACCGAAGCACACAGACCCGTGTCCATGTGCCACTGAAGCACTCTGCCCCGCATCCGGGTGCCAACGAAGCACATGGCCCATGTCTAGGGGCCACCGAAGCACATGGCCCCACGTCCGGATGCCGCCAAAGCACACAGCCCACATACGGGTGCCACCGAAGCACACAGACCCGAGTCCGGGTGCAACCAAAGCAGACGGCCCCAAGTCCGGGTGCCGCCAAAGCACACGGCCCCGCATCTAGGTGCCACCGAAGCACACAGACCCGCGTCCATGTGCCACCGAAGCACTCTGCCCTGCGTCCGGGTGCCACCGAAGCACATAGCCCCTTGTCTAGGTGCCACCAAAGCACACAGACCCGCATTCGGGTGCCACCTAAGCACACGGCCACGCTTCGGGGTGCCATCAAAGCACCCAGCCCCACATACGAGAGCCACCGAAACACATGCCCCGTGTCTGGGTGCCATCGAAGCACATGGCCTCGCATCTGGGTGCCACCAAATCACACAGACCCGCGTCCATGTGCCACCGATGCACTCTGCACCGCGTCCGGGTGCCAGCAAAGCGCATGGCACCATCTCTAGGTGCCATCATAGCACACATACCCGTGTCTTGGTGCCACCGAAGCACACAGTCCATGTGCCACCGAAGCACATGGCCCCACGTCCGGGTGCCACCGAAGCACATGACCCCGCTTCTCAGTGCTACCGAAGCAAAAAGAACAGCGTCCGGGTACCTCTGAAGTACCCGGCTCCACGTATGAGGGCCCCTGAAACACACGGCCTCGTGTCTGGGTGCCACCGAAGCACACAGACCTGCGTCCATGTGCCACCATAGCACTCTGCCCCGCGTCCGGGTGCCACCAAAGCACACGGCCCCACATACGAGTGCCACCGAAGGACACGGCCTCGTGTCTGGGTGCCACCGAAGCACACAGACCCATGTCCGTGTGCCACCGAAGCACTCTGCCTCGCCTTCGGGTATCACCGAAGCACATGGCCTGGTGTCTAGGTGCCACCGTAGCACACAGACCCGTGTCTGGGTGCCACCGAAGCACACAGACCAACATCCATGTGCCACTGAAGCACACGGCCCCTCTTCCGGTTTTCACCGAAGCACATGGCCACGCTTCTCGGTGCTACCCGAGCACAAAGGCCGGCATCCGGTGCCTCCGCAACACATGGCTCCACGTACGAGTGCCCCTGAAGCAGACGACCTCGTGTCTTGGTGCCACCGAAGCACACAGACCCATGTCCATGTGCCACCGAAGCACTCTGCCCCGCGTCCGGGTGCCACCGAAGCATATGGTCCGGTGTCTAGGTGCCACCATAGCACAAATACCTGGGTCTGGCTGCCACAGAAGCACACAAACCAATGTCCATGTGCCACCGAAGCACATGGCTTCCCGTCCGGTTTCCACCGAAGCACATGGCTCCGCTTCTCGGTGCTACCGACGCACAAAGACCGGCGTCCGGGTACCTGCAAATCACACAGCTCCACGTACGAGTGCCCCTGAAGCACACGGCCTCGTGTCTGGGTACCACCTAAGCACACAGACCAGCGTCCAGGTGCCATCGAAGCACACGACCCACTGAACGGGTGCCATCGAAACACACAGCCCAGCATACGAGTGCCACCAAAGCACATGCCGCCGTGTCTGGGTGCCATCGAAGCACACAGACTCCCCTTCCATGTGCCACCGAAGCACGTGACCCCACGTCCGGGTGCCTCCGAAGCACATGGTCCCGTGTCTAGGTGCCACCGAAGCACACAAACCCGCGTTAGAGTGCCATCAAAGCACACAGCCTACCTGTACGGGTGCCACCGAAGCACATGGCCCCATATGTGAGTGCCATCGAAGCACACAGACCCGTGTCTGGTTGCCACCGAAGCACACAGAAGCACATGGCCCCGCTTATCGGAGCTACCAAAGCACAAAGACCAGCTTCCGGGTACCACCGAAGCACACGGCTTCACGTATGAGTGCCCCTGAAGCACACGGCCTCGTGTCTTGGTGCCACCGAAGCACACAGACCCACATCCGTGTGCCGCTGAAGCAAATGGCCCCATGTCTAGGTGCCACCGAAGCACACAGACCCGCGTCTGGGTGCCACCGAAGCACACGGCCCCGCATCTGGGAGCCACTGAAGCACACGGCTTCACATACGAGTATCACCCAAGCACACGGCCCCGTGTCTGGGTGTCACCGAAGCACGCAGACTTGCGTCCGTGTGCCACCGTAGCACTCTGCCCCGCCTCCGGGTGCCACCGAAGCACACGGCGCACATACGAGTGCCACCGAAGCACACGGCCCCGTGTCTGGGTGCCACCAAAGAATACAGCTCCATGTACGAGTGCCCCTGAAGCACACGGCCTCATGTCTGAGTGCCACCGAAGCACACAGACCCACGTCCGTGTATACCACTGAAGCACACAGACCCCAGTCTGGGTGCAACCGAAGCACATGGCCCTGGGTCTAGGTGCCACCGAAGCACACAGACCCGAATCCGGGTGCCACCAAAGAATACAGCTCCATGTATGAGTGCCCCTGAAGCACACGGCCTCATGTCTGGGTGCCACCGAAGCACACAGACCGACGTCCGTGTATACCACCGAAGCACACAGACCCCAGTCTGGGTGCCACCGAAGCACATGGCCCCGTGTCTAGGTGCCACCGTAGCACACTGAACTGTGTCTGGGTGCCAGTGAAGCACACAGACTAACGTCTATGTGCCACCGAAGCATATGGCCCCGAGTCCAGTTTCCACCGACGCACACGGCTCTGTTTCTCGGTGTTACCGAAGCACAAAGACTGGCGTCTGGGTACCTCCGAAGTACACGGCTCCACGTACGAATGCCCCTGAAGCACACGGCCTCGTGTCTGGGTGCCACCGAAGCACACAGACCCGCATCCATGTGCCACCAAAGCACTCTGCCCCGCGTCCGGGTGCCAACTAAGCACATGGCCCCGTCTCTAGGTGACTCCATAGCAGACAAACCCGAGTCTGGGTGCCACCGAAGCACACAGACTAACGTCCATGTGCCACTGAAGCACATGGCCCCATGTCCAGTTTCCACCGAAGCACATGGCCCCACTTCTTGGTGCTACCGAAGCACAAAGACCGGCGTCCGGGTACTTGCGAAGCACACGGACCCACATACAAGTGCCACAAAAGCACACGGCTCCGAGTCTGGGTGCCAGTGAAGAGCACAGACCCGCATCCGTGAACCACCGAAGCACATGGCCTTGTGTCCAGGTGCCACCGAAGCACATGCCCCCTGTCTAGGTGCCACAGAAGCACACAGACCCGCATCCGGGTGTCACCAAAGAATACAGCTTCATGTACGAGTGACCCTGAAGCACACGGCCTCATGTCTAGGTGCCACCGAAGCACACAGACCCACGTCCGTGTACCACCGAAGCACACAGACCCCAGTCCGGGTGCCACCGATGCACATGGCCCCGTTTCTAGGTGCCACCATAGCGAACAGACCCGTGTCTGGGTGCCACCGAAGCACACAGACCAACGTCCATGTGCCACCGAAGCACATGGCGCCACGTCCGGTTCCCAACAAAGCACATGGCCCCGCTTCTCGGTGCTACCGAAGCACATAGACCGGCGTCCAGGTACCTCCGAAGTACACGGCTCCAAGTACGAGTGCCCCTGAAGCACATGGCCTCGTGTCTGGGTGCCACCGAAGCACACAGACCCGTGTTCATGTGCCACTGAAGCACTCTGCCCCCCGTCCGGGTGCCAACGAAGCACATGGCCCCATCTCTAGGTGCCACCGTAGCACACAGACCCGTGTCTAGGTGCCACCGAAGCACACAGACTAACGTCCATGTGCCACCAAAGCACATGGCCCCACGTCCGGTTTCCACCGAAGCACATGGCCCCGCTTCTTGGTGCTACCGAAGCACAAAGACCGGCGTCCGGGTACTTCCGAAGTACACGGCTCCACATACGAGTGCCCATGAAGCACACGGCCTTGTGTCTGTGTGCCACTGAAGCACACAGACCCACGTCCGTGTGCCACCGTAGCACCCTGCCCCGCATCCGGGTGCCAACGAAGCACACGGCCCCACATACGAGTGCCACCAAAGCACACGGCCCTGTGTCTGGGTGCCACCGAAGCAC